>NC_138864.1:114361014-114956166 GCF_965194805.1 Balaenoptera borealis
GGGTCCCAGATGGAGAAGAGAGAGAGAAAGGACCCAAGAAAATATCTGAAGAGATTATAGTTGAAAACTTCCCTGAAATGCAAAAGCAAATAGCCACCCAAGTCCAGGAAGCGCAGAGAGTCCCAGGAAGGGTAAACCCAAGGAGAAACACACCGAGACACATAGTAATCAAATTGACAAAAATTAAAGACAAAGAAAAAGTATTAAAACCAACAAGGGGAAAACGACAAATAACATAAAAGGGAACTCCCATAAGGTTAACAGCTGATTTCTCAGCAGAAACTCTGCAAGACAGAAGGGAGTGGCAAAATATATTTAAAGTGATGAAAGGGAAGAAACTACAACCAAGATTACTCTAGCCGGCAAGGATCTCATTCAGATTCGATGGAGAAATCAAAAGCTTTACAGACAAGCAAAAGCTAAGAGAATTCAGCACCACCAAACCAGCTCTACAACAAATGCTAAAGGAACTTCTCTAAATGGGAAACACAAAAGAAGAAAAGGACCTACAAAAACAAACCCAAAACAATTAAGAAAATGGTCATAGGAACATATATATCTATAATTATCTTAAATGTGAATGGATTAAATGCTCTAACCAAAAGACACAGGCTCGCTGAATGGATACAAAAACAAGACCCATATATATGCTGTCTACAAGAGACCCACTTCAGACCTAGGGACACATACAGACTGAAAGTGAGGGGATGGAAAAAGATATTCCATGCAAATGGAAATCAAAAGAAAGCTGGAGTAGCTATACTCATATCAGATAAAATAGACTTTAAAATAAAGAAGGTTACAAGAGACAAGGAAGGACACTACATAATGATCAAGGGATCAATCCAAGAAGAAGATATAACAATTATAAATATATATGCACCCAACATAGGAGCACCTCAATACATAAGGCAACTGCTAACAGCTATAAAAGAGGAAATTGACAGTAACACAATAATAGTGGGGGACTTTAACACCTCCCTTACACCAATGGACAGATCATCCAAACAGAAAATTAATAAGGAAACACAAGCTTTAAATGACACAATAGACCAGACAGATTTAATTATTATTTATAGGACATTCCATCTGAAAACAGCAGATTACACTTTCTTCTCAAATGCATACAGAATATTCTCCAGGATAGATCACATCTTGGGTCACAAATCAAGCCTTGGTAAATTTAAGAAAATTGAAATCATATCAAGCATCTTTTCTGACCACAATGCTATGAGATGAGAAATAAATTACAGAGAAAAAAAAACATAAAAAACTCAAACACATGGAGGCTAAACCATACGTTACTAAATAACCAAGAGATGACTGAAGAAATCAAAGAGGAAATTAAAAAATACCTAGAGACAAATGACAGTGAAAATACAATGACCAAAACCTATGGGATGCAGCAAAAGCAGTTCTAAGAGGGAAGTTTATAGCAGTTCAATCCTACCTCAAGAAACAAGAAAAATCTCAAATAAACAATCTAACCTTACACCTAAAGAGACTAGAGAAAGAAGAACAAACAAAACCCAAAGTTAGTAGAAGGAAAGAAATCATAAAGATCGGAGCAGAAATAAATGAAATAGAAACAAAGGAAACAATAGCAAAGATCAATAAAACTAAAGCCTGGTTCTTTGAGAAGATAAAGAAAATTGGTAAACCTTTAGCCAGACTCATCAAGAAAAAGAGGGAGAGGACTCAAATCAATAAAATTAGAAATGAAAAAGGAGAAGTTACAACGGACACTGCAGAAATACAAAGCATCCTAAGAGACTACTACCAGCAACTCCATGCCAATAAAATGGACAACCTGGAAGAAATGGACAAATTCTTAGAAAGGTATAACCTTCCAAGACTGAACCAGGAAGAAATAGAAAATATGAACAGACCAATCACAAGTAATGAAATTGAAACTGTGATTAAAAATCTTCCAACAAACAAAAGTCCAGGACCAGATGGCTTCACAGGCGAATTCTATCAAACATTTAGAGAAGAGCTAACACTCACCCTTCTCAAACTGTTCCAGAAAATTGCAGAGGAAGGAACACTCCCAAACTCATTCTATGAGGCTACCATCACCCTGATACCAAAACCAGACAAAGACGTCACAAAGAAAGAAAACTACAGGCCAATATCACTGACGAACATTGATGCAAAATTCTCAACAAAGTACTAGCAAACAGAATCCAACAGCACATTAAAAGGATCATACACCATGATCAAGAAGGATTTATCTCAGGGATGCACAGATTCTTCAATATATGCTAATCAATCAGTGTGATACACCATATTAACAAATTGAAGAATAAAAACCATATGATCATCTCAATAGATGCAGAAAAAGCTTTTGAGGAAATTCAACATCCATTTATGATAAAAACTCTCCAGAAAGTGGGCATAGAGGGAACCTACCTCAACATAATAAAGGCCATATATGACAAACCCACAGCAAACATGATTTTCAATGGTGAAAAACTGAAAGTATTTCCTCTAAGATCAGGAAAAAAACAAGCATGTCCACTCTCGCCAATATTATTCAACATAGTTATGGAAGTCCTAGCCATGGCAATCAAAGAAGAAAAAGAAATAAAAGGAATACAAAATTGGAAAAGAAGAAGTAAAACTGTCACTGTTTGCAGATGACGTGATACTATACATAGATAGTCCTAAAGACACCACAGGAAACTACTAGAGCTAACCAATGCATTTGGTAAAGTTGCAGGATACAAAATTAATGCACAGAATTTTCTTGCATTCTTATACACTCACAAAAAAAGATCAGAAAGAGAAATTAAGGAAACAATCCCATTCACCATTGCAACAAAAAAAATAAAATACCTAGGAATAAACCTACCTAAGTAGGTAAAAGACCTGTACTCAGAAAACCATAAGACACTAATGAAAGAAATCAAAGATGACACAAACAGATGAAGAAATATACCATGTTCTTGGATTGGAAGAATCAATATTGTGAAAATGACTATACTACCCACAGCAATCTACAGATTCAATGCAATCCCTATCAAATTACCAATGGTATTTTTTACAGAACTAGGACAAAAAAATCTTAAAATTTGTATGGAGACACAAAAGACCCCGAATAGCCAAAGCAATCTTGAGAAAGAAAAACGGAGCTGGAGAAATCAGACTCCCTGACTTCAGACTATACTACAAAGCTACAGTAATCAAGACAATATGGTACTGGCACAAAAACAGAAATACAGATCAATGGAACAGGATAGAAAGCCCAGAGATAAACCCACACACATATGGTCAACTAATCTATGACAAAGGAGGCAAAGATATACAATGGAGAAAAGACAGCCTCTTCAATAAGTGGTGCTGGGGAAACTGGACAGCTACATGTAAAAGAATGAAATTAGAACACTCCCTAACACCATACACAAAAATAAACTCAAAATTGATTAAAGACCTAAAAATAGGACCAGACACTATAAAACTCTTAGAGGAAAACATAGGAAGAACACTCTTTGACATAAATCACAGCAAGATCTTTTCTGACCCACCTCCTAGAGTAATGGAAATAAAAACAAAAATAAACAAATGGGACCTAATGAAACCTAAAAGCTTTTGCACAGCAAAGGAAACTATAAACAAGACGAAAAGACAAACCTCAGAATGGGAGAAAATATTTGCAAACGAATCAATGGACAAAGGATTAATCTCCAAAATATATAAACAGCTCATGCAGCTCAATATTAAAAAAAAAACAACCCAATCCAAAAATGGGCAGAAGACCTAAATAGACATTTCTTCGAAGAAGACATACAGATGGCCAATAGGCACATGAAAAGCTGCTCAACATCACTAATTATTAGAGAAATGCAAATCAAAACTACATTCACACCAGTTAGAATGGGCATCATCAGAAAATCTACAAACAACAAATGCTGGAGAGGGTGTGGAGAAAAGGGAACCCTCTTGCACTGTTGGTGGGAATGTAAATTGATACAGACACTATGGAGAACAGTATGGAGGTTCCTTAAAAAACTAAAGATAGAACTACCATATGACCCAGCAATCCCACTACTGGGCATATACCCAGAGAAAACCATAATTCAAAAAGAGACATGCACACCAATGTTCATTGCAGCACTATTTACAATAGCCAGGACATGGAAGCAACCTAAATGCCCATCAATAGACGAATGGATAAAGAAGATGTGGTACATATATACATTGGAGTATTACTCAGCCATAAAAAGGAACAAAACTGGGTTATTTGTAGAGGCGTGGATGGACGCAGAGACTGTCGTACAGAGTGAAGTAACTCAGAAAGAAAAAAACAAATATCGTATACTAATGCATATATGTGGAACCTAGAAAAATGGTACAGATGAACCCGTTTGCAAGGCAGAAATAGAGACACAAATGTAGAGAACAAACGTATGGACACCAAGGGGGGAAAGCGGTGGGGGCGGGGGTGGGAAGAACTGGGAGATTGGGATTGACATGTATACACTGATGCGTATAAAATAGATAACTAATAAGAACCTGCTGTATAAAAAAAAAACTGTTTTAATACTCTCCTGTAACAGGCATAAGGAGAATATTATTGATTTTTAATAGTCAAGTGGCTCTCAGTCACTTGCATGTTAAAAAAAAAAAAAATGAAGAGGTAAACAAATACCAGAAGAAACAGCTAGAAGAATTGAAAGTTGCTGTTCCCTGCAGCCCTTGGCAGGGCTCAACAGTGGGGAGGAGGGGAGTCACATGAACATAAGTAGTTTATTTTCATAACCACTTAAAAACCCACATATTTAAGTAACTTTATCACACTGGGCTGAAACCCAGAGGGGATGACAATAGATGACTCTCCCCAAGCAGCTTCTTCAAAAGCTGAGCACTGACTCAGAACAACAAAAAAATATCTTTCCAGCTGCTTCAAACAAAAAGTAAGTGAAGGCCATGTTCCAGGGGAAAGGGAGGCGACCAGACTTGGTGCCGAGCCTTCCTCCCCTCTTCCCCACCCTGGTAAAATCTTGCTGTGCCCTGTTGCACCCAGGTGCCCTGAATTTTTTCCCATCCCTCCTCAGGCCCGGCCCTTGTATTCTTTTTTTTTTCTCTTTTGCCACAGGGCATGCAGGATCTTAGTTCCCCGACCAGGGATCTAACCTGTGCCCCCTTCAATGCAAGTTGCGAGTCTTAACCACTAGACCGCCAGGGAAACCCCCAGCCCTTGTATTCTTGCCTTCCACCTCCCAAGCCAAACCTTCCCCCAGCCCCTCCTTCACACAAAGGGACAAAAGAAATTGCTGCAGCTTGATTGAATGGCTGTTAAATTGTGCTCTCAAATCTTTTGAGTTTTCTATTAAATGGTCCATATGGTGGTTTCATCAGAGAAGCTAACTCTTGCAGAAAAATACTTCTTTTATAAGATGAAATGTGGGCACTCTGTATTCTATCTGAGAGGCACTCTGTAATAGTTAGCAGTGCCAGCAGATGAAAATACCAGTTACTGTAAGAGATTTCTGAAGAAGTCAAGAGGGAAAGACAATTTTGTCTTCTCAAAAAATGGAAAGTGGGTCAGGAGATTCTGAGAAAAGACAGGATTTATACATAGGGATTCATCACGCTGATTATGGAGCCCTACTACACGATAATAATCACGCTTTCTGCTTCTGCCACTTTCAAGGGAGAAATCAGAGCAGATGCAGGAGAAGCCAGAGCACGTTAAACACAGTAGATCAATTCCGGCTCAGGTAGAATGCAGCTATGGCAGTTGAGGACAAAGTTCTGTAAAAAGGTCTTGACCCCAAATGTACCTGAAAATTTGGAGCTAAAGTAAAAGTTATCTCAACCAAAGAAATGGGTTTAAAGTGAGCTGTGAAGAATTATTCTACAGACTTGTGGTTGCCAAGGCAGAGGGGGAGTGGGGGAGGGATGGATTGGGAGTGTGGGATTAGCAGATGCAAAAACTATTATCTATAGGATGGATAAACGACAAGGTCCTACTGTATAGCACAGGGAACTATATTCAATATCCTGTGATAAACCATAATGGAAAAGAATATGAAAAAGATTGTATATATATATATATATATACATATATATATATATGTTTAACTGAATCACTTTGCTGTACAGCAGAAATTACCCCAACATTGTAAATCAACTGTACTTCAGTAAAATAAATTTTTCAAAAAAGAATTGTTCTAATCAGTCAGTGAAGATAAAAGCAGTACCATTCACTGGTTGATAACAATTAAATATTCGTTTTAACAAGTATGGGTTTTAATAACATATTTTAGGCATTTTTAAGGTTTATTTATTTAAAAATTTAATATCATCATATAGTCTTGGAGTGAACTGATAAAACATAGGCAGTTACCTCCTCCATTTATTTAAGGCAATCGTTGAATGAAGTAAGTAGAAGTTGAATCCATATGACCATCAACTTCTATTTTGGTATAATTCTGCTTTTTATTCCCAATCTGAGTTTATGTTTTATCTTTGAAGTCATGTTCATTCATTTTTGCACAAACCACTTTCTTAAATCTCTAATAAAGTATTTACCTACTAGTTTGTGAAAAAAAGATTCATATCATATGATATGCATCATACCTATTGCAGATATTTTTGGTGTTGTGGAAATCACGAAACCATAAAATTAAACCAAAAAGATTTCTTTGTACAAATTTAAGTAAATTTTCTCTTGAACAAGACAGAGGAATAGGTAGATATTACAAAACATGAATCTTTATTTCAATGCTATTTTAATGCTATAGTTCAATGATATTTTAAAAATCAAAATGACTTGGTACACTCTGACGATGTGCAGAGGAAAGTGAAGCCTCATTAACTACTGAACAAGCGGATAGATTTACTCAAATCTGTCTACCAGACCCCAGATAAGTCTGGAAGCTTTGTCAGGAAAACCAGAAGGACTTAGGGCCTGCGACAGATGCTTGGCTTGCCTCGAACTCAAGTTGGGAAACACCTTCTAATAATAAGACGACATTGCTCTTGGGCGCACCAGAATCATTGGAAGTCAGTAAAAACCCCTGGCTGTGGACATAGGAATTGGCAGATGTGGGCTTCAGGGAATAAAGAATGTCCTGGTACGTGCACAGCCTTATTCCGATTTATGATTTAGGTCCACTGTACACTGTTGTGCACTCATGCCCAGAGAGAAAGTAGCAAGATAAAACTCATGACTGGTTTTATGCCTCTCTCTTTGACTCATTCTGGAAACTTCCATGTTGGCGAAGCTTAGATAAAATTTCATCTATTCTTTTTCCACTAAAACCAAAATTGTGTTCTTTAGAATGCTGTTGAGATACACTCATCATAAAGATAGAAATTAGAAGCATGAATAGAACATCTGGGGAGGAAGATACTTAACTCCATGGCGACCTCTCTCTAAGCCAACATCATATTATTTAAATATGCCTTTGGTCCATTCTACCTCTGCAATTAGACTGTGAACTCACAAGCAAGAGCTAGTCTTTATTCATCCCTGAGCTGAGACGACCAGCACAATGTCTGGCACAAGGCACTCAACAGATTTCACTTAAACTGAACTGAGCCTACTTAAGGGAGGTATCAAAAAATTCAAAGTAATACATACATCTGATTTTAAAAAAGAAAGCATGCAGAATGGTTTATAATGAACAGCCTAAGTCCCCAGACCGGCTCCTGGTCCTACTCCCCAGAGGCAACCACTCCTAACGATGAGAATTTGTTTTTAAGGTTTCATAACATTTATTGCTAATGCAAACAAAAAAAAAAAAAGAAGAAGAAAAAAGGATGCCAGTTTCAAATTATTCATGTCTCTTTACTTAAATAGACCTCAAATATTTAGAAACATGGCTGGCAGTTATTCCAAGTTGTTGTATTTATACTTCAACAAACATATATTGTTTGCAATGAAAGTGGTGGCATTTCTGTTTTCATACTTTTATTAGTAAAAACCAGCTTTCTCCCCACCTTAGGATGAAGGAGGCATAAATCAGTGCAACCCTAGAATTAGTGGGGCCAGAGCACATCAGAACTAGACAATGGGGGTGGAGAGAGGAAGGGTGAGTCAGTGTCACAATGGGGTAAAATGCTCTGAGTTAATGCTGCAGGATGGGGAGAATCGCCAGATGCAGAGATCTGCTCCCCTGTTTGCTTTCTCTCAGCAGACGCCATTCTGTACAGATGGGGCCCACAGGGCAATCGCATTATACCCCATTTTACATCTACAAACTCTATGACAGCAGCTCCACATTCTAGGGAACGATCCTCTTATTTTGAACCAGTGAAATAATCTGCAAAGTCCCTTGGAATTATTTATAATGGGATTTCTCTTATATTAGCAAAAATAAGTAGAAGCATAAAATGACGCCACATTTATAGCACATAATGGTAGGAAACACTCTGCAAAGACATGACAATTTGGGAAAATCCCCACTCTGATCAGAATGAATAAATATGATTAACTTGCAGAGAAGATGCTATTAGGCTCTTTGCCAAAGAAACAGATTACTGCTTTAGAGAGTCAGCCTGCAAAGGTGACCTGACCCCCCGGAGATGCTGGAGCCCTGAAATAGCCACCCTGAGGGGTGCCCATGTGATGGGGGCTCCACGTACCCAAGGGAGCACATAGAAACTGAGAAGCAAGATATTGTTCAGGAAGCTGGGCTGAATGGGTGGCTGATCATCAAGACAAGACAGGAGACCAATTCAGAAAAATTCTGTTGGCAGAATCCAGATTTAGATGCTTCAACATCACCTTCTACCTAAACTAAGGAGAAACCCAAGGCTCAGAAAGAAAAACAAACAAATAAATAAGGACAATCAAGGAACAAGAAAAATGGGGCTTCCCTGGTGGCACAGTGGTTAAGAATTTGCCTGCCAATGCAGGGGACACAGGTTTCCGGGAAGATCCCACATGCCACGGAGCAACTAAGCCCGTGCACCACAACTACTGAGCCTGCGCTCTAGAGCCCAAGTGCCACAACTACTGAAGCCTGTGTGCCTAGAGTCCATGCTCCGCAACAAGAGAAGCCACAGCAATGAGAAGCCCGCGCACCACAATGAAGAGTAGCCCCCGCTTGCCGCAACTAGAGAAAGCCCGCATGCAGCAACGAAGACCCAATGCAGCCAAAAATAAAAACAAATAAATTAATTAATTTTTAAAAAAAGGAACAAGAAAAATGAAGAAACTGATGTTTTCCGAATTCTTAATGGGGGCCGAGGTTTTACAAAATTAATCTGAGTTAATCCTCACTCCACTAATATCCTGCAGGCATTATCTTCATTTCCTAGGCGAGGAAACAGGCTTACAGAGTCTCTATAACCTGCTCAAGGCCACAGAAGTAATAAAGTGACTCAGATCCAAGACTGACTCTAAATCCAAGTTCTTTCTATCACGACAGGGTAAATATCTAGAAGGTGAGAAAAATCATATATCTAAATGCACAGACATTATACATGGCAATACCTCTGAGGTTTACAAATGAGTAAGCAAAGTCTGGAGATGGAGATGGAGACTTTACCAAACTTTTTTCAGTCACTTAAACTTACTTTTGGGTACCTTAAAATATTTCCTGGGTGACTAATTTGGGCCAATGTTTTAAAACACTACTAGGTTCTGGCAAAAGGATCATTGACATTCAGCTGAAATTTTGGTTCTAGAAAATTAGCTTTGCTTTACAGAGCGATTCAGTAACAAGAACGTGTCTGTGTGTAAGATGCCTGGTGGGCCCGTGCCCTGGGCTGGTGTCTCCAGCTGCCTTGAATCAGGGCAGTTATAACAGTGCTCACCTACCCCTTAGAGACACACTGATGCACCTTCTAACATCAGAGGGGAAAGTAATTACTACTTTAAAAAAGACAAATGCCACTTTATATGAAAACAAAATAGCGAAGTACATGCAGCATTTGATACAGGCCTGAACGTGGACTGTATTTAAATTCTCCAACAGATTGAATATCGAATCAAACAGAATTTACGGTCATAGTTTGAGCAACATGAAAAGCACCTTAAAAACATTTCCACTGGTTAAAAAGAGGAATAATTTTAACTCCAATCTTCCAAACTGCTTTTGTAAAAATCAAACTTTGAAATAGGTCAGTCAAATGGAGATTTTTCTCAGAAAGTTACATGTTTGTGAAAACGGAGTGAAACTAGAAGCTTCAGTGCAACTTCCACTACATCAAATCTTTAACTCTGGAGGGTCTTTTCCCCCTACTGTAAATAAAATTAAAATGTTCACCCTTATGTGCATGAATATAATAAAATTGCATCTGCTCTTCTGCGGCATGTTTACGCACCCAGAGCACACACATTTATCATCCCCTCCCATCCACGCACACACAATAAAAAATAAAATTGAACTCAACCTTCCCCCCATCCAGGGGTGTTTTTCTTTCCAGCGGTCCCACATGTCTGAGTTGCTGATAGTAGCGAGCGCTCACAGGTCACCTTTACCAAATGGCATCTCTTCCAAAAAGACCACCTGATTGGTGGGGGAACGTGGTTGTCAGGTAGACTAGCACCTCCACCTGCCTTGTTCCCTCCTCTTCTCTCCCTAACTCCCTTGTGCTAAGGTCCTCTATGAAAAGGAGGTGGGATGGGCTTAATAAGAGAACGAGAAGGACGAGCAAGCGTCAAGATTTCTGTGATGTCACAGGAGCATTATTAGAGGCCGCTCACCATTTCCGAAAAGACATGAAAATTCTTCATCTGCCATCAAAGTCTATAAGCTATTCTCAAGTCTTTCCATTCAGCAGTTTTTCCAGGCAGGTCTCCGCACACAGCTTTTTTTTTTTTAACACACTAAGCTGACTCAGACGCACAGGCAGAAGTCCTCTGACTCACTTCTCTCTTCTTTCTTTCTCTGCTTTTCTTTGTTTCTTTTTTTTAACTCCTTGGCTCCTGGAAATGCATGCTCCACTGAGGGTCAGTTCTTCTCATCTAAGTGGGGAAATCAGGTGAAAGATCCAGCAGGGCAGTTTGTGGTCTTTAATGCTCAGAAATATGCAAATGCTAAGCATCCTTGGGAAGACAATGAGGAAACGATAATGCTCAAGGATTTTTCTTAAAGTTTGGCAGACAGACACTCATTCCAGGAGGGTAAATGCCGACACTTCTCTGGACCTGCCGTCTTTCCTCTTCTCCCTCACTTTCTACCCAGGCACCTCTGCTACTCTTATTTCTTACCTACTTAACTGTGCCTTTGATTTGGGGGTCTGTAGATGCATAAATGCTTGTGTACACACACATACACACATATACACATATAATGAATTTAAGGTATGTGGAATATATACAGGGTTGATATACATATTTTATACACTGGTACAGCCATATCCTTTGTTAAACTATTTAAAGACTTCCATATCAATGGGGAAAGAGAAACCCTCTGCTTAATTAAGTCCACAAATCACTCAATAACACTGTCCAGTGGTGGCCACAGAGGTGGGTGACGGGACCAGGAAGTAGAGCTAGTGCAGATGCACCTGGAACCTAGCATTGATGGTACAGTGGAGCAGGTGGCTTCCAGGGACGATTCCATGGGGGCCAAAGCACCAGCTCCCTATGTCCGTGCATTCAGGTGTGTGTCCAGCCACCTTCTGGCTATAACAAAACGCTTGGCTCAATGACTGATATTTATCAATGCAATAAGTGAATTGTGGAATAGATTAACGTGTTTCCTATTTCAAATCATGGTTCATACAGGGCTATCACTTAGCTAGAGACAACTGCACCATACCAACCAGAAATCAATAAATGCTTTGGAAATTATCAGAATGATATGATGAATGATTTGCCCTCTAACTTATATCACTTGGTAGGCACTTATATGTAGTTCAGCTCACTTAAAGAATAGAAGAGAACATATTTTTAAGTGATGAATTATGTATTTATTTATATTGCCATACTAGTGGGCAAATATTTTCATCATCTTGCTATACGTAAGCATGTGTGTGCATTCATAGATGCTTAGAAAAAAATATGGAAGGACACACAACACAGCAAATGGTTAAGTGCAGTTACCTCTGGGGCTGGGGAAAGAGATGTTTTGGGAGCAGGTGTATTTAAAGGAGAAACTTTCAATTTTTATACTATATTATCTATCCTATATGAATAGTACATTTATTATTGTTATAATTAAAAGTTTTTAAAAAGTGTACATCCACGTACTCACTTGCAAACACAAAATCAACTAGTCCAAGTGAACTTAACAGAGGAAGTAGATTATCAGTGCCTTAAGGAATGATAAAAGGAGAAGCCCTTGTGAGAAAGGAGAGGCATTCGAGGGCCACGTGTACTGCCGGGAGGCTTGAAGCAAAAGTGGAGTGAACATAGGAAGGTAATGTTTTACAGATTAATCCAAGGGGAGAAGGGAAAAATAGAAGAAGAAAGGGAAGAATAATGAAATAATCATTAATTAAAATAAAAAAAAACAAAGAAACCTTTGGAAAAGTGGGGAAGAAAGAAAGAAAGAAAGGAAGGAAGGAAGGAAAGAAGGAAGAAGGGAGGGAGGGATGAAGGGATGGGTAAGAGGGAAGGGAAGGAAGGAAGGAAGAGGAGAAAGAGGGAAAGAAGAGAGAAGGAAAGAAAGAGGAGAAAGAAGGAAGAGAGGAAGGGAGGAAGTGAGGGCGGGAGGGAGGAGAGAAAGAGAAAAGAGAGAAAGGAAGACAAGAAAAAGGGAGAAAGAAAGAAAAGTTGGTTGACACGTCCAAGTAAACGTGCAAGGATTTTGGCTCCCTGTGTCTGGCTACAGCAAGAGAAGCTATGGTCAAGGTTCTGTCAGTGTCCCCTGTGCCATATTGCTGGCCATGTAGTTTAAAGCTTCAAGAGATGCTTAATTTTTGAAATAATAACCAGCCTTTTCCTTTGTGTCCACAAAACTTTAAATAGCATCTCAAGAAGTGAAATCTTTGCATCACTGGTTCTTTATTTATTTTGTCACTGCTTTCTACTTATAGATGTCCTTTAGTCTCTTTAAAGAATTTTATATATATATATTTATATATATATATATACACACATATATATAAATCTTGACTTGATGCTTTTTCTGAGACTCCTGTAAGGCTTTGCTCTAGATAATTGAGGCTTTTCTGTGGTTCTACCTTTATCTTTTTAAATTCATACTGGCAATAAAATATCCAGGGCCATAAGCAAGAGGACTGAGGGAAAATAATCTAGGATGGTCAGGTACCTACAATTTACAATTTGCATTTACAGTGCAACCATATTTTGACTATAAAGTCCATCCATCCTCCTTGCTTTCCTTCAACACGAATACTAGGTGATGGACAATCAAAAGTAACTAAGATATAGACTCTTCTCTAAAGGAGCTCACAGCCTCAATACTTGAGGTAACAAATAAGTGATTAAATAATTAAATACAAATTGATAAGCTCTATGACACTAACATATAGCAAGAAAAATGGGAAAATAAGAAAGCATGAGTAACACAATTTGGGGAAGTTTTCCATAAGGGCTGATGCGTTGAGCTGATTTTTGAAGGACCTTAGGAGGTAGCCAGGCTACGAAGAAGGTAGAGACATTTCAGAAAGGGACCATTATATGTGCAAAGAAAGGGAGACTTTCCAGGGAAGGGTGTGTCTAGGGAATGCCTAATGGTTCAATAAAACCAAAGAGCACATGAGATAAGTATAGAAAATCTAGAAAAGAAGAGGGGAAACCAATGAGGAACAATGAAAGCAATGAGGAGCCTTTGATGGGCTTTAAATTAGGGAATGGTTTGCTCACGTTTATATATATATATATATATATATATATATATATATATATATATATATTTTTTTTTTTTTTTTTTTTTTTTTTTTGGCTGAGCCCAATGGCATGCAGGATCTTAGTTCCCCGACCAGGGATCAAACCTGTGCCACTGCAATGGAAGCAGTGGAGTCTTAACAACTGGACCACCAGGGAAGTCCCGCTCACATTTACATTTTTGAAAGATCACTCTGGGACCGTGGAGAGATGGATTAGTGGAGGTGAAAGGGGAGGCAAGGAAATCACTTTATGGTAGCTGAAGGAGGTGTTCTGTCTTTCCTAATAGTAGAGCACCTTAGTTATAACAACTGTTCCACAAATACAATGATAAAATCTAGGCAATTTTTTTTAGCTAGTAAAAATCACTGAAAAGTGACCAAAGTCAGGCAAAAACTGGAGCAGAGATTGCCATTAAAAGGGAAACTGCCATGGATGAAATTTGCAAGTTTGCAAATTTTTGCCTGAGAGCACTCCCAATCCACACATAGCTGGGACTGCAGGAAGCCTCAGCTTCCTTGCTTGACTGGGATGTCAGATGACTTCATGGAAGGCAGAACTGCCAGAAAGTTACAGGGAAATGTTGGAAGTGAGGAAGTCACAAAGGGAATGAACACTAAAACCTGCAAATAAAATCCCCCCAAATCCCTAGCTAACCAATAAACTATGCATGCAAATTAACCAGTTGAGTCAATGCAACCCAATCATAATCCCAGCAGGGCTTTATAAATAAAAATTGACGTAATTCTAAAATCTAATTGGAAACGCAAAGAATCTAGAACAGTAACATAATCTTTAGAAAAGAACAGATTGGTAGTTTACACTACATGACTTCAAGACATCTTTAATCTAGAGTGCGAAATTGGCATGAAGATAGACAAATAGATCAAGAGGACAGACTAGAGAGTCCAGAAGTAGATCCACAATTATACAGGCAATTGGTTTTTGACGAAGTAACCAAAGCAATTCAATAAAGTAAGGAAGTCTTTTCAACAGATTATGCTGGAACAGCTAGATATCCATATGGAAAAAGACATCTTCATCTCATACTATGCACAAAAATTAATTCAAGATGGTTCATAGATATAAATGTGAAAGCTAAGATATAAATCTTTTAGAAGAAAACACAGGAGAATATCTTCATAGGGGATAGGGTAAAGATTTCTCAGATGGGAAACAGAAAGCAATACCATAAAAGAATAATAAAAATTTTCTGCTTAAGAAAAATAACAGTAGGAGAATTAATAGGTATGTATCAGATTGGGAGAAAATATTCACCAAATATATATCTGATAAGAGATTTATATCTAGAATTTTTTAATCCTATAACTCGCTAATAAAAAAATTTTTAACAAAATAGGCAAAAAAAAAAAAGCTTCGACAGACACTTCACAAAAGAAAATATGTGAATGTTGAATGAGAAATAATGCTTTATATCATTAGTCACCAGGGAAATGCAAAATAAAACCACACTGAGATATCATTCATTAGGCACCCACCAAAACGGCCAGACTTAAACATTGATGATACCAATGTTAGTGAGGACGTGGCACAACTAGAACGCTCATACCTTGCTAGTGGGAAGTGAAACTGTACTTCTGGGAAAGATCCGGCAGTTTTTTATATAAGTCAACATAACCTACCCTTCAATCTCACTGCTAGGTATTTATCCAAGAGAAACGAAAACATATGCCCACAAAAAGATTTCAAGAATGTTCAAAGCAGCTTTATTCACAATAGTAAAAAATCAAAACAATGAAAATGTCCATCAACAGGAGATTCACAAGCAAACTGTGCTTTATTTATAAAATGGATTAGTATTGAGCAATAATAAGGAATGAACCATTACTACAGGCAACTTTATGGATGAATCCCACACAAATTACGTTGAGTGAAAGTCAGGCACAAAAGAATATATACCGTATGATTCCATTTCTATGAAATTCTAGAACAGGCAAACTAAACTAAAATTTAAAAAATAAAAACAGTGATTGCCTCTGAGGGGCAGAGAGCTTGACTGGAAAGGGGATGGGAAGGGAAGAGGGAACTTCTGGGAAGATGGAAATGTTCTGTGTCTTCATACAGGTGAGTTTTACTCCAGGAAGGATGGGTTGTGGATTCATGTATCCAAATTGTATATCTAAGATTTAGGCATTACAATGTTTATACATTTTACTCTAAAAAAAGAACCTCTAAAATCATCATCATCATCATCATCATCATCATCATCAAGCAGGCACTGGAAAGTTAGTTGAGGTATTATGTTGATGACTGTCAAAACTAGGTTATGATTAGAGCGGGGTTCTATTTTGGCTACTTGAATTACTGCAGTAATTCAAGCGAGAGATGATGAAGGTCTGAATTAAGGAAGTAGCAGGGAACTTAGACGAGATGAAATAAGTCTGACTGCTATCCAGGTAGTGACTGGTGACTGACAATGAACCACTGAGAGAGGTAAGAAAAGGGAGGGATAATTCACAGATTCCAAATTATCCATATAGAACTGTCTTTCCATATCATTGGTTTCCATAATGGTCCTCTATACTTAAAAACATTATTTTGAAAGGTGTCCATAGACATCACTAGATTGCTAAAGGGGCACCAACAGCACATATGAGCTTAAGAACTTATAGATGACTCCCAGGTTTCTGACTCGAGCAATTAGGTGGATTTTCTAGGTGCCATTCATTAAGACTAAAGAGAAATTACATGAAGATAGATGGGTATTCTGGATGGCAAGTGCGGTTCAGAGTAATGATGTGAGTTAGGTTTGTAATATTGTGATCAGAGAAGCCCAGTAAGCTGCCAGATATATGGGTCTGCAACTCAGGAAGAGGTCTGGGCTACAAAGAGAAATTGGTGAGTCGTTAGCATGGGGGAGATCAATCGTTGTAAACTGAGTTCCTGTTTGATGCACCGCTTCTCATCTAGGAAGACCCTGTCTACTTGGGAGCTATGCACACAATCTCCACAAACACTGCTTGGTTCCACCCTTGTCATCCACTGAATCCACCCTGGAAGCAGCCTATCCTGCCTCAATGTAGCAAAATTCTCTCCACAATAAGATGGGAAAGTTTAAAAGAAATGAGGGGAGAGAAATTATACATATGTAACAAGATGTTCCAATGAATATTCTTTCTGAAGCATCAAGAAACAATAGATAATGAATTTTTAAAGAGGAGCTAGACCACTTACAAAATTTACCAAAGAAGGTGGCTACAAACTGTTTATAAAACTCGTCACTCCTTTACCACATCAAGGATATAAAGGGATCAAGAACTGGACATCTTGGGAGGGATTTTTCAAGGCAGCTGTTGATGTGTTGAGAGCGCACATCCCTCCGACCGAGGAGAGTGGTGGTTAGGCTTGCTTGCCTCTCCATCTCACGTCAAGAGGAGCTTTAAGAGGCAGACAAACATCTGTCCTCAGCAGTTCATGCAGTTTGGGAGACACATAGATTTGTGCCTGATTCACAGCTGAAATCTAGAAATAGAGATGGGCTTGCTGGCTGCTTTGATGGTGGATCCAGGAGAGGCGGCTGCACTTCCAGAGTCTGCAGAAGCAAAGGTTGCTTGAGTGTCCCCTGCGGAACACAGTGTGGACCACGTACTAGAGACAGCCATGTCTGGGCTGGCTTACATGCTCCTCCACAGCCCTTGGCTGAGATTAGCTGGACGTGTTACCAGGAACCTAAGGGTTGAGAAAACTGTAGCCAGGAGAGCAATGCATTGCCCTGTCTCCAGGAACTGCAAATAGGAGATCCTCAGCAATGAGGGAGAGGAGACTGCAACAATTCCATAGAAGAACTCCAAAGAGAAGTCACCTTAAATATCTGCTAGATCCAGAGAGCGCTGACACTGGAAAAACAATTCATTACTAGTCACGTAGGAACTTAACTGTTTCCTCCCTCCTCCTCTCTCCCAACCCAACTTCAACTTAGAGAGGTCTGCAATGGAGTCACTATGGAAAACAGTAGGGAGGTTCCTTCAAAACTAAAAATAGAGTTGTCATACAATCCAGCAATTCCACTCCTGGACATATATCCGGACAAAGCTCTAATTGGAAAAGATACATGCACCCCAAAGTTCATAGCAGCACTATTTACAATAGCCAAGATATGGAAGCAACCCAAGTGCCCGTCAACAGAGGAATGGATAAAGATGTGGTACATATATACACAATACTACTCAGCCATAACAAAGAATGAAACATTGCCATTTGCAGCAACATGGATGGACCTAGAGATTATCCTACTAAGTGGAGTAAGTCAGACAGAGAAAGACAAATACCACATGATATCACTTATATGTGGAATCTAAAATATGATACAAAGGAACTTATTTACAAAACAGAAACAGGCTCACAGACACAGAAAACAAACTTATAGTTACCAAAGGGGAAAGGGAGTAGGGGAGGGATAAATTAGGAGTTTGGGATTAGCAGATACAAACTACTGTGTATAAAATAAACAACAAAGTCCTACTGTATAGCACAGGGAACTAATTCAATATCCTGTAATAAACCATAATGGAAAAGAATATGAAAAACTATATATATATATATATATATGCATAAAACTGAATCACTTTGCTGTATACCAGAAACTAATAAAACATTGTAAATCAACTATACTTCAAGAAAAAACACCAGAGAAGGCTGCAACAGGCCCGCAACTGGGACCAACAAATAAGAAGAAGGGGTAAAAGAGCAGTGTGGGCATATATATGGAATCTAAAAAAAAAAAAATGGTCATGAAGAACCTAGGGGCAAGACGGGAATAAAGACGCAGACCTACTAGAGAATGGACTTGAGGACAGGGGGAGGGGGAGGTGTAAGCTGGAACGAAGGGAGAGAGTGGCATGGACATATATACACTACCAAATGTAAAACAGATAGCTCTTGGGAAGCAGCCGCATGGCACAGGGAGATCAGCTTGGTGCTTTGTGACCACCTAGAGGGGTGGGATAGGGAGGGTGGGAGGGAGGGATACGCAAGAGGGAGGAGATATGGGGACATATGTATATGTATAGCTGATTCACTTTGTTATACAGCAGAAACTAACACACCATTGTAAAGCAATTATACTCCAATAAAGATGTTAAAAATTAAAAAAAAAAAAAGAGCAGTGTGGGGAATGGGAGCGGCTGATCGCTCATCCTCTCTCTCCCTGACTGCAGCAGGCCCGTGGCAGGCCCCAGCTGGGGAGGGAAGAAGTCTCCATTCTAAACCAAGTCTAGAGCGTTTATTATTCCCTACCTCTGGGAGTTTTAGTTACTGAGTTAGTCTGGTGTTTTACAACTGCAAGTTTTGGGGGGTTTGTTTGTTTGTTTTTGTTTCATTACCTAAGAGTGGCCAGCAGCACGAGGGAAGGACATATCCCATCATGCAGGTTTGAAGAATGAATGGAAACAGAAAGCAAGGCTGTTTTATGATTATATCCCAGGAGGCTGCTTCCCCTCCCCACAAGCCTTCTCAGATGGTACCCAGATTTCTAGCTCCCATCCACATTTCTTTCACTCCTGGGCCCATATTTCCCACGGCCTACTAGACAGTCCAATATGGTGGGGCTCATCCGAAACTCACCACGTCCCAAGGTGAACCTTGTCATCTTTTACAAATCTCCATATCCTTCCCAACCCAATCTGCTCCTTTCCCTTCATTATCCACCCATCCCACACACCACCAACAGAAATATCTGAAACCAGAACACTCAAGTTGCTCCCCTGCTTGAATTGTTTAGTGGTTTCCAGTATGCAAAATCCCAGACAAAACTTCTCTTGGTGGATCCTGCCTATGTCTTTGGACTGTTCAACCACCACTCATCTGCATGTTTTTAAAGATCTTATGCATAAAGCCAAGGGCTCCCTCACCACTCTAACTCTATTCTTGCTGGTCCAGAGGTGCTTGGAATGCCCCACCCACTCCCGGCGCTTTAACTGGAAAATGCCTATCTGTCTTCAACTCACCTCAGGTGTCACCTCTCTTTCAAAATCTTTCCTATGCTCTCCAGGCTGGAGAGTTAAGTGGGTTACATACTTCTGCATTAGCATTTATCAAATTTTATTTTAAACATCTCAGTACTTAACCATTTGCCCTTCCCTGTGCCATTCAACCAAGCAAAACAATGTTCTTTGACAAAAAGCCTCCTTTTTGTTTGCCAGCGTAATGCTTGGTACAGAGCAAGTGCTCACAAATATTTGTTTAACTGAATTAAAGTCCTTAGTGACTTTAAGGAATTTGTAATTTGAAAGAAGAAATGAGAACAGGGATTCTATCTTATTCATCTCTAACACAGAGTAGGCCTCTATATAAGTTTGGTGAATAAATAAACACATAAATGAATAAAAGATCAGATAGAAAGTAGGGTATCCCTAAAATGGAGCAGATAAAGATGACAGAAATTTAATGGAGAGAGACAGGAGCCCTTTCTCCTTTTCATTTCTTACTCCAGTACTTTACACTGCAAAGCTTAAAATAAATGAATGCAAAACGGTTGGAAGTGGAAGAGGTTTTCTTTAAAAAAATAAAATAAAAATAAAAAGACTACCACCCACTACCCATGCTGCCCTCCCACCAGAATGACTATAGTTTCTGCATCCCTAATAGGATTGTTGCCGTTTTGAGAATGTTGCCATGGTAACCAACCTCAGCCCTTCCCCTAATATAAGATAAAATTTAGCAAAAGAAATAAAAACAGACACCCATAGAAACATTATCAGACCTTTCCATATAAATAACCTGGGTAATTAAATGTTTCAAAACAGAATATTTAGAGAGCTGTGAGGAAAAAAAAAAAAAAATTCTACAAAGTTTATTTTTAAACAAAGAAAAAAAAAAATCCCAAAACATCAGCTGGAATACTTGGCTGCCTGCATAGTTTCAAGGAGTCACAATTTCCAGACTTGCCTGGACAAGAACACAGTCAGAACAGAGAAGCACGGGTCTGTATTTTGATGCACAAGCAACATTCCTATCAGGAACTCCCAACCCCTATTCTGAGGCATCCTTTCAACATATAACCAAAAGACCTCTCCCTTTTAGATTCCCCCAAACACAACTAGAGGCACATGGAAAACATCTGTACTGGACCCCAGGACTACTGCCTAGGGAACACCCTCGCTTTGCTACAGCTATGCTCCCTTTGCCCTTTGAGAATTCTCTAGGTGACTTGTTATCTATAGAAGGAGCCACAAATTTGTTCTGTCAGGGGCAAGTAAAAAATATTTTAGGCTTTGCAGGTCATCCGGTCTCTGTAACAGCTCCTAAACTCTGCCGTCAAAGCACAAAAGCAGTCAGTGACAATACATAAACAAATAAGCATGGCTGTGTTCCAATAAAACTTTATTTACAAGAACAGCCAGCCCAGATCTGGCCCAAGGGCAGAAGTCTGCTAACTCCTTCTTCATAGTATTCCCTGTAAATCCACAGTTTCTGTGTATCACAGGAAAAACTGTAGCACCATCTTAGGCCAGCAGGAAAGCCAGGCCCTCAAGAGTACCCCGCACTCAAAGGGAGGGGAAAGGGATCATGGTATTGATGATCCTAACACTGACTCTGGAAATGACCTCGATAAGCTAATAAGAGAAACTGTGAACTTGCCTCCTGTAGGAATTTCAAAAGCCAAATCGAAAACCATCTGTCAGGGAAGGGTAGATAAAATGCTCCTTGCAACCCACTGGAAGCCGTTCTACTTTAAATGGATAAGAAGCCCGCTGGCTGGCGGGCGGCCCAGTGACGCATCTCTGTTCAATAAAGCAGTTATTATCAATCTGAAGCCTGGAGCAATTTCAACCAATTTGCAAACTTGGATGATATTCTGAAGTTCCTTTAAGTTCTAGAAAGAGACTTGGATGCAGCTGGCGAAACCGAAAGAGCAGGACTCAGGAGACGGATGGTGCGTGTTTCTCCACTACCTAGTTATGTTACCCGGCAAATCCCTGAATGACTGTTTTATCGTCTGTAGAATGGGCATAACAGGGCCTGTTGCTGGATTTTCGAAGGATTAAATTAGATAACCTATAAAGAACACGTGCTACAGAGTAAGGATTCAGTTAATGTTAGTTGCATTCTCTTCAAGGGAGCAGGCAAGCCTCCAGCACTTGGCTTAATTTTATCTGTTCTCTCAGGAAGATATCACTTGGGTTAATGTTGCTACAGTCCAAAGAAGAATTTTTTTTTCTCCTGGCAGACTGCTGTAGGAGGAGCTATGAGCAACGCTTAAACAACTCATTAGCACAGAAACCAGTGCAAGTGAGCAAGGCATATGACAAGCACCTCACTCAGGAACTCTCATCTCAAAACTCACAAACCTCGGCCCTCTCTATCCTTCTCTATTTGTATGGGCATCTGTCTACCTCTGAGTGAATGTTTTTCTCTCCTTGTTTCCTTCTTCTAATCCATCCTATTTCTTCCCCTAAGTTCCCTCCCTCATCTTTACCAACTGGCCATGATATGAGCTAGAAGTGTATTTATCTAATGGCTTCGCATTCCCTCTCAATCACCTAAATTAGATTGCACTTGCTTAAGTGTGCCTGATTAACCTTTTTAGTGAGTCAGTGGCCTTGATATAGAAAGATTCTCCACCCCTGTTCAACAGTCTTTGTGGCAAATCTCTTCCAAAAGACCCATCATTATGAAGCACTAAAGAAAAGCCTTGTTTAATGGCAAAAGGCAAGCCAACTTGGAATAGAAGGATCCAAAGATATCAGAAGAGCTGGATGTCATGTTTCTACAGACTTTTCCAAGTGAAACTAAGACATTTAATGGTTGTAAGCCCCTATAAGATTCCTTAAGTATGAAAGTTAGCTGCCACCATATGTGGAAACTTCTCTTTTCTATCACAGAGATGCTCCGGTGGTAAGTGAAAAGAATTTTGGATTCTTGAAAAGAGATGCTAGATATTTTAATTCCCTCTCCAACTTGCTGTCTATTTTAATTCCACTCTCCACTTTGCTGTCACCTGGTGATGGGGTAGAAAATGTTCCTGACTTTTGCTCTCTGGAGCAAAATGTTCTCTGGAATATTTTATTTAGTGGTGGGTGAAGAAATATAAGTGAAATATGAACCACTCAATCCTTGCCCCCTTGCTTCAATTATTCTGTCAAATAATGATGAAACTTCTAGAGATTCAGGCTCATGCATAAATGTTCAGTGTATTTCAGCATGAAATAAAGTAGTTTAGCCACAGTTAAATTGGTTGTACCAAACATCTTAGTGATCACTCAGAGAGGACAAACTATTTAAAAGGGCTGATTTAAATATGGCAAAGAAAAGAGGGTATCTTTCTCACTGATAGTCCTGCTTTGAAGTGTGAGCCATAGGCCTAGAATACACTGGTTTACTAATTAATGCAAATATTTACTGGGCATCTGCTGTAAAACATAGACAGGGAGAGCTGTTTTCCAGGAATAATGAATATACAGATAGGAATCCATTCGCGTGGGAGTGGACAAAGGGATAAAGAAAGAGAAAGAGAGATAAAGCTAATTTGGAGAGTAAAAGATGAGAGATCAATAACCACTTTCCCCCAGTCCTCCATGGGGATTATTTTTAGAATAGATGTCAACAGTAAAATGTGATTTTATTTAGAATCAATATATTTCATTCCTACATTGAGAGATATTTTATTTCCCATTCACCCATTCATCAAACATTTATTAAGCATCTGTTACAAATAAGAACTGAGTTGGGTGCTGATTTTGAGGACCAGAAGTGCCACTTGACAGCACCAGTAGGTCTTTTCTTCCAGGAAATAATAGCTAATAGCTAACAGGTATTGAGTGTTTACCATGTGCCAGGCATTTTCCTAGGCAACTTACAAGAATTAGCTCATTTAATCCTCACCATGAGGATTATGAGAGTGGTCAAGAATATTTGTTGTTACTACTATTGCCTCAGGTGGTTTCTCTCTTTTACCCTATCTTCTTTCTTGTCAATGTAAGACTCAAACTGCTTGATGAGATTTCTCTCCTTTATAATACCAGGAACTTTCAGAAGCAAACATCCTGCCATTACCTTGGTCTACGTCTACCTGCCTGCATTTCCTAGATTATGAAAACAAACCCCTACCTGGTCTACCTAACTCTATTCTCTTCCCCTTCCAATTCACCTAGCACTTTACTGCATCTTAATAACTTTCAAACACCACTTTTTCACACGGTTCTCCTGCTTAAGAACCTACAACATATAAAAAATTGAAAGGTGCTACTAATGTCTATCATATTTCTCCACTTTCTTTCTCCTTCATGTGTGATCTCTATAGTGTATTCTCAAACATCTGCATATCTGGAAGAGACAAAAAGATTTTGGAGGGCTTCATGTTCTGGAGTTTGAACATGGTTATTTAATTCGTTAATCATTTTCCTAATAACAACCCTAAATAACCCTCCTCCCATCCCCTCATGCCTTATTGAAAATTATTCAACAAATTTAAATACAAACCCTTACCAAGCTTTCAAGGTCCCCATCATGTAGTCTTATCCCAAGAAATCTGTATCAATTCCCATAATTTTTATATAAACCCTCACCTCCAGTTAAGCTAATCCTCCTACTGTTCAGTTCACAGAGAATTTATAGTGCACCTGCTCTATGCCAGTCACTGAGGATATACATAAGAGCAAGACAACTTATGCTCTCAAAATTTTTACAGATTTGGAGATCTGCATATGATAATTCCCACCTCTGTAGGGTGGCCCATATTCTTTCATCCACTTGATATGTACTCACCTCCTCCCCTTATTTTCCTCAAAGCCTAACTCAAATAATGCCTTTTTGGACCACTCCAGCTCAGATGGACTGTCTCCTTCTCTGATATTCTTCAAGTTCAACTCTTTATCTCCACTATAAAAAACTTTACAAGAAGGACAAGATTGTACAAAGACTAGAATTCTCCAAAATTTTAGGGAAGCAGATAATACACTTCTGAGATTTAAGTTGATAAATATCAACACGAATTAGAAGAGGCTAGCCAATTGCAGGAATCTTCCCAGAACAACCATAGAAAGATGTAAAAATTCCATAGGCATGTACTTCTCAAACTTTAATGTGAACACAAATCACCTTGTTAAAATGCAGATTTTGATTCAGTAAGTCAGGAGTGGGATCTGAGATTCTACATTTCTACCAAGCTCTCTCTCGGGCAGTGCTAATGCTGTGGTTCCTGAGATACACTTCAAGTAGCAAGTAGACAGCAAGCATATCTCAAGGGTCCCCAGACAACAGCTCACTATCGACAAGTCAATCCCAAAACCCCACTGCCACAATTAGGTTCTGCTGGCTTTATTAGGGTTCCAAGCTGAGACTTCCACTCTGACTTTATTATCAGCAGCAAACAGCCCTTCCCTCTTCCACGAGCTCAAAGCTTAACGGACATATCTCATCGTGGTGGATCTTGTACACAGACAGATGAGGTACAAAATTCCCCTGGAGACATAAATATCCATCTCTCCAGAGTAGGAACAAGCACCAGACTTAATATCCTTGTAGCATGCCCATTTCCATTTTTCTGATTCTGTACTCACCAAACAACTTTCTGGTCTGAAATTTGTGTCTCAAAAGCAGTCCTGGTATTAAAATCACCTAGGAAGAAGAAACACGTCTGGTGTTTGGTGCTTCATAAAAGAATGGTGCTTCATAAAAGCCATAAGAGCAGTGGCAAATATGGTCAAAATTAACATTTTCAAAACACTGGAAATTAACCAAAGGGTTTCAAGAAAAATGGCTGATTCTCTGTGGCATTTAAACTTCCCTATATCCATCTCCCTCTTCCCAGGCCTGCAGTAGCCTTGAAAACAAGCACCTTTAAAGACATGGTAGCTGTGAAAACCTGTGGCCCACCAGCTCTTGGAGAGAGCAGAATGGGCCTGGAGCTCCCCCAAATGCCCCATCCTCAGAGAATAATCACTATTGTCTGGCAGCTCCCTGGGAAAGAACCACTCACGGAACTTATTTTTATTTGACTTAACTCAGATATTATTAAGTGAGCAAATCCCTATCCCTGGAGTGTTTTACCAAAAGAATCAGGAATTGTTTAACATCACAGCCACCTGAAGTAGTGATACCAGTTGGGGCAAACAAAAAGCTGACCAAAAAACTTAAAATAAAAATCTGGGGAATGAGATGTCCATAGAGGGCTTTGGAAAACTCTGACATATTCCTGGGAATCAAGAAAGCCATGTGCATGTGCTAGGCTGTGCATATTCTCAGGAAAAATCTGAGAAGGCCCTGATCTCTCAACGATGGCTGATCGAGTAGGAAGTGAAGGCTAAGGCAGAGTTGTAAACTGCCAGAGCACTGAAGGCACACCTCAACTCACATATATCTGCAGCAAAAGGATGGGAGACTTATTAGTTGAAGGAATTTAAGGAAATACCTGTCCAATCATTAGCTGACCACTAAATTACCAAGCAGAGACTTCAGAACCTGCACACATAAGGAATATAGACTTTACAAAGTTAATAAAGTCACTAAACATTGATAACAGTAACTACTACAAGCAGCAACAAAACAAATTGATTTCCAGAAGTGCCTCATTATAGTATTTTAAAAGTCTAGTTTTCAGCAATTAAAACAAACAGGCAAAAAAGGAGACACATAATGAAACAGGAAAGAATGGCCCATAAATCTACAGAAACTCCCCCTGAAAGAGTCCAATGTTGAACTTACTACACAAAGTTATAAATGAGCTATTATAAGTATGTTCAAAGAACTAAAGGAAATCTTGCCTTAAGAATTAAAGGAAAATATAAGAATAATATCTCACCAAATAGACAATATCAACAAAGAGACAGAAATTATGAAAAGGAGTAAAATAGAAATTCTAGAGCTCAAAAATACAATAATATAAATGAAAAATTCACTGGAAGGGATCAACAGCACAACTGAACAGGCAGAAGAAAAAAATTAACAAATCTGAAAATAAGTCAACTGAGATTATCAAATTTGAGGAATAGAAAAAGAAGAAAATGAAAAAAAATAAATAAAGCCTCAGAAACCTGTGGGACATGACAGCATACCAAATGTACAAAATGGGAGTTTCAGGAGAGGAGAGAGAAGGGTAGAAAGAATAGTTGAAGAAATAATGGCTGAAAACTTCTCAAATGATGGAAAATATTAATCTACACGTTCAGGAAGCTCAATGAACTCCAAGTAGGATAAACTCAGAGATCCACATAGATACTCAATAGTTAAACTGTCAAAAGCAAAAATGCAAACAGAATCTTAAGAGCAGCAAAAGAAAAATGACTCATCAAATGCAAGCAACCTTCAATAACATTAACAGCTGATTCCTCATTGAAAATATGGAGGCCAGAAGCCAATAGGATGACATATTATTAAAAGAGGTGAAAGAAAAAAATTGTCAACAATATCAAATCTAGCACAACTCTCTTTCAAATTGAAGGAGAAGTTAAGACATTCCCAGATAACTAAATAGTGAGAGAACCCATTAGAAGCAAACCTACCTTACAGGAAATACTGAAGGGAATCTTTCTGGCTGAAATGAAAGGATGTTATACAGTAACTTGAATACCCATGAAGAAACAAAGACCACCAGTGAAAGTTACCACATAGGTAAATATAAAAGACAATATTAATGTATTTTTTTCATAACTTTTTCCTTCTCTCAGATTTAAATGGCAACTGTATAAATTAATAATGATAAAATGGCATTGGTATGGTTATAATGTATAAAGAGGTGGTTTTTAGGACAATAATATCACAAAGGAAGAGGGAGGAAACAGAGCTACATATGATCAAAATTTTGGCATACTACAGAAATTGAGTTATTATTAATCAGAACTAGATTTTTTAAATGAAAATATGTCAAATGTAATCCCCAGAGCAGCCATTAAGAAAATAACTCAAAAATGTATAATTAAAATGAAAGGTAATTAAAATGGTATGCTAAGAAATGTATATTTAATGCAAAAGAAGGCAGTAATGAAGGGATACAAGAACAAAAGAACATGAAGATAGGTCTCAAATCAATAACCTATCCCCCCACCTTAAGTAACTAAAAACGGGAAAGAAAAAAATAACTAAACCCAAAGCAAGCAGAAGGAAAAAAATAATAAAGTTTAGAGCAGAAATAAATGAAATAGGGCATAATCAAACTACAGATAGTAAGGAAAACCTGCAAAATCAAAAGTTGGCTTTTTTGAAAAGATTAATAACATTCAATATCCCTCAGCTAGGCTGATCAAGAAAAAATAAGGAAGTTTCTAATTCAGGAATAAAAGAAGGACATCACTACTAACCTTACAGAAATATAAAGAATACTATAAACAACTCTATGCCAATTAATTAGATAACCTAAATCAAATAGAAAAATTCCTAGAAACAAACTAATGATACTGACTCAAGAAAAAAGGAAAAACCTAAACAGACCACAACAAGTAAAGAGATTCAATTAGTAATCTAAAAACTTCTCTATTAAGGTCTTCTGCCCATTTTTTGATTGGGTTGTTCATGTTGATATTAAGCCTCATGAGCTGTTTGTAAATTTTTCTCCAGAGAAGACATACAGATGGCCAAGAGGCACATGAAAAGATGTTCAACATCACTAATTATTAGAGAAATGCAAATCATAACTACAATGAGATATCACCTCACACCAGTCAAAATGGCTGTCATCAAAAAATCCACAAACAGTAAATGCTGGAGAGGGTGTGTAGAGAAGGGAACCCTCCTACACTGTTGAGGGGAATGTAAATTGTTGCAGCCACTGTGGAGAACAGTACGAAGGTTCCTTAAAAAAATAAAAATAGAGCTACCATATGATCCTGCAATCCCACTCCTGGGCATATATTCAGAGAAAAACATGGTCCAAAAGGATACATGCACCCCTATGTCACTGCAGCACTGTTTACAATAGCCAAGACAAGGAAGCAACTTAAATGTCCATCAACGGATGAATGGATAAAGAAGATGTGGTACATATACACAATGGAATATTACTCCGCCATTAAAAAGAATGAAATAATGCCATTTGCAGCAACATGGATGGACCCAGAGATTGTCATACTGAGTGAAGTAAGTCAGAAAGAGAAAGTGAAATATCATATGATATCACTTATATGCATATGCAGGATC
This sequence comes from Balaenoptera borealis, assembly GCF_965194805.1. Lineage (NCBI taxonomy): Eukaryota > Metazoa > Chordata > Mammalia > Artiodactyla > Balaenopteridae > Balaenoptera > Balaenoptera borealis. The sequence goes on from NC_138864.1 coordinate 114,389,861, forward strand.
TAAAAAGAAGGGATACAAATGAACTTATTTACAAAACAGAAACAGACTCACAGACTTAGAGAACAAACTTATGGTTACCAGGGGGGAAAGGTGGGGGGAGGGATAGTTAGGGAGTTTGGGATTGACATGTACACACTGCTATATTTAAAATGGATAACCAACAAGGACCTATTGTATAGCACAGGGAACTCAGCTCAGTATTATGTAACAACCTAAATGGGAAAAGAATTTGAAAAAGAATAAATACATGTATATGTATAAATAAATCACTTTGTTGTACACCTACAACTATCACAACATTGTTAATCAATGATACTCCAATATAAAATAAAAAGTTTGGGACTTCCCTGGTGGCGCAGTGGTTAAGAATCCACCTGCCAGTGCAGGGGACATGGTTTGATCCCTGGTCCAGGAAGATCCCACATGCCGCGGAGCAACTAAGCCCATGCGCCGCAACTACTGAGCCTGCACTCTAGAGCCCGTGCTCCGCAACAAGAGAAGCCACCGCAGTGAGAAGCCCACACACATCAACAAAGAGTAGCCCCTGCTCGCCACAACTAGAGAAAGCCCACTCACAGCAACGAAGACCCAACGCAGCCAAAAATAAAAAATAAATAAAATAAGTAAATTTATTAAAAAAATTAAAATAAAAAGGTGAATTTATGATATATATATTATATTTCAATAAAGCTGTTATAAAAATAAAAGCAGTCCATAAGAACATACTGAGTTCAGTTATTCTGCCTAGAATCTATTCCTTTAAAAGTAATCATTTTGACATGGTTCATCAGCTTTTGGCTGGACTGTTAAGAAATCAATTGCCTACTTTCCTAAGTAAAAACGGTAAAAATACATTTCTGAACCTCCAAGAATTAAAGCCAGAACATTCAGGAGCTCAATCTAAAATAGTAAGGCAATCAGCCTCATCCAACTCAGTCAAAGGAACGCTTGAATAAAAGAATGACCAAATGAGAGGTTAGCTACAATACCTCCCAAACAACACTGGTATTGTCTGCTGTTCCATCAGATGCATCCATTTTGAATCTCTAACTAGCTTTCAAATTCACTGTGATTACAAAAAATGTTTTTATTTTTTTTTGAAATTTCCCTCTGTACTGATCAGTTCATTACTAGTTATAAGTGTTCAATGACATTAGAAATCACCTGGTTCAATTCTTCAGTGTGTTTATCTCCAGATGACCATGGGGAATAGAGCAGGAAGAAAATACCAAAGGTAGCAGGGGTAAATAAAAGACATGGTTGTCTTAGTTAAATAGTTCCAGAACCTTCATAAGGGTAATGAGAAATCTCAGGTGCCCCAAAGATTTGAGGATCCCAATTTCCCCATTGTAGAAGGTAGCAGGGTTGGGAGTGAGCTTATTGCTCAAGAGAATTCACAGACATCTACTACATCCTTAGAACAAGTTGGAGTGATACACTATCCAGGTGGCTTCCCACTGGTTTCAGGAAAGGAGTAAAACACACTGATGCTCATTTTTAATAGGTATAAAACTAGACCCAGACAAGATTGGCAGAGCAGAGATTCAGCTCAGGCTTAATGGTATTTAAGTCTTATTTCTGGACTGTATACTCTTTGATATAATCATTTTATTTTTAATTTTTCTGCCCCCATCCAGGGCCCATGATGACCAATCTAGTTGATGCCCTTTCTGTAGTACAAGTGTCAGTACTCTTTGCAGCTTTTCATTTTGCAAAATGTTTCATTCTATTCTGTGTAATGAAATCTTGTACTTCTATCACTCTTATCCATGGTTTGTCATTTTTACTTCAGGGGCCTGAGAAACTTTTGACAGGGCATGACTCATGGGTCAGGATGAGAAGAGAAGGAAGTACCAGCTGGTGCTTAAAAAGCTGGAAGGGCAAATGCCCCCCAAATTTCAAGACAACCTCTGACTTCTTTATCTACTTGTACATTCATACTCTCCTACTCACATGGAGATGTCTTTTATAATTTTCTTAACATTCAAAGACATTCTTGATGCTGTTTTGAACATACAAGAGAGAAGGCGAAAATAAATGAAAAAAAGGAAAGGAAGAAAAAGGAAGATGCTAGATGGATGGATGAATAACAAGAGAATGAAGGAAACCACCACCTCTCCCAAGCCCGTCTGGCCTTGCCTATTCTGCTCCCCAGAGTTGGAAATGCGATCTGTTTTCCTGAATGTCATGAACTGCTAGAAAAAAAAAACAAGGTTGGGAGGAGCCAGGAGGAACAGACAGCAGAAAAATAAACAACAATATCCTTTACATCATCACAGCTATTAAGTATAGTACAAAAACAAGCAAACAATAACAAAAACATTCACCCATTAGATCTAGGACCAGAAAGCTTGGGACTCTCCAGTTCCCAACCATGTGATTTGGAAAAAGTCAGATTGTAGGCTTCAGCTCTCAGTTTCTCCGACCACAAAATGGATAATAATTCTGACTGCCTGATCACCCCTGCCGCCCACTGCATGCCACGATCCAGGTCCTCACAGAGGGCCCTGTGAATCAGGACGAAGATCATCCTCTTTGATGACGTATCTTATTCCTGATCCTGAATGGGAAAGGGGTGTGTTTCCATGCCCAGGCATGCACCGCCAGGGGTGAGGGCAGGAGGAAGAGGATTAGTAAATGTCCTGGAAGAAATAAATACGGGTGTGTGGCTGGGAAAAACACTGTCCAGAAGAACTGCAGGTCTCGGTTCTCTCTCTGTGGGAAAAGCTTTAACTTTAGGATGTGCTCCCTATCACCTCCTGGGAAACTTTATACAAAAATGTCTTTTTGAAAGAACTCTGTTTCAACTCTGAATTTACCGCATCTCTCCCTTTCATCGTTGACTTTAATCCTTTGCTCCAGTTGTTCTCATACCTGAAATCATAATCCTTAATGTGTGATACCATAATTGTTGCTAAGTAACCCAGGTGCTGTCATCACTAGGTTTATAGCTTTGGGGTAAGGGTGTGTGTGAGATTTGCCCATTGGTGTGTATAAGCTTCTGCCCGGTGAGGAGAGTCTCCCTCAGGAAAAGGGAGAAGGTGGTTTGTGGAGACATGCCTATTTTCCAGAGTAAATTCCATATCAGTGCCAATTACAGAGGTTCCTTTCTCTCCTACCTGCCTCTCTCCTCCAACTCCTTCCCTTGCTGGGAAGTAGTTTATCTGCAAGTCAGAGAACATCTGAAGGCTTGGCGGCTCTGACTACACATTTTATTCCGGCCTTTATTTAATTGGGTTTCATTTAACTGGTATCTACTGATACTGATTAATACAACTTGTGAAGCACTGTGCCAAATGCTACAAAGAATAAAAAGAGATGAGAAAACCCTCAAGAAACTTATAGTTTAGTAGGTCAAACAAGTACTACAAGTAATTCATACAAGGCAAAGGAAAATAAGGATCACAAGATAAATAGCAACACTACAAACAAGAAAGTCCAAATGTGAGTCAGGTCACTTGCATTAAGGAAATTTCAGCTAAGACATCCTGGAGACATAAGTGGGCATTTAAAATATTTCCTCATTTCGAGAGAAGGGATGGAGGGATCCTAGCTGAGAGAAGAACATAGGTGAGATAAAACAAAATTCAGGTCATAGTGAGGAGACCCGAGTTTTGTAACAGAAAGCTAGATAAAGTTTTCATACAAGGAAGTTATAAGACTGGAGCTCTATTTTATGATTCTGATATCAACAAGTATACTAAATAGATCTTCAAAGGGATCCTCACCACTGATTTCAAATTTTTTTCAAGAGTTAAATATACTATTTATATCACCAAAAGTTTATTTGTACAATATTCTTTTTCTTGTTGATGTTATCTGTCTCTCTGTTGTCTACCAACCAAGACAATCCACCTCTCACATTTATAGACAGAGATTTAACATAGAATGACATGTTGAAGACTCTGGAAATTTTTCCCTGAGCAAAAGTATTTCCCCCATTTACCTATGAATTTCTTACACAAATGCCATTTCACCTGCAGGATCTTCTATTAAAATACAAATACTTCTGCAGATGTAACATGCTAAATCCACATCAAATATTCTGGAGAACTTAGTAAGCATTAAACATATTTTGGAAAAAAGCAAAGGTTTAAGAGCTAGACATACGGGGGTCCAGATCCCAAATCGAATACTTACTGACTGTTTGATCTTAGCTGAGTGGGGTAAATAGCCTGAGCATGTGCTTTTCATTATTCGAAAAATAAACTAAAAAGCAAGTCCACTTTGCAAGATTATCTCCTCTGAGGCTCGGGTGCCATACCTCCTTTATGAAATACCTTTCAAACAGTGAACACTCAATAAATGTTTTGTGAAGCACTCAACAGTAAGTACTTGGTTCATCTTCTCTCACATCTCCAGCACCTAGCAAAATGCCTGGCATACAGTGGGTGCTTAATGCCTGATTTTGATATTGTTGTACAAAAAGGAAGCAATGGGGCATTGACTTTGGACTTCCACCTCTACCCCCTGCCCGCTGGATAGGTGAGCTTGAGCAGTGTCTTAGCCTCTCTGAGCACCACCTCTCTTCAAAAATGAAGAAAATCACCACTTTACAGTTATAGTAAAGAGATTCTATAAGAAAAGTATCTGGAATGTTCTAGGCATATAAATAAAGGCAAGTTTTCTCTGCTTTAGCGGGATTTAATTATTGGCTCTCCGCCCTGTTTCCTCTCTGAAAACACGCATTCTGTCCTTTTAAGGAGTCTCATTGGCCCCCTGCTCATCCATTTAACATAAATAAAACTATATCTGCTATTATAAATTATCTGTAAGAACAGAGGCAGGGCAATTTTGAATTCTTAAAGAAAAAATTAAAAATTTAAACTTTTTGTTGTTTGTGTGCTGGGTGTTTAACGTTGATACTGGCTGGGAGAGGATGTGAAGAAACTCCTCCTGGACTAAGGGCTTGGGTGGACATAGGAAGGAAAGGAAATGAAGTATATTTTTCCTTTTGTAAAGAATCATTCATTAAAAAAATTATTCACAGCATAGCTTTGCCTATCCACCAAAAGAAACGGAAGATGATGTTTATCCCTTGAGGGTAGAGCAAAATTTCTGTCTGTTTAATCTAATCTTACTTTGTAGGCTTATGGAGTTGAATGGATATTCTTTCCAAACCCTCATCCACGTCTCCTTTTCTATGTTCAACTTAAATTACTCGTTTTCTAAGTCTGAGTTTTCAGCTGTGTTTCCACCAACTCATTCTCAAAGAGAGTAAGTTAAGAAAAACCCCAGAAGCAGCTGGGTTGTATAATACCGACTTGTTTATACATCCCTGTCATTAAAAACTACAGGTTGACACACATGGAAGACTCTACTATTATACTGACGTGTGTTGAACACTATTTTGCCAAGATGCTTTAAAAAGATAATTTCACTCTGTATGCCTTCTCCCTCATTTTATTTATGTTTTTTAACATAATAGCTGCTGGTTTGTGTACACCTCCAGTAAATCTGCTTCTTTGTTTTTCATCTGCACTTGGGGGAAGTGAACGCTGACTCACATCGGGTCTGACATCTCTATTGAGCCTGACAGCATTCTCCTTACCTGCCTGACAATCTCCAGTGCCATTCCTGGTGCAGGTTTGAAAGGAGAGAAAGTGCCTCTCATCCCTATGGTGTCCAGTGGGGTGGGGAGAAACAGGCTCCTGGCCAAAGGGGAGCCACCCAGAGCATCGTGGATTGTTGAGGCAACCTGCTGGCTTGACAGCTTCCTGGATAAGGCTCCAAAGAGAAACAGCTGTGGTTCATTCCTCAGCATCTGTGAGACAATGATTTGTGGCCATACAGTATTGCCTCTACTAGAAACAATGGAAAAACCCACGTTCTTCAAGGTCAAACAAGGGGAATGCATAAGCATGCAACCAGACAGACAGATACAAAAACCTGCCATAGGCTCCTCTGAGCTCAAAAACTGAAATGATTCACATTTATTCTTGCTCTCATCTCCAGCACTTCTCCTTTGGAAGGGCCCCCCCACCCTTCATAATTCGTTCTGCTTGCTCTCAAATGGGCAGAATCTCTTAGAATTTTATAATTGGAAATACTTTCCAGATCACAAAGGCTCACGCTCTCGTTTTAAAGATATGAAAACTGAGGCTAAGAAAGGCGAAGGGACTTATTTGAGTTCACACAGGTCAGCCAAGGCTGGGCCAACATCAGATCTGTGGGCCCAGGTTGGAGGGAGCTAAACAAAGTATAAGATAATTTCTGTGATACTAAGTGATAATACAGGCTGCACTTGAATTGAGTAAGAGCAAGGAGACAGGGGATTTCATTTCCTCTTCTCGACTTCACCTATTATAAATCACTTGTAAGCAAGAACAACTGTGCAGACTCCCTTTTCCACCCACCCTGCCCACCCCCTTCTTTAGCATTCTGATTTATGGATGAAGGTCCCCACTTGAAAGACAGGTGATGGGGGAATGGTAACAGTGGGGACAGCAGCATGGGGGGCTCTCACTGATGGGAGTGCATGCCAAGTGACTTGCAACTCACATTTCATTCTGAGAATTGCTCTGAGTCAGGTATTGTTATACCCCCGTTTGCAAATGAAGAAACTGAGTCCAAGAGAGGTTAGGTAACCAGCCCAAAGTGATGGAGACAGGATTTGAATCCAGGCCTAGCTGATTCCAAAGTCAATGTTACACTAAACTGGGGAAAACCAGGCACTGGACCTTTGCTTCTGTGCTCAGGACTGAGAGGAGTAATAGAGCCGGGCTTCTCATCTGCCCTTCTCCCCACCAGGCATGACTTTATCTAAGTCAGTAACCCAGCAGGGCCAAGAAGTGGAATAAAAACTGTATAAAATCGCTACAGAGCTCCATTTCCACCCCACAGATCAATCATCGCCACCAGCCTATTTGCCAGAGGCTACATGGAAAGGAGAAGGAACAGGACCATGCAAGTACTTGCTTCCCCTACCCTATGAGCCCTAAGAACAAGATGCTCATACAGTACAAGGCACAAATGTAAGAACTATACCAAACCTCCAAACCCCAGGTCACTGGAATAGCTTGCTATGTGCTAGATGATTTGTTCTGTTTAAGGAAGAGATGTATTTCATTTTTGATTCTACCTGTGAAGATCCAAAATATTGTGCATCATGCAGTACTGAAAGTATATCAGTTTTCCAAATGCCGGTTTGTAAATACTAGGACTCCTTTTTAATATGAAATGTTTCAAAACTTTCATCCAAGAGCTGTTTTCTTTTAGGTTTAGATGCCTGAAAAAAATACATAATGATGAAAAGCTACTAGGAATCAGTAACCCTTCCAAATGAATTTTGTATTTTGCATAATAGCATCTAGGAACATTTGGAACAAAGAAATATTACATTTATGCATGAGCTACATAGTTTATGCAGTTTGCAGGCTATATCGGAAGTGCAGATGGATTGATGGACCCCCTGTAATGATCCAGCAGCTCACAGGAGAGGCCTAAGTGAGTCACCATGAAAGTCAAGTCCCCGAGCATCCACTAGACCAGTGCTGCTCAAACTTTCATGCACTCGTGAATCTGCAAACCCTTTTCAAGTGCAGATTCTAATTTCGTAGGCTGGGGGCCAGGCCTGAGATTCTGCATTTCTAGCAGGCGATGCTGCCGTGCGTGGACACACTTTGAGTAGCACGGCCGTGTCACTCATACTACCCCCCACTCGTCAACTCATACACCTTCTTGCCACCATTTTTCCAGAAGGGTCACTATAGGTGTGTGTGTGAATGTAGCTCCTGAAAAAGTGAATCTCGTCTCCAGGGCCGTGCTAAATCCCCTTCACTCCCACTGCGCTTGTAGGCCAGACTTCTGTTACACAGCCGATTAAGCTTTCTGCCTGTGACTGCATCACTGCTGTTTTACATGCATTTGTGTGGATGTCGGTGGTGTTCAGCTGTAATCTTGAGAGCAAGGACGATGCAGTGCTATATATTGTCCACAGTCACTAACATTTGCTCAATAAATGCTGGCTGGTTAATAAAGTATCTGGATGAGAAATATATGCTTCCTGGTATGGATATAAAAGTGAAACGATTCAGCATATGAGTGAAAGAAATATACATACTAATTAATCACTATTTATTTCCAAAAAAATGGTAGGTGCCATTTATTGAGCACTTAGAGTCAGGCACTGGGCAAAGTGCCTTTTACATTATCTCATTTAATGTCACAAGGACCCTAGGAGGGAAACTCCAAAGTCCATACCAACAGAGTGCTGCTTCTCAGTAAGTGACTCCTATGTACCACAACTCAGTTAAAATCTGGTGGATGATCATAGATCAAGGTGCTCTCCTGTTCTCCAGGCAGTTGCAGGCACAAGTAATGAGGCTGCAGTATAACAAGTATAATAATACAGGTCAAAGGCAATAGAAATAAAAGCAAAAATAAACAAATGGGACCTAATCAAACTCCTAAGCTTTTGCACAGCAAAAGAAACCATAAGCAAAATGAAAAGACAACCTATGGACTAGGAGAAAATATTTGCAAACAGGAAGACAGACAAGAGCTTAATTTCCAAAATATAAAAATAGCTCACACAGCTCAATAACAATAAAAAAAACAAATAACCCAATCAAAAAGTGGGCAGAAGACCTAAATAGACATTTCTCCAAAGAAGACATAACAGATGGCCAACAGGCACATGAAAAGATGCTCAACATTGCTAATTATTAGAGAAATGCAAATCAAAACTACAATGAGGTATCACCTCACACCGGTCAGAATGGCCATCAGTAAAAAGTCTACAGACAACAAATGCTGGAGAGGGTGTGGAGAAAAGGGAACCCTCCTACCTACACTGTTAGTGGGAATATAAATTGGTGCAGCCACTATGGAGAACAGTATGGAGGTTCCTTAGAAAACTAAAAATAGAGCTACCATATGACCCAGCAATCCCACTCCTGGGCATATACCCTGAGAAAACCATAATTCAACAAGAGTCATGTACCACAATGTTCATAGCAGCACTATTCACAATAGCTAAGACATGGAAGCAACCTAAATGCCCAGAGACAGATAAATGGATAAAAAAGATGTAGTATAGATATACAATGGAATATTACTTAGCCATAAAAAAGAATGAAATAATGCCATTTGCAGCAACATGGATACACCTAAAGATTATCATACTAAGTGAAGTAAATCAGACAGAGAAAGACAAACATCATATGATATCACTATGGAATCTAAAAAATGATACAAATGAACTTATTCACAAAACAGAAACAGACTCACAGACATAGAAGACAAACTTCTGGTTACCAAAGGGGAAAGGCAGGGTGGGGTGAGGGATAAATTAGGAGTTTGGATAAACAGACACAAACTAATATATATAAAATAAACAACAAGGTCCTACTGTATAGCACAGGGAACTATATTCAATATCTTGTAACAACCTGTAATGGAAAAGTATATATATATATATATATATATATATATATATATATATATAAACTGAATCACTTTGCTGTACACCAGAAACTAACACAACATTGCAAATCAACTATACTTCAATAAATAATAATAACAATAATAACACAGGTCAATGCAAAGTGCCACAGGAAGAGAGAGACAGCCATCGGGAATGTTGGGAAAGGCCTAAGAACTGACTTTTAAACTGTCTTAAAATACACAGACCCAAGCAGAGAAAGAAAGAAGGGCGTAAAAGGGGATGAGAATGCATGTACAAAGCAAGGGGGTATAACAGAGCATGGTAAGGTTGAGGAGGCCCCAGAGGCTTGGCGACATAGTAGAGAGAGGAGCGTGGGATGGTGGCGCTCTCTGGGGAGGTGGAGGTGGCGAGGTGGGGAAGAAGTGGTCTCTGAATCACCCGGGGGCCTTTCTTAAATGGCACATCCCCACCCCAGGAACGTGTTGTCTCCCTTCCCCATCACTCCTAAGCTTATCAGAATCTCCTGGGGAAGCGAGTTTGGGAATGGGAGCTTGGCAAGCTCCATCAGTGGTTCAGATACGGCTAACGTGGGGGGTACCACCACAGAGGAGGGACGATGAGCTCAGGACTGGGGGCTTTATACCCCAGGCAATGGAGGAACAGGGCTTTAGTAAAGGGGAAATGACGGAATTGAATCTATTTTTAAAAGATGCAGAGTACGGATCGGAGTGGAGGAAACGTGGAGACAGGGAGAACATGAGGCTGCCAAAATAGCAATAATAAAGATAATAATAGCATCTTCTTATTGATGTCCCAGGCACTGTTCTAATTTAATGGTGTAATCACAGATTTGAGAGCCTGATCTAAAGCAATGTCTGGAGGAATGAAAAGAAGGAATTGCTTCAAGAGAGATCTCTAATTGGGCAGGATGTGTGCTTAGGGTTATAAAGATGGATATTTTGTCATCAGGCATCAAACTGAAGCCTCAGGCTGTCCTAACCCCTGTCCCTTTCCCTCTCAGCACTTAATAATGATAGGATAGATAATCTTAGGTGTGTCTTGATGGGTAGAAGTTTAGAGACGAGGAGAGTCTCCATGGTCAGAAAAATTACAGTTTAGTTGAAACCACGTAAGTTAGAAAAAAAAAAAAGGTGAAAAAAGTTTCCAGAAGCAGCAGCAGTTCGGATACTATGGCCTTGGCCAATTCATGAGCAAGAGTCCCATGCATGTCCTGGGTTTGCTGGTTACCCTGTGCTACTCTCCCAGAGGGCCTGCTGCAGCCACTGATAAGCCGCGGCAGGGGCTGTCTCTCACTGGGGACCCTGATGATGGAAAATAGTATGACTTAGAGTTGAAATAATAAAAGAATAACTGGCAACAGTAAGTTCAGAGAGAGTCAAAATATTTCTATAATGCTAATGGCAAGTTCCCTTCAAATTAATGGTTTTATATAAAATTCATTCATGAGTCATTTTTTGAGTGGCCGCTACATGCCAAGCAAAACATTAAGGGCTCAGGCAAGGAAATGCAGGGAAAAGAAGGTTTAAGAAAAAAACTAGACTGTGAAGCTACTGATCAAGTTTTATTGCCCCCCAAGACATTTATTATTAAAGTCTTACATTTTCTCATACTGACAGACAGACTTTACGGTAAAGGTAAAACCGAGAAAACAAGTGCCGTCAAGGTTACATCTTGACTGGTCACTAGAAGTGCAAGCCCTGGACCTGGATCATTGCATTAGTTGGGATGGAGTAGGATACACTGCAGACAAGTAAGACATGTCTCATTTGTTAAAATAACAAGAGTTTATCTCTAGCCCACACTGCCTGTCTACACAGGGTTGGCTGGGGGGCCTCTGGGACCCAAGCTGACGATGGAGAATGTTGCCAGTAACTGTGGTAGAAGGGAAAGACATATCTGGAGGGGCTGGCCTTGGCAAATAAACATTCCAGCTGGAAGTGTCATACATCACTTCCAATCACAACATATTGTCCAGAACTAATCACCCAAATATAAGGGATCCAGGAAGTACAACCTACCATGCTCCCCGAGCGAGGAGAGCCGGAATATTTGGTGAACAGCACCAGTGAGCACCAGCGACCATCAGGGACACGTGGCAGAGCAGGCCCTATTTTAACTGACCGTGAGCCCAGAGATTGAGCCCATGCATCAGCCTTGATCAGACAGTCTAACATGATTATTGTCAACAGATAAACTAAAATTGTTCCTGAATTCTGCTCCTGAAGCAACGGTGTGCTACCCGAAGATGAAGTGATAAAGAAGCGGGATGGATCTAATAGCACATGAACTTGAGCTTAAAGTGATTAAACAGTAACACCCCTGAGCTACTCCTTACCTACTGCTGTCAGGAGGCTCTTTAATGTCATTACACTGGAAAAGTTACGGGTTTTGCAAATGGCGAGATCCATTCTAAGCACCATTCTGACCAAGAACTGACAAAAAGGATTTAATACACCTCCTCCCATCACTCCCACCCATAATCCCAGCCTGCAGAAGCCAACTTCCCCCGGGGCCAAAAAACAATGTCCTGACCAACCTCAGAAGAAAGCAAACACAAAATACTCTGTTAGAAAGACCAAGAAGTGCCAGCATTTTGCAACGCCTATGAGAACTGAAATCTGCCATGTAAATCCCTTTGACATTGGGAAAAACTGAGACTTAGTATAAAGGCTGTGATGCAGCCTTCCAGGTCTATCATACTGTACAGGACAAGAGTGACACGTACACCGGTTTGGACCAAGTCATACTTGTTAAAGGTGATTGAGCTCTGGTTGCACCATGAAGAGAAATACAGCCTGATTTCAGAATGAATTGTCCCTCCTTTATTATGTGTTAAACACGTATATAAAATGGAATCTTCATAATTTCTGATTGCTCTGGCAAAGCCAGGTAGGGAGCAACTCTTGAAGTATCTCTCTGTGCTCGCTTTGTTATAGATGTTACTTTGTTCTGAATCTCTCACAACATCCTGTCCAGTAACTGTCATCTTTAGTTTACAGATGAAAACTCTACTTCAAGCAAGTGGAGTGGCTTGTTCAAGGTCCAACATCTCATAAGTGGTAGATCCCAGGAAGATCCCCTTCACTTCCCATTTCCCCAGGCTTCCGCTTTGCAGGAGAACCAGTCAATTGTTGTAAAAGAGGCAGTTTATAATAACGATAAATAGTGCAGTCTCTGCGTACAGAGACCTGGATACGAACCCAGCTCCAAGTCTTTGAGTCGCCATTTAAGCTGCAGCTTCAGCCTAACTGTAAAATGGAGATAAGCCTCCCATCATATAGTTTTTATGAAGAATAAGTAAAATTATATATACTGCTTTGGACGGACCTGGTACATCATAAGTACTCTATAAATGTTGGCTATCATCATCATCACCTAAGTTCTATATCCTATAAAACCGAGAAGCATTTAACTGTAGCAAAGGTTATACCCAACCTCTTAAGCAGTTTCAAGCATATTTTACTGGAGTCTTTTTTTTTTTTTTTTCACACACACACACTATATTTTATTTTTACAAGAGATAAATAGACTGACACCAAGCATTGTACATGGATGACCACAACAAAAGCAACAATGATTGCAATTACCACACATGAAACACACTCATACTATGTCATAATATTGACATTCAGTCCTTTACTGGAGTCTTAACGATAGTAAAGTGCCAAAGCAAAATGAAGAAAGAAGAAAGGTTCTTGATGAAGAGACCCTGCTCTTTCAATTTCAAGGTCATGATACTGAGCCCCTAACATGATCATCATAACTAAGATTTTATATCGTAATGCACAAAAGACATCACTCCAAGCCCGCTGTGTTTATTAATTCATTTAATCCTCACTCACAATAACCCTATGTGGCAGATTCTATTATCATACCCATTTTACAGATAAGGAGATCAAGGCCAAGAGAGCTTAAATAACTGGCCTAACTCCATACACCTAGGAAGGGGTAGAGTCAAGACTTAAACCCAAGAAGCCTGACCTTAACGCCTGTGCTCCACCCACTAAGCCACGCTGCCTCTGTGTTAAGTGCACAGTCATATTTGAGGCAGTAACAATACAGGATGTGTTGTGTGTGTAACATGAAAGGCTGTAGCCTCCCAAGTCGTTGATGCATGATGAATTGAAGCACAGTAAGCATAAGTTGTGAGATCAGTCAACACTGTGAGTTGTTAAGAATTCAAGACGGCAACACCTCAAACAATGATTCTGTGAAAGTATGCAAGGGACACAACTCGACAAGCAATCAGAAGGAAGGGAGTCCCTCTTTTTAAGCAAAGTAAACAGGCCAAGGATGACACTGATAGGCAGGATCCATCTACATGAGCACAGAGACTTGGGGGAACCAGCCAGTGCTCATAAGTGACTGTGCTAGTTCATGGGTCTCATCATCAATGCCAGGACAAAGAGAAGAGAGTCCTCTCAGGAGCACCTGGACAATGCAGAACAATTGCATATGGGTCCACATCAGAGAAGAAGCTGAAAATCAACTCCCGACTTGGCCTTTGATTTCTTATTTGGCTTTGGCAAACTCAAGAGTCTTCTTTGTATGCATTAGGGTAAGTGAGTAAGGATGAATCCAATGCTCATATTCCCAGGGCAGATTCAGGTCAGGGGAAGGGACAAAAGTCACCATGATCATCACTTTAGGTCATGTCAGATTGGGGGTACAGGGCCGTGGATGGCAACACTCTGGGAATCACCCCCTTGGGTGCTGAGTGTGCTGGTGCTGACTTTACAGCATGAGACACCAAGGATGTCTTCCGTTCAAGGAACTAAAGCAGAAAGAAACGGACCTCCGCTCAAATTCACCCTCCACCTGGAGGACTCCTCCCAAGGACCTACCATGTTTATCGCACTCTCCAATTCCAGACCACTTTGCAAAGATGGTGGAGAGTCCTTAGCTATAAATTTCAAATCCTAAAACAGCTGTTATCATGAGACCGAAGGAAAAATGCATTTTGGACAAGATTCTAACCCATTCAAATGTAGTGATTTTTCTCCAAACTGAATCTTAGCATTTCAAGCTGTGCATTTAATGGTGGCAAAATGCAACTTCCTAGTTCAAGATATTCAATAACTCTAATAGTATTGAGTGAGATATGGGCAAATGAGACTAATACCTGGATATAATTTGTCTTGAAATAATCCCAGAAGTGAAAGCCCAAGGGAAAACATGTTCATAATGAGGCAAAATGGATTTTTGCTAAACACAAAAATAGTGCAGGGCACATTATTAAACCCCAAAAGGCAGCTTTGCTACCTCTATCGATCAATGGTTTGTCCTTTCAATTCTCATTGTGCAAAGGCTCTCTGCACTGGGATGACGCGTGGATATGGAAGTACAATGAAGGATGGAGGGGAGAAATGAGGACAAGAAGCCACCAGAGCAGGATTACCCCCACTCACAAAAGCCTTTACAAGGCCTTTTCTAATAGGGCTCTCCATTCAAGAGTTAAGAAAAACTCTCAGCACTGGAATGGAACACTGTCAAGTGTTCTTACAAAGTAGGGAAATAGTAGCCAAAAAGGGTTCAAATTCCATCATCAACTTCTTCCCTTTTAGAAAGGGTGAGTCTTTCGCACTCTTAAGCATTTGACAGCTTCCAGCTTCTCTGACTACATGGATTTGAGTTGCTCCAAGCAACCTGGCACACAAACTGAGGCTTGGAATTAGATAAGAAATGCCCCAGACTGTCTAAGTATTATTAAATAGTATAAACCTCCCTACAGAACAAGTATAGAGAGAATTCCGAGCCTACAAATAGTCCAGAGGCAGAACAAAATACGTGGGTATGTCATTTATACTTAAAAACAAATGGTATACTGGTTTTAGGTCAAATAGGTTATATAAACTGAAAGAAAATCCTTGGGCAGCAATTTCCTGTCTCTGGATTACTCAAGACGTCTCCAAGTTTGGACAATGGAAGATTAAGCTTCTCCTTCACTATCTCAAATCCTACTGCAAACATGGAAATATCAATAACTACCCTAAAGATTTGTTCTCTTTTTGCCTCCCAGTGAAAAATAGCACTAAATAACATTGGCTTTCAGTTCATTAAAGTAGAATTATTTGTTTTATTACTTTTCTTGGGTATTTATAGAATCTGCATTTCTCCCCCTAAATCTTTCAAAAAGTCATCCTCCTCTTTCTCGCTGGAGCACCACAGAAAAGAGCACCTGTGTGAATGCACCTGAGAGCAAGGAGAATGCAAGAGCCTTCCACCCTACACACCCTCCATGTGAAGCCAGGACAGAAAACACCCTCTTTGAGTTACTGGTCCAGCTTTTTTTTCCCAACCTCCTAATTTATCACTCCCTCCACCTTTCCCCTTGGTAACTATAAGTTTGTTTTCTATGTCTGTGGGTCTATTTCTGTTTTGTAAATAAGTTCATTTGTATCTTTTATCTTTTTTCAGATTAAGTGATATCTGAAAAAATATAAGTGATATATTTTATAAGTGATATCATAAGATCTCTGTCTTTGTCTGACTTACTTCGCTTAGTATGATAATCTCTAGGTCCATTCATGTTGCTGTAAATGGCATTATTTCATTCTTTTTTATGGCTGAGTAGTATTCCACTGTATATATGTACCACATCTTTATCCATTCCTCTGTCAATGGACACTTAGGTTGCTTCCATGTCTTGGATATTGTGAATAGTGCTGCTATGAACATTGGGGTACATGTATCTTTTTGAATTATGGTTTTCTGCAGATACATGCCCAGGAGTGGGATTACTGGATCATATGGTAGCCCTATTTTTAGTTTTTTAAGGAACCTCTATACTGTTCTCCATAGTGGCTGCACCAATTTATATTCCCACCAACAGGGTAGGAGGGTTCCCTTTTCTCCACACCCTCTCCAGCATTTATCATTTGTAGACTTTTTAATGATAGCCATTCTGACCGGTGTGAGGTGATACCTCATTGTAGTTTTGATTTGCATTTCTCTAATAATTAGCGATGTTGAGCATCTTTTCACGTGCCTGTTGGCCATCTGTTACGTCTTCTTTGGAGAAATGTCTATTTAGGTCTTCTGCCCATTTTTTGATTGGGTTGTTTATTTTTTTGATATTGAGCTATATGAGCTGTTTGTATATTTTGGAGATTAATCCCTTATTGGTCGCACTAATTGCAAAAATTTTCTCGAGCTACTCGTCCAGCTTCTGCAGGTGGCTATGGTACTAACCTAACTGCTCCCTTTTCAGAAATGAGCAAACTGGTTTGCTTAAGAAGTTGGGAGGTCAAGTCTATTGTGAAGTAGAGAAAAAAACCCAATTGGTCTACAGATATCTTTGTCCTCTAATGTGGGTTAAAAACAAATTCTCTAATGAAATGGTACATTATTTCTTTCAGTAAACATTTACTAATTCATGTATTCAACATCATCTGTTTATTGAAATCCTACTACACATTAGCCACTGAAGTTCACACTAAGGGCACGGATATGAAAAGAGATGAGGATCTAGGCCTAAAGAAGCTTACAGCTTGCATAGCAGTCATAGCACTAGCTATCGCATATTATCTCTATAACATTACTTATCACATTGAAAATTTAAAATACTATAGAGTACCAGAGCGAGAAAGAATTAATTCTACAACAGAGAGACTTCAGAAAGAAATTTGCATCTAACACAAATCTTGAAATGTGACTCTACTCCTTCTTATGCGCCCTTATATGGGATACATCAGTGCCCCCTGGGTCCTCTTTTCTTCTCATCCTACAGACTACCCCTCGATTATCATGTTTGCTCTCATGATTTCTGTTCCCCTTGCACAATCTACACATCCAGCCTGGACCATTCCCTTGAATATCAGAGTCCCTTTCACACTGGCCTTTTTTATCCTGATGGCTCACAGGTACCTCGTATGCAATAATACTGAAAATTCATCATTTCCCCGTCCAGTGTAGCTCATCATCCTCTACTCTTTTTCTGAGGTGCTAGTTCCACTAACCAACCAAATGTGAAACACAGAAGTCATCCTTGATTCTCCTTTCGTTCCCAATAAACCACACTCAATCATTAAGTCCTCTTAATTTTAAATCCTAAAGATTTCCTTCATCCCTCCATCTCCTAGATCTGCCCTTGTGCATCTTCTTTCAACTAGACTGGCACAAAAGCCTCTATGGACCCATCCTCTGTGCAGTCATTTGAATAGTCTAATTGAAAGGCAAGTCTGAAAAATTCACTCCCTTATCTAAAACCTCTCAGTAACAACCCATACAAGTCATGAAATGGCAACAAGTCCTCCATTTTCAGTACTGACTCTCTGCCCTAAGCATTAGCCTCCAGGGCTCACGGCTTCCGCATGAAGGTCCTCTTTCTCTGCATAATTTTCTCACAAGAACTTTCCAGTCTTTCCCTCCCAACTCTACCCTTCCAACCTCTCTGTTTTACAAACTCAGTTTGACTCAAGTCTTTTCTTCCAGACATAGCTGCACCTGCAACTCAGACAAGAAGCCTCTCTTGCACTAGCATCTTCCACTGCTAGATATCAGTTCCAGCCAGTCCCATGCCAGCTCCAGCTTCTGGAAACTCAACTTACACAAGAGTGCCAAGTCCCTATTATGGAAGAAAAAAAATCAA
Source organism: Balaenoptera borealis (assembly GCF_965194805.1). Lineage (NCBI taxonomy): Eukaryota > Metazoa > Chordata > Mammalia > Artiodactyla > Balaenopteridae > Balaenoptera > Balaenoptera borealis. The sequence continues at coordinate 114,407,860 of NC_138864.1, forward strand.
GATATTTCTTTCTGGGTTCCAACCTAACATGGTAGCCCTAGCTCTCTGCTATTACCTAGATCTACCTATTGCCCCAGTTGGAACCATCCTTGGCTAGATGTAGAGGAGACCAAAGCCTTCAAAAACAGGTCCCCAAGCTCTTTCTATTCCAATACCAGCAGCCCCCACTGACAACAGTGCAGCAACCTCCCTCTCTACTCCATTCCTCATAACCTAATAGTGCCCTCCAGTGTCGGGCAATCCAACTGCATGTGAAGAAGCTATAAACTCAGAACCCAACACACTCTGCCCCATTAACCCCAATGGCCCTTCCCGCAAGTCGTGAAATGTATTCAAAACCCAGAGATCCGCCCCACTTTTGTCCATAAGGTGTGTGTACATCAAGACTCACTGAGCTCCAATGTGTAGTTCCACTATTGGGAAAAAGAAAGAAGAGAGAGAAACAGGATGGTCATCTTCCTCCCTCATTTCCAGGCTGTTGACAGCAGGAACCACCTGGCATCCCAGCAGGGCTACACTAGACCAGCCATGTTATCTGTGGAGGGCAGGTCAGGGCCTCCCACAAAGCATAGGTTGGGTTGCTCGGACAGGAACTAGAAAATGACCCAGCTGTGCAGTTTTAGTTCTGGGAGCTCCAGAGCCACCAGGACAGGAGCCTTGGAGATGCGAGTGGTGAGCAGTCTTACAATAATGAGGAAGCAGCTCTGCCACCAGCCACAGAGACTCCACCCAAAGGATGCCTTGGAGGCCAGGGTTTGGTGTATCTCTCTCTGAACCAAAGTGCTCCCTTAAGTAAGAACACCTGGTCATCAGCTTTGACCTGTCTGGGTCATTAGACACCCTCACTAGGGTAGCACACTCCATCCCTGGCAAGACACCAATCTTTTCATTATTAAATCTTTTATGTCCACCAACTACCCACTCCCTGATTTCTATCCAACTGGCATCTCTGATTTGGGGCACATTCTTTGAAACCCTTCAAATCCAATTCACAAGTCCCCTTCCTACCCCCCAGAGTAATAGCCGTAATGAGCATGTATGAGTACGCAAATATCACATCAGGTGATCTTATACCTCCCTAGCACTGCCACCTGCTAGATGCATAATCTTAGGAAAATACTTAACCTCTCTCAGTTTTCTCATACGTAGAATGGGAATATTCATAATGCCTACCCCTAAGGTTGTTGAGGGATTAAATGAGTTAATACATGTAAAATACTTAGAACAGTACCTGGTATACATAGTAAAAATAAATGTTAACTCCTGTTATAATTCCAGCACCACAGAATCTGTATCCAACATGCTGCATTCCTCCATCCAGAACCCCCAGATATCTAATTTTTCCAATCATTTGCCTATGTGCCCCGCACTATGCTAGGTTTTAGGAAAGCAGCAGCAAACAAATCAAAAACCTCCTAGTGTTTATATTTTAGGGGGGAGAGACAGATAATGAAAAAAAATACATGATATGATATCAGATGGTATCAAAAAGCACAAAGGAAGTAAAACAGGGTTATGTAATAAAGAGTGACGGAGAAGAAGAGACAAGCATTTCTAGGACAGATGGGGCGGGCAGCACAGCCACTAAAGAAGTAACTTTTGAGCTAAGACTTGAATGATTCAACCCAGACGTGATGAAAAGATCAGGAGCGGGGTTTCTCAGCCTTGGCGCTGCTGACATTCTGGACCAGGTAACTCTTTGCTGTGAGGGGCTATCCTGTTCACCGTAGGACGTTTCTCAGCATCCCTGACCTCTAACCTCCAGATGCCAGTAGCATCTCCAAAGTCAGGACAAAATCACCCTCACTGAATAACAGTGAAATAAAATGATAACATGGTTACCATCTTGGTCTCATTTCTTGGCCCAACCTATCACTTTATATTCCTGGATTATCAACTCTCTTTTAATTTTCTATATAATCATTTCCCACAGCTATGTCTTTGCTTGTGTTGACCTCTTGACCTTCACTCTCTTTCTCTCTCTATATATATATTATAATTGTCTGTCTGCTTACCTATCTCCCCCTACTAATATGTGAGATTCTCATGGTAAGGGAATGGACCTTATTCGTTTGTGTTTGGTGCCTAAAACACACACTGGGTGCTCGACACACCCTAGGTGCTTAAGAAATATTTGTTGAATGAATTAATTGCTGTGCCCTCAAGGATACTACAATTATTTAGAGACCAACAATATATATACAGACATAACTCTAAAAGAATACTAAAAATGATATGTGACATAAGAGAAATAACTGTTATTAGAGTTCACAGTCAAGAAAAATTACTTTGCACTAAGTAGTTTACTCATTTGCATAGAACAAAATAAATGCTATATTGTTAAACTGTGACTCCCCCCACCCTTGCCCTCTACACAGTGCTATAACCACTGACCACGGTCCTAATTTCACTGGTGATCAATAAAGGCCTCACAGAACGGAAGTGAGGATGCTTGTGGTTCATACTGACCATCACTCCTACTGGAAAGCCAACCTGGAGGTACCAGCAGATTATTTCAGTGCTAAGAGCTCAAAGAATACATGGGCCCGAGCTGCGTGTCTGAGTGAGGCCAATGTTAAAAGGTACCCGCTGGACTTCCCTGGTGGCGCAGTGGTTAAAAATCCACCTGCCCATCAGGGGACATGGGTTTGAGCCCGGGTCCAGGAAGATCGCACATGGCGCGGAGCAACTAAGCCCATGCGCCACAACTACTGAATCCCACGCGCCTAGAGCCCGTGCTCTGCAACAAGAGAAGCACTGCAATGAGAAGCCCACGCACCGCAACAAAGAGTAGCCCCCGCTCGCCGCAACTAGAGAAAGCCCGTGGGCAGCAATGAAGACCCAACACAGCCCAAAATAAATAAATAAATAAATAAAATAAGTTTATTAAAAAAAAAGAGCCACTCTTCTCATTAAATATTAAAAAAAAGAGAAAGGTACCTGCCGATCTCTTTCTTGCCCAGTCTCTTTAAGATGTCACGTCTACTAAGTTTCTTTCCTGTCTGTGTGTGTCCCAGACCTCTCTAGCCACAGCAGAGCTAACATTAGACGTGTGCACTCGTTTGAAGGTATCAGTTGTGACAATCAGTGTCCACGCCCACACTTTACCAGCGTTTCCATATTTCAAATATCCTTCTTGGCTTCGCCTGTATTTGTCTGTCAGACCATCAGTGACATTGGTGACATTGTCTCAGAGCCTGAGAACTGAACCACATAGAAATCCTTTATCCCTTTCATTACAAAGCTGAACTAACTGGAAAGTATTTTGAGAAGATGGCTTGGCTAGTGCGCTAAAGACTCTCCAGACAAAATCAAAGAAAATACATCCATCTCAAAGGCAAACAGGCAACCTGGAGACTGGAAACTGCCGTGAAGCCGGGTCAAAGTGTCATGTGGTTCCAGAAAACAATAATCCCCTGGGGTTTAAAGTTCAACAAGCATGAACTAACATTTAGAAGTCCAGGAACGTGTCATCAACACGCAAGTGCATTCCTAACATGGCCCGGCTGCAACATTCAGCTAAGGCTTTGCTGTCTGGGTGGTTCCCTAAGTTAGTTCCTACAACACTGTTGTTTGTATACATTTCCATCTTCCCACCCCTACTCCCACCAGATTCCTACTCCAAATGTGAGTCAAAACTCAGGAAAAACTCAACACAAGTGTATTACACAAAATTCATGCACAGGTAGCTTTTATTTCTGTGCTTGTTAACAGCTAATAACACAATTAGAAAAAATGCTAAACTTTAAAATAACTTTTTTCTCCCCCTCCAATGCCCTAACCACAGCAAAGTCATTATCAAATAAAACTATTTCAACAAAAACAAAACCATCCCAGCTGCACAGAAGTGAAAATTTCCATTGGACTTGTAGAGATTCTGAGGCACAGACAGGTCAAGTGCTTTAGCCAGGGTCAAAATCGTGATCAAAGGCTGAAACAAGACTTGGAAATTTCAACTCCAGCTTCACTCAGGACCTGTTGCTCCAAGCCCCGCTTGATGTTACCTCTTAACGTAGCTACTGAGTCCGGCCTACATTTAAACACCTACTCACAGACGTTACGCCAGATAACGCTCCTCAACGAAGCTGTGTTCTCAGACCCACATCTTCATACCCACACAGAGAATCCGAGAACTTCAGACGGCAAGGGATCCTAAAAATCATCTAGGCCAGCCTCCTCATTCAGTAAATTGGCACAGTCCTCCAAGCCCACCACCAGCCCTCACCACCAATAAGGAGAGGTCCAAACACACCTTATGATGGACGGAGTCGCACCCTTCACCCTCTGACCCTGTGTATTTCTAGATGCACGGCCTGCCAGCCCACTTTCACCTGCAACCTAGGACCAACAAACAACTTGCCTTTTCTAGAACACACCATACTTCTTCAAACCTCCACGACTATGCTGTCACCGCTCTAGAGCACACTTCCTTGTGTGCCTCCAGAATCAAGCTTCAGCAACCGGATCGAATGTCACCACCACTATAAAGCATTCTCTGACCATTTCAGACAGCACTATCGCCCCTTCTTCCATCATCCCATGATGCTTTTTACATGCTTCTGACGTAGTTCATTTCTCATCATGGAACTCTGTGTTGTTTGCAATCTGTCTTCTGCCACCGGAAGATCAGTTTCTTGGAGATATTGACACTATTTCATTCATTTTCATCACCTTTGCATCTAGGCTGGCACTCGGGGACCTCTTTATAAAATCAGAGAAATGAGATAAAGAGAAATAGGGAAAAAAAAGGCAGAGGGTGCTAAAGTCAGAGCATTTAAGAAACTTGCTCAAGATCACCCAAATGGACACATGGATTCCACGTCAGGGGCCCCGTCGCATGGGGTCACACAGACCAGGAGACACAAAGTCACTTCCCCATCTACGCAACACCCCGCATCCACCTCCTTCCCTCCTTTCCTCTCCACCACAACACAGTTTCCGGTTCTAAGCAGAGTTTCTCACCCACAGTTCTGCCACACTCTGGTGGGGACACTTGCAAATGACAACAGCTGAGAGAAGGTTGAACCTTCCAGAAGCAGAGAAGAGTAGCTGAGGAGGGCACCCAGGTGAACAGTTTAGACGGGCGTCTGCATGCAAGGCTGCTGGGCCAGACGCTCAGGAGGAAGAGATACACGCCCTTCTCCCAGCAGTTGCTACTGGGACCACGATTCCACCACCAAACCCCCTTCCTCTTAACCTTCTAGCATACCAACCTCAAGGACAGTGTCTCTGGGGGCCCTGGGTCTTCTTGGCTCCCTCTCCAACGTCTGGGAAAGCCCCATGACTGAGCACGGCCTCTCCTACTTGCAAGGAAAGCCAGCCAGGAAACCCAGCCAAGAGATTAGCCAGCTGGCAGCAGCTCCGGGCTGCGCCTGTCTGAGTGCAGACCAGCCTCCCGGCACTGTGCAAGGGCCTCCCTGGCCCGGAATCCGGGCTTTGCAGTCCACAGCCGGCCTCCCCTGCAAGTGTCAGAACGATCCACCCTCCTCTGGGGCCTGGCCCAGAGAGAGCAGCTCCACCCCAGCCGCTGCCAATTTGCACCTCATTAGCAACAGTCTCTCCCCAGTGATGGGCCTTCAGAAATCCCAGGCTGAGCACCTCGTTGGTGCTAAATGAACTCTGGGTGTTTGGGGAGAACGGCAGCTGAGTTGCTGGGAGAATGACAAGTCTGAGGGCTTCCCAGAAAACCAGGGGAGCGCAGGCTACAGACAGAAGACAGACAGGAACATTGAGTCTGGCAGAAACCAGTGGTTCAAGGTTGGGAGGGGCTGGCAATCAAAGGGATAGACTGAAACTTTAGCTGATGGCTGCAAGGCAAATGGTGAGCTGAAAGAATGCAACAGGATTGTGCAGAATGCAGAGGGGAGTCACAAGAGGTACGTCCTCCACTTGGATGCTTGAAAGATGATGCAAAATTACCCATCCCCCCTCTGGCACAGAGCAAGTTAAGAGAGATGAAACACCTGTGAAACTCCTAAAAGTCTTTGAGAAGCAAGAGGCACTAAGGACATTATTGTCTGTTCAAAAATTCTAAAGAAATACATTGACTTGTCTAATTTTCTATTGTCCTTACTGTGGAAGAACAGAGTGAGAACTTTCAGGTCCCCGTGATGAAATGGGCACACACCTTTATCTCACCTCCCTCCAGAAACTCCCACTGAAATGAAAGTAAAGGAAATAAAAGACATAACGTCACAAGAAAAACGGAAAAGGCACGATGACAGCAAAAGGGATGACGACAAGATTTTGGGGAGCCAGGGGAGTGAATTGGGTAGAGGTAACCACGTGTAGGCAGGGCAGAGGAGGCTGGAAATTAAGTGTACGAAGGAGGAAGAAAAAAATCCAGAGGTGGATTCACCCTGCAGAGCTCCAGAAAAGGTCAGGAACTTGAGGCACCAAGTACCACTGAAGGGGAGGGTGGGAGAAGGGGCCGAAAGCCTTCACGGAGACTACTTAGAGTACCATTCCGAGCAGCCTGGTGGGTCCTCCTGGCACACACAGCCCGGAGTCTGGAGATGTAGTTTCTGAAGGATCTTAAGCCAGAGGCGAACTAGAAACACCAACCACAACTGGGTGTGAAGACGAGACCCTCCACTGCAAGCTGAGAGATCAACTGAAAATCTGTACAATGAATAATAAAAATTCCAGCCCCAGAGAAATACCAGTTAGATGTTAACCTAGGAGGAGGAAAGTGGAGCATTCTTCTCTGAGGAAACAGAACAGAAAATATTAATGTTTAGTGTTTTCCCGATAAAAGAAAACCAGGTCCCCAACCAATCACTCCACAGTGGAGCTTAATGGTCTAACAAGTTGCAAATATAAACACATGGAGCTTCCATTCAGCCTTTGGGGCTGCTCTCTTCAATGTGACTGGATCATCAGACATTTGAACAGAGTCTCCAACATGAAAAGAAGATACTAAAAAGAAAAAATTTTCTGGAGAAAAACAGAATTATTACAGGGTTAATAAAGCATCCAGAAAATATCATTAATATCCTCAGAGATAAGAAGATATTAAAGCCATGAAACAAGAATGGAATGCTATAAAAATGAGCACTAGAAAGCAAGAAAGAGCTCTTAAAAATTAAAATAGGACCACAAAAAAAATGAAAATCCAATAAAAGAATGGAAAATAAATGAGGAAATCTCCCAGAAAGCAGATAAAAAGAAAGAACTTTAATAGAAAAGAAAATCAGAGGAATAGTCCAGAAGATACAATAGCTTTTTGATATCAATTCCAGAAAAAAAGCAATTGGTAAAATGCAGGGGAAGAAGATATTCTCTTTCACCCTCAAAACTAATACCAGAAAATCTCTTACAACTCAAAGTTTTCAGATTGAAGAGATCTAAAAAAGCACCCAAGGGAGGGTGGGAGGGAGACGCAAGAGGGAGGAGATATGGAGATATATGTATATGTATAGCTGATTCACTTTGTTATATAGCTGAAACTAACACACCATTGTAAAGCAATTATACTCCAATAAAGATGTTAAAAAAAGTAAAAATAAAAAGCCCCCAATACCGTATATATATCTGCCATGCTAAGGCACATCAGTTCTGAAATTACTAAATAGTAGATATAAAGAGAAAAAAAATGTTTAACCCAGAGAGAAAGAAAAACACAAAGTTGTTGAGAATCAGAATGGAATTGGCCTTCTCCAGTGCAATTACGGAAGCAGAGCACCAACAAGGAAATGTCTTCACCGTTCTGGGGTGAAATTCTTTCCAGTCTAGAACTCCATACCCTGAAAAACTCTCAATCATGTGTGAAGGTAGAAAAAAGATATTCCCAGACATGAAAGGACTCAAAATATCTACCTCCTATGCACCCTTTCCCAGGATGTGTCCCACTTCCTGGGAAACTTTTTCAACTCAGTCGTCTAAAAATATGATGAAAGTTCCTGGAAAAAACCCATCCAGGGATGTGGTATTGTTGTTCTTGAAATTGTTGTGTGTTCCACCAAACGAGGTAGAAATCAAAGGAGAAGATATGAAATCCAGGAAATCTAGAAAATGGGGGATTCAATTATGGGAAACAGCAATGAGAAATCAAGAAAATGGCAAAAAAAAAAAAAAAAAATGGGGGTTGTGCTCCCAAACAGTCCAGGAGGGGCGAGATAAAGGAGGGAACCGGGAGGGCTGCCAATAAGAAACTGATACATTACTTGACATATTTAAATGTAATTGAAAATTTATGTTTCTGTTAAGAAGTGTGTGGAAGAATGAGAAATAAGCCTATGTAAAAATAATTTTTAAAATGAAACCAATAATACAAGAAAGGAAATGCCTTCACTAGCACGCTGGGTGGCTCAGTTGTGCATGAGATTTACAACGTCAATAATACAAGCATTTATGCACAATTTAAATAAAACTGTGATATGAAGGTATTGGAAGGATTAAAGGAGGTATACGTGCAGGTGGGATAAAAGAGAACTAAATCCTCACCTTCTCGTAGGAAACAGTTGAGAAAAATTACAAAACAGCACTCAGTGGCATATTATTAAAAACATAAATGTAGACTCCAGAGGAAACTGCTAACATATCACAGCAGCTTTGGGGAAACAGGAGTACAGGAGAGAGAGGGAGAAGGGAACTGCTGGGTTGGGTTGTAACCCTGTGGGTCTAGTTAACTATTAACCGTGCGTTAAACCATGCTTATGGATTACTTTGTTTAAATATGTATCATATTTTTAAACTAAGCAAAAAGTTGGCTGATCCTCACATACCCGCATTTGCACATCTCCAGAATGACATGTACCCTTAGCAAATGTGAGCTCCAGAGCCCTCATGAAGAAACTGAATTATGAGACATAATAATTCACATTCACAAGGTCTTCACATTCACAAGGTCTGAGACATTCACAAGGTCTTCACATCACTCCATGGCAGATGCACACAGGTGATTCAGCACGGTGGTGGAATAGTGATATCTGGCATTTATATAGGACTTTACAGTGTACAGGGTGCACACATCATGCCATTCAGTCTCAACAAATATGCTGTGCAGGAGGCATCACCAGCCTCACTTTTCAGACGAGGACACCGGGGGTCGGCGAGATCGAGACCTATCTGAGGGTTAGCAAGTGACACATGAACAAGCAGACCCCACTTACACACACACACACACACACACCTCCCCCCAACACACACTCGGGGAGCAGGTAGTAGTATTTTCTAACACGGAGGGACAGGGACACATTAACCGATTTGGTTTTTAATTTTAATTTTATTTATGCCTCTCTCAATCTGGGGCAGTGAGGAGTAAACATTTTTGAATGAAGGCTATCAGGAAAAAAACCAAAAAACCATGGGTTATATTTCTTTTTCATTTTAAACAAAACTGGTTTCACTGAGTAACATGGAAAGAAGTAGGAAGTTCTGCATCTTAGAACTTCCTAAAGTTTTAAGTTCTACGTAAATCGAATAGAATTATGACATTGCGTGGTAGTCATTACATTATTAATAACTAGATTTGGTTGAAAAGTAAAGAGAGTATCCTAATCTTAAGGCTGAAATTACTTTGCAGGCTGTATCCTCACATCAGACAGCTCATGTGGGCCTGTGGACCCAAGACTCCTCTTCACTCCGGCTGGCCTGGAGCCAAGATCCTATTCTTGCCTGCATCTTAATACTCGTTTGATCTCAAAGTTGCTCCCTCTTCTACCCTATTTTCCTCTATTGTCCATTTATATGAGAAAAATGATGAGTTTCCAAAATGCAGGGCATGAGCCAGCTCTCAGGCATTGCGATGCAATGTACATAACGCAGAGTATAAGCTGGACACTGTCCTAATCCTTCAGGAACAGGCATGAAAGCCAGGGGACAGAATTGGCCACACTGACTTTCCACCACAATGCTGCACTCCATTTACTGAAGATTAGGTCTGAAAAGAGTGTGCAGTTTGCAGCTGAAAGCAAATCTTTCCTAGCTGCAAAATTATCTGTGTTTCCATTAACTGGTCCAGCCAATCTCTGTTCACGTAATAGTGTTAGGCAGGAACACAACCCTCTGACAGGGAACAGTGTTTAAGCTGCTTGACTACTATTTTCTAATAAATTCAGAATACATATTTCTCCATTAATTTGTTCAGTGATTTCTAGGTCTTGGAATCTGGGGAAAAAATCTTTCCACTTCATTAAAAAAAAAATTCCGGAGACGTGAATTTGGGGAGTTTCTCCAAACACATTAGAGAGAAATTCCCCAGCTCAGAGGCAAGCCAAATTCCCAAGTTTTCTGTGTAGTCACCGTTTCGAACTTAGGACGATGTTGTTTAGCTAAAGTATTAATGAATGACATCAAATCTAACCACTTACTATACTACTTTATGTAAAACTGAGTTTCGTGTTCAGACTCTGAGGACATTCTCCTTTTTCCGTCTTTCCCAAACTCTCATGAATTTGAGAGCCACCCTCCTTCCTCCTTCCGACTGTCCCAGAGGCATGAGAGGAGCGTGGCTCTCGGCCATCATGGCCACTGCAGACAGAACAGGGATCTGCCTTCCCTCTTCATGCCATGGGGGAGGCAGGGAAGCTCACGCCCACTCTGGATGTTGAGTGGCAGGGCAGGGGAGAGGTGTCACTTCTGTAACAATGACAGTGGCTCCAGAAGGGGCCCTGGCAATGAACCCAGGGAGAACAAGGACTTCCCCACCTTTGGGTACAGAGTATCTGCCCCAAAACTTCCAATAGCTCTCTATTAACTACAAAATCCAAATTCTTCCAATGGTGTTCAAGGCCTTCTGTAATGAGCATGTAACTTACCTTCCTCGCCTGGACTTCCACTACATACCTCCATGCACAAAGCAAAATTATTCGACGATTCACACTGCTTCCCAAATACAACACACGTTTCCACCTACCGGTTCCTTTCTCATTCAATTCCTGCGGCCTGGATTGTCTTCCATACCTGCCCTCCTGTGTCCCATCTCTTCCTTCAATATCCAAGAAAACAGCTCCCAACCGAAACTAACCACTCTCCCCTCTTTTGTGTTCCTACAACCCAGATATGATCATGTGCATCACTTTATGCCTGCTGTTTACCTTTGTTCAAGCTGCTGACATCTAACAAGTACAGAGTAGACAGAACTCCTTGTAAAGGTCTTTTATACATGGATTTCTAGGTAGTGGAACCTGTTTAAAGCTTCCCCTCCTTCAAGATATTCAAATGATCAATGGGGGGATGCTGTTCAAAAGAGATTAGAAATAAATGGACTGTGTTTTGAAATTCTGTTTCTAGTTTGCCATTTAGAACTTAGGGTATGTTCACGCACCTCTATGTTCATAGCAGCTCTACTCACAATAGCCAAGACGTGGAAACAATCTAAATGTCCATCGACAGATGAATGGATCAAGAAGATGTGGTACATATATACAATGGAATATTACTCAGCCATAAAAAGGAATGAAATAATGCCCTTTTCAGCCACATGGATGCAACTAGAGATTATCATACTAAGTGAAATAAGTCAGAAAGATACAGACAAATACCGTATGATACCACTTATATGCGGAATCTAAAATATGACACAAATGAACCTACTACAAAACAGAAACACTCGCAGACGTAGAAAACAGACTGTGGTTGCCAAGGGGGAGTGTGGTGGGGGAGGGATGGATTGGGAGTTTGGGATTAGCAGATGCAAACTATCATATATAGAAAGGATAAACAACAAGGTCCTACTGTATAACACAGGGAACTATATTCAACATCCTGTGATAATCCATAATGGAAAAGAATATGAAAAAGAATGTATATATATGTATAACTGAGTCATTTTGCTGTACAGCAGAAATTAACACATTGTAAATCAACTATACTTTAAAAAATAAATGTTAAAAAAAAAGAATGGTATGTTTTCTGTATTGAATCAGTGGTATGAACAAAGCCACTTTACCTATCTCCACCTAGCTATGTTCTCTTCCTTCTTCAAGGCACATTGAACCATCACCTGCTCCAGAAGATCTTTGCCACACCCTTCCTCTGGCCTCCCACACCCTGCCCCCAGCATCCTTCTATCTCTGTGTTTCTCATTCTGTACTGTTTCAGCTCAACTCATTGCCTCTCTCCCTCGCTAGACCATAAATTCTTGGTAACAGAGATTCTTATTTTTCTTTTATTTCTAGCACTTAGCATAGTATTTAGCACGCAGTAGGCACTCAAAACATTTTTTGTTTCCCCAATAAGTTATAAGCAACTTGAACCAACTTTAAGGGAGAAATCATATATTATTTAACTTTGGATTCCTCACCGAGGGCTTGAAATCGTGCTTTGCACGTGTAGCGAGTGAGTATCCCATGACTATTCTTATCAAACAGGTACATTTTTATCCAGGGAACTGCTTACATTATAAAACATAGGTGAGAAAAACCCAATGTTTCTCCCAGTGACACCTTTTTTTTAGTACTTTTTTCTGATTTTCAATATCAAGACTTCAAAGAAAGCACTCAGTGAGGGGGAGAGTCTCAGAGACCGTTGAGATTCACGTATTTCGTTTCTCATCTCTAAAGCTTCTCTCCTTTTCCATTTCTCAACATCCTCACAAATTATCTCACTCCCTTCGGCAGGAGATGCACGTTACTCGGGCTATTTTTAGAACACCCTTGTGTGCAGTATTGGCAGTTCAAAGCACCAGAGAGAATCCACACAAACACACAAGGATTCTCCTGGGGCTTTCGCTTTGTCCTTGAAGCTCTTTTCATAGCTTTCTAAGGTCTTTCCTGTAGGAGCCAGGTGAGCCACATTAAAGGTTTAAGTCCAGGCTTTTACTTCCGTGCCTCCCTGGTGAATTTACAATAAATACTGAATGCCATGGGAACTAATGCTAAGAATAAAACAGGGCATTATAAGCAATTTCCATGACATGGACAGAATCTGAAGCTACACGTCCATACTCCAAGTTTACACCCTGTATCTTGGGCCATGCCCTTGCCTGAATTTCAGGAATCTATGAGTAGAGAAGCAGTACTGCTCTTCCCCCACCCTTCACTCTACGCCCAGATGCAACTAGTACAAGCTGAGCTAAGTATTTTCGATGACAAAACAGCCAGTGCATCCAAAAGTCACAGAACATGTTCCCTCCCGTACAGAGACATGTGTGTCTGGCAATGCAGGGGAAGATGCAGTTTACAAAGAAAAGAGAAGACAAACCCCACCTCTACTCTTGTGGAAATCAGTCACCACTGTAGTGAGGAGGGGAGGAACACATGACAAGCAGGATGATGGAAAACACCCAGAATGTCTTTCACTTTTTCCCCATCTACAATGCTCTCGCCTTCCTAGCTATACCTCTAAAGTGTAACTTCTTAATTATGGAACTAGACTTCTTAATTCAAGGACTGTGTCATTCAAGGTTGTTGTTTATGGATGACCAGCTAGAGGTTTCTGTAGGTTTGATAAATTAGTGCCTTGACACTAATCCTTCAAAGCAGCACCATTCAGTAGAACTTTCTGCAGTGATGAAAATGGTCTACACCTGTGCTGTTCAATAGGGTGGCTACTATCATCCATGGCAATTAAGCAGTTAATGTGTAGGGAGTGTGACTGAGGAACTGGATTTCAAATTTAATGTATTTAACTGCTCTTGAGAGGCACAGGTGGCTCGTGTCCACCATACTGGACAGCCCTAACTGGAACAGTAAAATGCTCTCCTCTGGACAAAATAAGTAATCTTCTTGACCACCAAATATAGGCTTAGCCAAAGTACAGATGGATTTCTTTATCAGCTCTGTGTCAATTCACTAAAAGAAAGTTCACCCAAACCTCTCAGACAAATAGCTTAAGTCAGTTTTAGAAGAGCTGACCACAGGCATTTCTCTGTCATCAGTAGGGTCCAGGGGAAGGCAGGACAGGCGCAAGTCTGAAAAATAGAGATAATAGTAAATAGTAGTTGAGAGAGAGCTTTCCCTTTCTTATTTAGGAAAGAAGAGAGAAATAAAGAGAGGGAAGGAGGAGAAATCTTGAACATTCTAGAAGTGTTTGGTGTCTAAAGTAAATATAAAACATGCCAAATAAACATTTAGCCAAACTGAAATGACGAATCTTAAGTGAAATGTCTGCAAACTAAGCAAAACTATGGAAATGTCATCAGTAATTTGTTGAATTGGCAGTCTGGAAATTTGGCTTTTGGAATGAGTTTTACAGCAATTGGCCTGCACCCATGCAAATCCATATACTCATGGCAAGCAATGGCCACAGCAAGGGAACTAAGTCCCCCAGAGCCATACCTACACTTGTGCAGATGGTGTCTTGCACTAGGGCATCCAGACAAGGGTCAGGTGGAGATTGAAATCCAGCCTAAGTGCCACCCGCCACATGCCAAATCCTAGCTCTCGGGCTGAACAGAGCTTGGGAGTAAGGGAAGATTTTTGTTCATTTGTCCACCTAGACTTGAGATCTGTTTTCAATTCTAACAAAGACATCATATGCGCTAGTGGTAGACCTGGTTAGACCACATTTTTAGTTTACTGCTCAGTTCTCATAAAGAAGGCCATATATGGATAAACTAGTATGCTCTCAAATTAGGAAGAGCCAGAAAAGGGAAGGTGATTCAAAATCACCTTTAGATAAAAGTGAAGAATAAAAGTGGAGATGGTTTAGTCCAAAGAAAAGAGGGCTAAAGAAAAATGTGATACCTGACTTCAAATATTTGAAGACCTATCATATAGAAAAATGAGGAGGGGAATTCCCTGGTTAAGAATCTGCCTGCCAATGCAGGGGACACAGGTTCGAGCCCTGGTCTGGGAAGATCCTACATGCCACAGAGCAACTAAGCCCATGCACCACAACTACTGAGCCTGCACTCTAGAGCCCGCGAGCCACAACTACTGAAGCCCACACACCCTAGAGTCAGCGTGCCACAACTACTGAGCCCACATGCGGAACTACTGAAGCCCACGCGCCTAGAGCCCGTGCTCCGCAGCAAGAGAATCCACCGCAATGAGAAGCCCGCGCACCTCAACGAAGAGTAGCCCCCGCTCACCACAACTAGAGAAAGCCTGCACGCAGTAATGAAGACCCAACGCAGCCAATAAATAAATAAATAAATAAAATTTTAAAAGAAAGAAAAAGGAGGAGGGTTATCCTGAATATCCCCCAGAAGTGAAACTGTAACACCAGTAGGTAAGAAATAAAGGAGTCCATTTTGGACTCAGTATGGAAACAACATGGTATAATAGGAAAAAATGTGAGCTTTGGGTGACCTAGAAATGAGTCTGAATCCTGACTCCATCAATTAATACCTCTTTGACTTGAAACAAATTATTTCCCCTCTGTAAGATTCAGTATCCTTGTCTGTATAAAATAAATAACTAACTCAAAGTTTGGATAATTAAATAAGAGAACAACAGAAACGGAGGCACAAAGTACCTAATTCATGCTAAATATACATGAAATGGTAATACTTTAGTTTTTTCTATAACAACACTTTCTAACAGTTAGATCTAACCAACAGGATCTCCTTAATGTAGCCAAGAACTCCTGGCATGGAAGACAGTCACCAGGAGAGGCTGGTGGACTTTTTGCAAAGATATTTTACCAGGTTTTTTTGTTTTGTATTTTTAGTTGCAAAAAATAGAAACCAATCCTGGTTAACTTAAACAAAAAGGAACTTCATTGAAAAGATGTTGGATAGTTCACAGTTCAGTAGAAAGGCTGGTGACCCATGCTTGGAAAGGGCAGGACCCAGGGCAGCAGGAACTGCTCTACCGGGGCACTGCTAACGGAAATGAACAAACTGGCACTTCCTTTGACAGTCCTCTAAGAGGCCAAGTCCAAAAGAGTCCGTGTCCAAGCTCACGTCTCACGCCTTAAGGAGGAATAAGGGTGGTGAGAGCAGCCACCTACAACAACTCCCAAAGACCTCACTGCCTTCCACGGTACAGAGCCAGGCACCGTGATGTACAATCCCACAAGACTGCACACAACAGGGTAGAGTAATTCCCAAAAGGAAAACAGGGTATATTTATACCAGCATATGGCCCAGAGTAATGCTTAAGGGCACTAGCCAGAGAGTTCTTTTGGCATTCGAATCCTGGCTCCAAAGCTCGCTATCTGTGAGGCCCTGAGATGTTACTCTGTGCCTCTTTCCTCTTCTGTAAAACTAAACAGCAATCACACCTACCTCATAAGGCTATTGTAAGAATTAACAGAAATATTATATGTAAAGCACTCAGCACAGTTCCTGGCACACATAGTACGGCCTCATAAATGTTGTTATTATTATTGATATCGCCATTAATAATGCTGAGAGTACTTCACTGAGCACCTCCCAGATACGCTTTTTCTGAGAGACACTTAGCATCTTGCTTCTCTATGGTTTCATACCAGGCCAGGAAGTCAATTATTTTAGTCCTCTCCTCCCTGGTCCTTCTTGACTTGATTTTCCCATGTGGATAATGGGTTCCTATAACGCCAGAGATGCTTCACCAAAGCCGTTTTGAGTAATTGTAAAAAGCGCACAGTGAAATATATGAGAAGCACTAATTGCTGGAGAGACGCTGAAAACCACCACGCTACAGAACACAGCCCCTCAGTGGGAATAACCGTTCACCCTTTGTGAACAACGTTCATCCATGTGTTACTCCTTCCGAAGATGACTTTTAGTTCCTGGAAGAGGTACTTTGCCATAAATGGGAGGGTAATTTACTGGAAGTTAAAGACCAGTTTCCAAGCATCCCATCTGCTCCCGGAAAGAGGTATTTTCTCCCAAATGGCCTGGAGAGAGGGACTAAGGGGTGATGGTGTGCAGTGCACTCTTAGAAAACAACAAAGTTTGCTCTCTGGAGACAAGATATTGTCTAGATACATACAGGTTTCACCACAGTCTGTCTAAGCTAGAACAGAGATGGCAGAAATGCCTGGAAAGGCAGGACCCTGAGCTCCCACACATGGATCTTGCAGCCTTCAAACTTAATGACAGTGCAACTAAAAAAAACAGATCACCTGCCAGCTTTGTACTCTGACATCTCCCCTTTTACACCCACACTTATAGGGACATTAAATACATATCTTCCTCGGATGCCCCGACCCTTCCTCCTGATAAACTTCACGACTTGTGCTAGCCTTATACAGTACTTTCTTTTGTCTTCATTTTTATGTTTTTATTAAAAACATTTATTCTTATTACAAATGGAATACACGGCGATTGTGGAAAATTTAGAAAATACTGAAAAGTTTAAAGCAATGAAAACCTATCATTTGACTTTTGTCTTCATTGTAAGAGCCTTGAGTTGCCTGCAAAATCTCAATACAGTGAAATCTTGGCCACAATCCAACTCCTTGACTGCAACCAAATTTTGCGTTATGCCATATTACTTCAAAAAACAGAATTCACAACTATCCAGAGTATCCCATCAAGATGTTACCGGTTCACGTCAGATATGGCCTCAAAAAACATACCTGGGGCTTCCCTGGTGGCGCAGTGGTTGAGAATCTGCCTGCCAATGCAGGGGACACGGGTTCGAGCCCTGGTCTGGGAAGATCCCACATGCCGCGGAGGAACTGGGCCCGTGAGCCACAACTACTGAGCCTGCGCGTCTGGAGCCTGTGCTCCACAACAAGAGAGGCCGCGATAGTGAGAGGCCCGCGCACCGCGATGAAGAGTGGCCCCCGCTTGCCACAACTAGAGAATGCCCTCGCACAGAAACGAAAACCCAACACAGCCAAAAATAAATATAAAAATAAATTTTTTAAAAAAACAAAAGAAAAAGATTGTAGGTGTTATTATATTTAAAAAAAAAAAAAAAACCTGTTCGGCAGTGCTTCCAAATCCTTAAAATTGCTGCTCACTCTTCATCACAGAACATGGGAGTGCGGCTATTAGGTGATCAGCTGTATGGAATTTTCTCCATATATTCAACAAATGTGTTGAGGCACCTATTTCTTCTCCTAAAATCACTGAGCCACAGGAGCATATGCTATATGGAGACATGAAATGCGGTTGCTATAAAAATGAAATGCTATTCTGGGAATACCTATGTCATTCCTTGAGCCGAATCTCCTTTACAGTGAAATGGCTGCTGTTTAGCAACTAAGGCAAAGGAAGAGCCTGAATAGTTCTCTATCTTCTTTTTTTTTCCCCCCTGTAGGAGGAGTACTAAACATCTACCATCATGCTGGTGGTGTCGCTGTATGGTTTTCATGTAAACAGGAAGAGTCATGAGGGTGATAATTAGGTCATCATCCTCGTCAATGCGATATGGACTTAGTATGCCAGCCAGTGGTGGATTCCAACTTCGTTCATCGTGATGAACAACTGAGATAAATTCAAGTAAGCAAAATTAACAGAAGGGAAATGTTGAGAACTCTCTTTCCAAAGAGCAGTGCAAGGAGGCAGGGCACTGAAGTGAAGGGAACATGGGACTTCAAATCCAAAAACTAGACTAAGCCTGGCAATGCCCCGTCACTGGCGTGTGACTTTGGGGCAGGCACTTAGTGGTCATGGCTGTTTCCTGTACTGTACAAGGTCTATGAAAACAACACCTGCTCTACCACTCTACCTGTTTTGAGGGTAAAATCAGATCAATTATGTGAAAGCAATTTATAAATGGTAAAGCTCTAAAAGCACCACACACATTTTTATTATAAGTACCTAAATTTAGTCAGTATTAACAATTTAAGAAATTTGGGGTTTTTTTAAAAAAAAAATCCCTTAGATTTTGTTATAATTCTGCACTGGCTCATAGAAAGCTTCTGTTTGAATCTTTAAATAGCTTTGACGTTTATTTTTGAACTAGAGATTTATTTTGCTAAGAAATTCTGAAGGTTTTCTTCAAATGTGAAAGAATGACTCAGGTTTTTTAAATGATCCGTTGGAACTTTCTAGGTGTCTATAACTACACACATGAATATACTTATGAATTCTAAAACATGCTGTTATGGAAAAACTTATATTCCAATTACCTGAAGCCTGAATAGGCCCTTCAGTTAAAGGAGAAAGACTCAACTCTTCTTAAAATATTAAAAAAAAAAAAAAAAATTGTACCTACTATGCCATTGCAGCCACACAAAGTGCACATAAATTGTTCCTAACTTCTTCACTGGACCCCAAGTCACTGAACTATTACCTACCTCCCTTCAAGTTCCACTCTGATTACAAGAACTCATAAGGTCTTGTACTGGAGGTGGAATTGGAATCAGTGAGTACCAGGCTATAATCCCTGCAAATCATTTCCTGGCCCCAGAAAACTGGATTTATTCCCCCATTCATACAATGGAAAATTCATATAGTTTTAAAAAGAATCACCAAGGAAAGCTCAGGCTTGACCTCCTTACAATTGCCAGTAGCATGTAGCTATTCACAAAGCTGAGTCTATGCTTGAACAGGGAAGGAATTCTTGTTTTCTTAGCCAATCAACCTTTGTAAAGACCTTTCTCTATGTCCTGTGTTAGGACTGCCTGGGCGCACTAAGATGAAACACACAGCTCTCTCCTCTCAAGGGATTTTGGTCTAATAAACTACTAGATGGTAGAAATATGGCTATTTGCACACAGGAAATGGAAGAGGGTGAAGAAGAACCAAAGTGAAAAACTGTATTAGGGAGGCAATAAGCAAATATGGGCATAGATCTAAACTCTGCCATTTAACTGGCTTTGTGACCTCAGACAAGTTGCTTAAAGTCTAAGCCCTAATGTCCTTATCTGTAAAATGGAAATAATAATAGTTCCTACTCAATTGAGGGTTAAATGAAATACCAAATATAAAATGTTTAACAGCTCTCGACACAGATTAAGCATTTCATAAAATCAGTAACTTGTACTAATTAATATTCACACAAGTAGGTAGGTAAGTAAATTAACACTTGCAGTCCAATTTGAACCAAGAAAAGCTTTTTCCTTCTCTTAGTTGCACTTCAAAAGAACTTTGGAAGTATACAGGCTGCCTTTGCAGACTCGGGAACAGTCTACCAGTAGCTACTGGGAAGGGTGAGACCAGTGATGTCTGTTGCTTTTTGGTCATCGGGAGAAGAGGCAGGGTGCGCTGCGAAGGTAGGTGGTGTTCACTCTGCCAGGGAAGACCATGCTCTGCAGCTTTTGGGGTTCAAGGTTCTTCTGCTTCCTGTCTAACTTCAGGTGCTGAAGACGGTGCTTCCACTGGAGAGAAACAAAAATACACTACAGCTTACTGACTGAGAGGGGGCCAATTTAAAAGGAAGAAACTGTTTTAAATCAGGCTGTCTTCTTAAAAACCTCTAAAGGGAGTGCTCTCTGTCTGAGAGATTGCCTGAAACCCTGTCATGTACATAGGACGATGATAAGAACAAAGTCCTTTCAATTTGAAGAATTTTCCAGAAGTCTGTCTCCAAGTGATACATGGAACCCTTTCCAACTGCTTCCAGTTAAGCTTATGTAAAGCTCCTTTTTTAAATCTTTAAACAAATTGCTTTCAAGTGTTTCTAAAACAAAAATTAATTTTTCCATAGAATTTTGACATCTTACGTACAAAGGAATGACACATTTTAAAATGTTCTTTGGACCTTGCAAGAAGTCTATTTTCGGGCTATTTCCCGAAGATCTACACGATACACAAAAGCAACCAAACTGCCCTATCTTTGCCTTTTGAAGAAAAAAAATGGATTCACTTCCTCAATGCTTACTTCACAGTCTTGAGCCAGTTTTACTTGCTCAACAAATATTGAATAATCTTCTAAAATTAAAAAAAATAAAATATGTTGTTTGGTCTGGCTGAGATAACCGATAGCACATCCCAGAAGGCTGAGCCTTCCATTTCTGAAATAATCCAGGACAGGTAGCATCTGGGAGCTTTTTTCTCTAATTGCCAGGACACTGCAGACAGCCATTGTCTGCACATACAAAGAAGACATCATCCAGCCAGGCCAGAAGAGAAATAACCTCTTTCCTGGGGTCCCTGGTGACAACTCTATTTCTAGTACCTCTGGCTGTATCTAGTTGTCTATTCCTGACACTGGGAAGCTCTGAGCTGAGACCCCTGTTCCCCACCCCTCCACGTCTGGCTTCCTGCTCCCAGCCGACCAGCTGGGCTGTGGGCCGCTGCTCCCTGACTCCTCTGCTCACTGCGCCTGTCGTCTGCGACCTTGGCCTTCTGCCTGATCCGATTTCCAGAGCACTCGGAAGCAGCTTTCTCCTCTTCACATCCTCTAGTACGAGTGAACTAGTTTTTAATAAGTTGTGAAAGGAAAAGTACATATTCTATACCTTAATGAATGCCAAGCCTGTAAATTAAATTTCCTAAGAGTATATCTATCTCATTTTCATATAATCTGAATAATTTTGTCACTAGCTACCGACATTTGATGAATGTTCAATATTTTGAAGATTAAAAAAACGGGGACTTCCCTGGTGGCGCAGTGGTTAAGAATCCACCTGCCAAAGCAGGAGACATGGGTTCGAGCCCTGATCTGGGACGATCCCACATGCCGCAGAACAACTGAGCCTGTGAGCCACAACTACCGAGCCCACATGCCGCAACTACTGAAGTCCATGCCCCTAGAGCCCGTCCTCCGCAACAAGAGAAGCCACCGCAATGAGAAGCCCATGCACCACAACGAAGAGCAGCCCCTGCTTGCCGCGACCAGAGAAAGCCTGCGCGCAGCAACGAAGACCCAACGCAGCCAAAAATAATAAATAAATAAATAAATTTATAAAAAGGAAAAAAGAATAAAAAAACGAAATCTGCTCCTTAACTGGGTTTAAATATGGATGATACCACCCTAACAAACACACTCACAGCACTTACTTTGTGACAGGGAGCATTATCAGTGTCAACCTTCAAACAATCATACAAGGTAGGTACTATTGTCATTACCATTAGATGGGGAAACTAAGGCACAGAGGCGCTAAGTAACTTGCCCATGGTCCCACAGCAGGCAGAGGTGGAGAACTGAACCCAGGAGGTAGGGCTCCAGAGCCGGGGCTCTTAGCCACTACTCTACTCTGCCTCTCATAGAATTGAAGAGTAAGAATAGTAAGATTTGATTGTGGTTTAATTATTACTGTTTTAAGCTTTGAATGTTTCCCCCTCCATCCAACAAAAGCCAGACCATTAATATTATAGCTTAACTTAGAATTGGTTCCTTATTTATGAGTCTTAAAATCTAAAGGCCATTCTCCACTTGAGCAAAACCCATGGAGGTTAGGCGCAAGAACTCCCCAAGTCCCCATCTAAAAGCCACTGCCTTTAAAAAGCAGTATTTGCTCCATTTCAAAGGCTCACAAAACCTCAGGGCTGGAAGGAAAAAAACATTAAAATTAATCTGCAAAGAGCCTTCTTCCCACCTCTACCCAACCACAGTTGCCTCCCTCAGCCAATACACACAGCCCTGATGGGTTGATTTTTTCTAAAATTACCCAAACAGTGCTCATGCCACCTCTCTGAACCCTAAGGATGTCAGGAAACTCATCAGCCATTCTTCAGGTGCTTTATATGTTATGTGAATAAAAAGTAGCTGGCACATTTTCAAAGACTTTGTTATTAAACAAGTTAAAAACAAAACAAAGGTTTAGTTTAGAGTCACGAAGTTGACTGAGGAATTCTTCCTAAAATAACTTTTCCACAGCAGTCAGTCAGGTGAGTTGGAAGGAGAGAATGAGTGAAGTAACAATACGGAACAGAGGCCATGGGGGTAACCTCAGAGTGGCTGGACCACAGTCAGGCAAGATTCCGGGAACATAGGGCAGCCATCTTTCTGCACGTTCTAAGTTCTACTCACAGAAGGACAAGTCAACAGAACATTCCCTGAGGAGAAAAATCAATGATGCCCCTTGGAAAGGGATGAGACAGACAGAGCTGGAGAGCTAATTAGTGCTACTCAGAAGGCAAATTAAGGCCTTTTCTTTGACAAGCTGCAAATAGCTGGTTAAGCAAGAGATTCTGCCAACCCTCTCCAGCCTCCAACAGCTGGCCGAATGGCTG
The DNA here is from genome assembly GCF_965194805.1 of Balaenoptera borealis. NCBI lineage: Eukaryota > Metazoa > Chordata > Mammalia > Artiodactyla > Balaenopteridae > Balaenoptera > Balaenoptera borealis. The sequence goes on from NC_138864.1 coordinate 114,430,748, forward strand.
GCGCAGGTACTCACACAGGAAGTTGTAAACAGAAACAGTCCTGGGCCACTGGACAAAGTGTAAATGAGAAAAAGGCAGACCTTTCTCTGAGTAAAAAGGAAAAATCACAGTTGAGATGGACAGGGAACGAATAACATAGTAGTTTATTTAAAGAAGGCAATTAAATTCATTCATTCAATAAATATTTATCCAACACCTACTGAGCAATAAGAACAGGATTCAGAGATTCAAATGATAAGGTGCAATTTTTGTCCTCAAAGGAGCTAACAACTTAGCAGGGAAGCATACGACATTTAAAGTTAACTCTGTGCAAGGCACTGTGCCAAGTTTTCTACCTAAAGTAACTCATTTAATTCTAACAAACCTCTAAGAGAGGTATTGCTATTACCACGTGAGCCTCAAAGGGGTGACATAACATTCCCAAGATCCACTAGAACGTGCCAGGTTCAAATGCTAGTCTAATTCCCAGGAGAGAAAATTACAATTCAGTCCTAACACAGCTGTTTAAAAGCATCATGTGAGGACAGGAGAGGACCAAGCACCTACCACACAAAGTGGACCCTTTTGAGTTCAAGCCTAAGGAGGAGTTTGCCTGATGAACAAGCCAGGGATGAGTTATGGGAGCGTGACGTGCAAACAGACCTAACTTGGCGTTTTTCTTTCTTTAATCTTCTATATTGCAAGGGTTTGTTATGCCTTGTAACGGGCCCAACATTCCAGCCAGTTCAAACAATTCCAACCACTTCAAACCATTTGAAATTTGCCCATTTTCATAGTGATTTCAAGCAAATTCAACTTCAGAGAAACATAAAAAGCCTAACAGCTTAGATTTTGCTTTGCTCCTTACCTTCTTTCCCGAGCTATCCATTCATATACCACCATTAATGCAGTAACTACTGTCCTAAAACGACAGTTATAGGGTCTCAGAAAAAATAATTAGGATTAGTGTTACCAATATAACACTGTATAAGAAAGCAAATGTCACAGCCCAACATGTAGGCAATGGTCCTTCCAGATGTTTCCAGTCTCAGAGTGAGTGCTTCTGAACCCACTTCAAGGACACCTCAAGGTTGGGTAAGGAATGTGTATCCCAGATGCCAGCCTAGAAAAGCCTGGAAGGTGCAGCTAGCCTGGGCCCTCACTAGGAGTCCTCATTTTCTCAGATTAGAAAGTAGAGTTCCAAAGAGCTAGTTCTAGTCTAACTGAATCTGACCCTGTGAGGCAATGCTGCTGTTGCCACAGCGGAAATAAACACCAACAAAGCTCCCATCAACTTCTTCATCCCTTGATGCCACAGGACACGGTGCTGTCACTCGCCCATGTGAAAACCGAGCCTCTAAAAGATCCATTAGAGCAGATTAAGGACTCTGGACAGTAGTTTGAGCACAATCTTGCCTGGTGTGTGTCTTGATGGAGGAAGTGTACACTTAGCCAAGTCCTAAGTAATTACTGAGGAAGGAAACAGTAAACTGGAACCAAGTTTTTGTTTTTGTTTTTAACATCTTTATTGGAGTATAATTGCTTTACAATGGTGTGTTAGTTTCTGCTTTATAACAAAGTGAATCAGCTCTACGTATACATAAATCCCCATATCTCCTCCCTCTTGCGTCTCCCTCCCATCCTCCCTATCCCACCCCTTTAGGTGGTCACAAAGCACTGAGCTGATCTCCCTGTGCTATGCGGTTGCTTCCCACTGGTTATCTATTTTACATTTGGTAGTGTATATATGTCCATGCCACTCTCTCACTTTGTCCCAGCTTAGCCATCCCCCTCCCTGTGTCCTCAAGTCCATTCTCTATGTCTGCATCTTTATTCCTGTCCTGCCCCTAGGTTCATCAGAACCATTTTTTTTTTTAGATTCCATTCATATGTGTTAGCATAAAGTATTTGTTTTTCTCTTTCTGACTTACTTCACTCTGTATGACAGACTCTAGGTCCATCCAATTCACTACAGATAACTCAATTTCATTTCTTTTTATGGCTGAGTAATATTCCATTATATATATGTGCCACATCTTCTTTATCCATTCATCTGTCGATGGGCACTTGGGTTGCTTCCATGTCCTGGCTATTGTAAATAGTGCTGCAATGAACATTGTGGTACATGACTCTTTTTGAATTATGGTTTTCTCAGGGTATATGCCCAGTAGTGGGATTGCTGGGTCATATGGTAGTTCTATTTTTACTTTTTTAAGGAACCTCCATACTGTTCTCCAGAGTGGCTCTATCAATTTACATTCCCACCAACAATGCAAGAGGGTTCCTTTTTCTCCACACCCTCTCCAGCATTTACTGTTTGTAGATTTTTTGATGATGGCCATTCTGACTGCTGTGAGGTGATACCTCATTGTAGTTTTGATTTGCGTTTCTCTAATAATTAGTGATGTTGAGCATGCTTTCATATGTTTGTTGGCAATCTGTATATCTTCTATGGAGAAATGTCTATTTAGGTCTTCTGCCCATTATTGGATTGGGTTGTTTACTTTTTGATATTGAGCTGCATGAGCTGCTTGTATATTTTGGAGATTAATCCTTTGTCACTTGCTTCTTTTGCAACTATTTTCTCCCATTCTGAGGGTTGTCTTTTCATCTTGTTTATGGTTTCCTTTGCTGTGCAAAAGCTTTTAAGTTTCATTAGGTCCCATTTGTTTAGTTTTGTTTTTATTTCCATTTCTCTAGGAGGTGGGTCAAAAAGGATCTTGCTGTGATTTATGGCAAAGAGTGTTCTGCCTATGTTTTCCTCTAAGAGCTTTATAGTGTCTGGCCTTACATTTAGGTCTTTAATCCATTTTGAGTTTATTTTTGTGTATGGTGTTAGGAAGTGTTGTAATTTCATTCTTTTACATGTACCTGTCCAGTTTCCCCAGCACCATTTATTGAAGAGGCTGTCTTTTTTCTCCATTGTATATCCTTGCCTCCTTTATCAAAGATAAGGTGACCATATGTGCATGGGTTTATCTCTGGGCTTTCTATCCTGTTCCATTGATCTATATTTCTGTTTTTGTGCCAGTACCACACTGTCTTGATTACTGCAGCTTTGTAGTATAGTCTGAAGTCAGGGAGTCTGATTCCTCCAGCTCCGTTTTTCTTTCTCAAGATTGCTGTGGCTATTCAGGGGCTTTTGTGTTTCCATACAGATTGTGAAATTTTTTGTTCTAGTTCTGTGAAAAATGTCATTGGTAGTTTGATAGGGATTGCACTGAATCTGTAGATTGCTTTGGGTAGTATAGTCATTTTCACAATGCTGATTCTTCCAATCCAAGAACATGGTATATCTCTCCATCTGTTTGTATCATCTTTAATTTCTTTCATCAGTGTCTTATAGTTTTCTGCATACAGGTCTTTTGTCTCCTTAGGTAGGTTTATTCCTAGGTATTTTATTCTTTTTGTTGCAATGGAAAATGTGAGTGTTTCCTTAATTTCTCTTTCAGATTTTTCATCATTAGTGCATAGGAATGCAAGAGATTTCTGTGCATTAATTTTGTATCCTGCTACTTTACCAAATTCACTGATTAGCTCTAGTATTTTTCTGGTAGCATCTTTAGGATTCTCTATGTATAGTATCATGTCATCTGCAAACAGCAACAGTTTTACTTCTTCTTTTCTGATTTGGATTCCTTTTATTTCTTTTTCTTCTCTGATTGTCGTGGCTAAAACTTCCAAAACTATGTTGAATAATAGTGGTGAGAATGGGCAACCTTGTCTTTTTCCTGATCTTAGAGGAATTGGTTTCAATTTTTCACCATTGAGAATGATGTTGCCTGTGGGTTTGTCATACATGGCCTTTATTATGTTGAGGTAGGTTCCCTATATGCCTCCTTTCTGGAGAGTTTTTATGATAAATGTGTGTTGAATTTTGTCAAAAGCTTTTTCTGCATCTACTGAGATCATCACATGGTTTTTCTCCTTCAGTTGGTTAATATGGTGTATCACATTGATTGATTTGCATATATTAAAGAATCCTTGCATTCCTGGGATAAACCCCACTTGATCATGGTGTATGATCCTTTTAAAGTGCTGTGGGATTCTGTTTGCTAGTATTTTGTTGAGGATTTTTGCATCTATGTTCATCAGTATATTGGCCTATAGTTTTCTTTTTTTGTGACATCTTTGTCTGATTTTGGTATCAGGGTGATGGTGGTCTTGTAGAATGAGTTTGGGAGTGTTCCTCCCTCTGCTATATTTTGGAAGAGTTTGAGAGGATGGGTGTTAGCTCTGCTCTAAATGTTTGATAGAATTCACCTGTGAAGCCATCTGGTCTTAGGCTTTTGTTTCTTGGAAGATTTTTAATCACAGTTTCAATTTCAGTGCTTGTGACTGGTCTGTTTATATTTTCTATTTCTTCCTGTTCAGTCTTGGAAGGTTGTGCTTTTCTAAGAATTTGTCCATTTCTTCCAGGTTGTCCATTTTATTGGCATATAGTTGCTTACAGTAATCCCTCCAGATCCTTCGTATTTCTGCAGTGGCAGGTGTTACTTCTCCTTTGTCATTTCTAATTCTGTTGATTTGAGTCTTCTCCCTTTTTTTCTTGATGAGTCTGGCTAATGGTTTATCAATTTTGTTTATCTTCTCAAAGAACCAGCTTTTAGTTTTATTGATCTTTGCTATTGTTTCCTTCATTTCTTTTTCATTTATTTGTGATCTGATCTTTATGATTTCTTTCTTTCTGCTAACTGAGGGGGTTTTGTTGTTCTTCTTCTTCTTTCACTAATTGCTTTAGGTGTAAGGTTAGGTTATTTATTTGAGATTTTTCTTGCTTCTTGAGGTAGGATTGTATTCCTATAAACTTCCCTCTTAGAAGTGCTTTTGTTGCATCCCATAGGTTTTTGGTCATTGTGTTTTCAATGTCATTTGTTTCTAGGTATTTTTTGATTTCCTCTTTGATTTCGTCAGTGATCTCTTGGTTATTTAGTAGTGTATTGTTTAGCCTCTATGTATTTGTATTTTTTACATTTTTTTGTCCTGTAAGTGATACCTAGTCTCATAGCGTTGTGGTCAGAAAAGATACTTGATATGATTTCAATTTCTTAAATTTACCAAGGCTTCATTTGTGACCCAAGATATGGTCTATCCTGGAGAATGTTCCAAGAGCACTTGAGAAGAAAGTGTATTGTGTTGTTTTTGGATGGAATGTCCCTATAAATATCAATTAAGTCCATCTTGTCTAATGTGTCATTTAAAGCTTATATTTCCTTACTTACTTTCATTTTGGATGATCTGTCCATTGGTAAAAGTGGGGTGTTAAAGTCCCCTACTATTATTGTGTTACTGTTGATTTCCCCTTTTATGGCTGTTAGCATTTGCCTTATGTATTGAGGTGCTCCTACGTTGGGTGCATAAATATTTACAATTGATATATCTCCTTCTTGGATTGATCCCTTGATCATTATTTAGTGTCCTTCTTTGTCTCTTGTAATAATCTTTATTTTAAAGTCTATTTTGTCTGATATGAGAATTGCTACTCCAGCTTTCTTCTGATTTCCATTTGCATGGAATATCTTTTTCCATCCCCTCACTTTCAGTCTGTATGTGTCTCTAGGTCTGAAGTGGGTCTCTTGTAGACAGCCTATGTATGGGTCTTGTTTTTGTATCCATTCAGCCAATCTATGTATTTTGGTTGGAGCATTTAATCCATTTACATTTAAGGTAGTTATCGATACGTATGTTCCTATTACCATTTTCTTAATTGTTTTGGGTTTGTTTTGGTAGGTCTTTTCCTTCTCTTGTATTTCCTGCCTAGAGAAGTTCCTTTAGCATTTGCTATAAAGCTGGTTTGGTGGTGTTGAATTCTCTTAACTTTTGCTTGTCTGTAAAGGTTTTAATTTTTCTGTCAAATCTGAATGAGATCCTTGCTGGGTAGAGTAATCTTGGTTGTAGGTTTTTCCCTTTCATCATTTTAAATATTTCCAGCCACTCCCTTCTGGCTTGCAGAGTTTCTGCTGAAAGATCAGCTGTTAACCTTATGGGGGTTCTCTTGTATGTTATTTGTTGCTTTTCCCTTGCTGCTTTTAATATTTTTTCTTTGTATTTAATTTTGATAGTTTGATTAATATGTGTCTTGGCATGTTTCTCCTTGGATTTATCCTGTATAGGACTCTCTGCACTTCCTGGACTTGATTGACTATTTCCTTTCCCACGTTAGGGAAGTTTTCAACTATAATCTCTTCAAATATTTTCTCAGACCCTTCCTTTTTCTCTTCTTCTGCAACCCTTATAATTCGAATGTTGGTACATTTAATGTTGTTCCAGAGGTCTCTGAGACTGTCCTCAAGTCTTTTCATTCTTTATTCTTTATTCTGCTCTGCAGTAGTTATTTCCACTCTTTTGTCTTCCAGGTCACTTATCCGTTATTCTGCCATTGATTCTTTCTAGGGTATTTTAAATTTCATTTATTGTGTTGTTCATCATTGTTTGTTTGCTCCATAGTTCTTCTAGGTCCTTGTTAAACATTTCTTGTATTTTCTCCATTCTATTTCCAAGATTTTGGACCATCTTTACTATCATTACTCTGAATTCTTTTTCAGGTAGACTGCTTATTATTTCCTCTTCATTTGTTAGGTCTGGTGGGTTTTTGCCTTGCTCCTTCATCTGCTGCATATTTCTTTGTCTTCTCATTTTGTTTAACTTACTTTGTTTGGGGTCTCCTTTTCACAGGCTGCAGATTCGTAGTTCCCATTGTTTTTGGTGTCTGACCCCAGTGGGTGAGGTTGGTTCAGTGGCTTGTGTAGGCTTCCTGGTGGAGGGGACTGGTGCATGTGTTCTGGTGGGTGGGGCTGGATCTTGTCTTTCTGGTGGACAGTGCCACATCCGGTGGTGTGTTTTGGGGTGTCTGTGAACTTAGTATGATTTTAGGCAGCCTCTTTGCTAATGGGTGGGGTTGTGTTCCTGTCTTGCTAGTTGTTTGGCATAGGGCATCCAGCACTGGAGCTTGCTGGCCATTGGTTGGAGCTGGGTGTTAGTGTTGAGACACAGCTCTCTGGGAGAGCCCTCACCGACTGATATTATGTGGGGCCAGGAGGTCTCTGGTGGTCCAATGTCCTGAACTCAGCTCTCCCACCTCAGAGGCTCAGGCCTGACACCCAGCTGGAGCACCAAGACCCTATCAGCCACATGGCCAGGTATGTGGGGATTTTCTTGCCTTTTGGGAAGTCTGAGGTCTTCTGCCAATGTTCAGTAGCTGTTCTGTTAGGAGCTGTTCCACATGTAGATGTATTTTTGATGTATTTGTGGGTAGGAAGGTGATCTCTACGTCTTACTCCTCCGCCATCTTGAAGGTCCCCCTGCAATAGGAGACTCCACTGAAGATGCCAACCTCCGCAAGAGCTAGAGGTACAGAGGCATTTTTTTCAGAGGGTTTGCAGCTTGCTTTTTTTTTTCTTTTCCTTTGTGCTTTGTCTAGTTTCACTTGTTCACAAGGTGCTTCATGCAGAGGCCTCACACCCAGCACCTCAGATCAGAGTGCCTAGTAAGAAATGGCTGCGCTGACACCTCCAAAAGCCAAATTTTTAAAAATCTCCTTTCCCCAGCTCAGTGTGAAGGAAGGTCTTCTCCAGGCACGTGCCACCAAGAAGGCAGGGCTCCCTTTCCACCTTGCTCCCCATCCAGGGATATGGTTTCACCCAGGGAGGGGCTGGCCACCAGCACTTCTCATCTCCAGCCCACAGTTCTGTCTTCCAGAAGCACTATTCCAGGCAGGCTTGGACAAGAGAACCTGTCTTCTTTCCTCAACTCAACTCCCATTCACAGAGAGGAAGCTCTAGTCCAGGGGCAGTAGGTGGAGAATCTAGAACCAAGGTTTTTATCTGATCCTGAAGTCTCTAAATATCAAACAAATGTGTAAAGAGCAGACAAAAAATTTTTAAAATAAAATAAAAGTATTTACAAAGGAGGATGCTTCATACTGATATTCAGGAAAAGAAAACTTCCCCCCATACAATATTGATTCCCATGCAAGGAAGAACAATGTCCATGCTCTCCTACTTGGCTTTCAACATTCCAATAGTCTTTCCTAAAAATCACAATCTTGTGTTGCAGGATAATACTCAAAACGGAAATACTTTGTTCTTATCAACCTGTAAAGAATGAATAGACCCTTTTTTACCTTGCAGCATAATCTAAGAAGTTAAAAGCTCCTTGCTGCTACTTTTATCTCATACCAAAAACTCCCTTTCAGGAAGGTCTGGTATTACCATCCTGGTTTATAAGTAGAGAAACTGAAGCACAGGCATTACTATCTCATGAGTAATGGTAACTGTCCAGTCCTCCTTACAAACAAAACCACACTTCAACATTTATTCTGTGCTGCTCAAAGAGGTACGGACAGGCCAGCTCTTCACTGGATCTAGGTTCACCTACACAACTCCTGTGTAGTTTTTATTAAAAGGCGTATAAAATTCTAACCTGGGTATCTTCACAGAGATGGCAGGTGTCATGTAGGTGGTTTTGTTCTCAGAAGCAAAACCAATATATTTTCTGGTGATCATGAATTTATATTCATTTCTGTCTCAGAAAGAGTAGAGGAGTTACTTTAAATTATATGGCCAAAGGGACACGGTCCAAAGAATAAAGTATACAAGAGATAATAAATAATGACCTGTGATATATTACAGAAGAGGTAAAAGAAGAGCTTACGCTGCACACACACATGCAAACACAGACACCCAAGGGAAGTGTTCGAGCCAGAAGTGAATGGTTAGGGAAGCATGATGGGGTGTAAAAAGAATGTCATTTAGAGTCAGATCTGGGTTTAAAGCTGCCTCTTACCCAAGCTCTACGCCTCAGGTTCATTTGTTTATAAAATGGAAATAACCATAATCGCATCATAAAACTGTCATTGAACAGTAAATAAGATATAACATAGAAGAATACTTAGCGCAGTGCCTGTACACAGAAGACAACGGACATCAGCTACCTTCTCCTTCCCCTCCTCTGCATGTTTCTAAATGATTTTTTTTTAATTTTACTGACTTAAGTGGGAATTCTTACAGTGGTTAAAAAAAACCAGTTCCTGCACATTACATAGTCATCGGCACATATGTATCTGTTGCAGCACCATAATTTGCAAAGAAAAAGGAAGTAGTAATTTTAAGAGAAAAGTACCAGCTCACTTGCACTGCCTTCTGAAACCTTCAGCTTTACAATCTACTGAGACTATTTGCTCTAGGGGAGCAGAATCTGAAATAAAGGAAGAATTCTCATGAGAAAAATGGTTCCCCCAAAAAGAAAGAGAAGATAATGAGGGGAAATCGAGGGGTATATAAAGGAGTTTATTTTACTTAACAAAGTAAAAGTCGAGCAAAATGAATAATCTGCCTCCAGAAATGGTTATTTAAAGGTTTTCTGTAAAGGGCTCTGGTTCCTAAAAAGACAGGAGTCATTGCATATGCCCACCCACTCCTCATTTATTTTTAAACCCTAGCTTATATGTTCCTTAGCAACAGAAGGAGCAGATGAGACCCCCACACACACACGCACACGCACACCATCTCCCCCAGCCCCCTTCTTCTCTCCTGTCAAGTGTCATTCCGCAAATACCCATGTTCTTCAAAAGATTTTTTTGACCACCTGCAGATCTCTTCTTCCCCACCTCAAATGATCCCCCTTACACAGCAGCCATACTTCACATCCTAACTCAACCCCTTCACTTAGATTCCGTTCTGTAAGGTCTTCCTGACCCCTCTCCATCAACTTCCACCAGTCGCCGTCCTCAGGTGCCCCCCAGAAGTGAGGGGATGTGGTCCTCACTGAGAAGCCAACGCCCAGCTCCAGCCAAAGCTGCTCTTTTCTTACAGACCATTCATTAACCCACCAGCGAAATGGCCAGGCCCAACTACATCTGAGTCCAACATAAATGGCTGCCCTGGTGAATGGGTAGGCCATTCACCGTGACTCTAAAAAAATCATCATCATCATCATCAAAATGGAGACACTCTCCAGGGTACCCAGGACAAACACGTGCCAGATGAAATGCCTACCTTCTGCTGTCTTTCCTCTGACTTTGGGACTGCCTGGCCTTGTTTGGCTGGGCATGGCTTATGAATTCAAAGATCAATTGTTCAGCCTTTGGAAAAAAAGGGCAGAGCAGCAATCCTCAGATATGAGTGTGCTTATGCATTGCCTGAGGAGCTTGCTAAAAACTCCCACCCACAGAGAGCTTGATTTTGTAAGTGTGGGGTGGTGGGCATTTTTAACCAGCCACCTGAGGCAATGCTGTGGCAGGAGCCTTCCTGAACTGGGGACTGTGAAGCTTTATTTGGAAGGAAATGATGTCCACAAAGTGGGATCCACCTCTGTGGATTGTAAGGCAGATGCGGTGTTATCCTTCTGCTAGAAAAACACCGTGTCTGGGTCGATGTCTATGTTTGCGTGTGCACACCCTTACACATGCATGAGTGAGCATGCAACCCAGAAGGCCATGGCCTCACAGAGTACTCATTTCCAAGAGAGAGGCTCAGGGAATGACCCCTGCCAAGAAGCAAGCTGAGATGATTTCCCTTGCAAACTCTGGCTTTGTAGCCCTACCCAGTGAGGAGTCACGATGATGAATACCAACGACACAGGAACGATTCTGGGCCCAGGAGCCCAGACCCACAATGTGCTCTGCATTATCAACCGTCCCCTCCAACTCGCAACTCCTAAATTAGGCTGAATGTAGCCCCTGGTCCCCTAAGGGCCAGACAGGCCACCATAGCTAAGAAGTAGAACTGCCTGTGTCCTAGCATACCTCCCTAGAGCTACCTCACTCTCCACCACGTGTCTATTTTTAGAAACCAGAAATATAAAGAGAAAGATCCATTTTGTCCTGATCTACATGAGTAACTAAAAGAGCAAGTCAGGTGGGAAACTCCCTCAATGCACAGTGAACAAACTGCACGTGGGGGATGAGGGAGTAACACCTCCCCAGGAAGGCCGTTTCGGAGTCGTCAGGAGCCAACACTGAGACACAGAGCACATGCCCTAGTGACCGGGGCCTGCAGTCCAGGCAATGCCAGTGGGGATCCCGGTGATTCACACACATGCTCCCAGAAATACAACACACACCCTCACAAACCCACGCACCTCTGTCATCTGCTTTTGCTTACATAACACCACATGGTGTGACAGGCTTAAAACTTTATAAGCATTTCTGGAAAGGACTGCTAACTTAAAATGAGGAGGGTCACAAGGATGCTTTTACTGACCCCTTTTCAAGAAATACTCCAAAGCCAAGGAAGTGCACATCTTTGTAATTCTATGCTTGTTTATCACCTCAACTTTTAAAATTAACAAGCAGTAAGGGTCTCCAAAACTCTCCAAATCTATCAATATCTTTATTCTTGCCTGAAGGTGGGGGGCAGGGGGGAGGAGAGAACCTACTGGATCCTCATTTCTCATTCGTGAATCCTGACACAATTGGGGGTAGTCTTTTGGCATCATTCGGAGGCCATTTATCCCACACTGTCCTTGTCTTGTAAATACACCCATCCTAGGGCCAAGCACGGCCCCATTCTCTCCCCCACCCCTTGCTTGCCAGCAGGCTTCCCAAGTCGTCCTTCTGAGCACATCCAGGAGAGAGGGAGAGACCACGTGTACGTGTGACCCTCCGGAACCAGTTGTGTATCTACAGACACAGATTCACAACGACTCTTCCTTAATGGGATATTTCAATGCAGGTCCAACTTCCATAAGGATTTCTCTTCAGGATAGAACGCTGTTCTTTTCTGTCTGTCCGTGATCTCAAGTATCAAGTTAGTGCCAAAGGTGCACCCAGTAAAATCGGCAAGGTAGGGGGAGTGGTTGAAGATGACCCCGGCGTAGGGACAACTTTGAGGACTTCTCTCAAGAAAACCTGGCATATGTGTGTGTGCACCCCGCTCCCACACACACACACACACACACACGCATTTTTACTGTTGTTGTTCTGACCTCAGGGACCCAGTCCTCTCTCCAGTTCCGGGAGGGAAACCTGGCGCACGTAGCTTCCCTCCAGCCCAGAAGGCTGGGATGAGAAGTGAACACACAGCCCAGAACGGGGAGGGAGAAGGAGAGAGAGAGGGAGGGAGGGAGGCAGAGAGAGAGAGAGAGGGCGCCAGGTGCCCCCAAGTCCGAGGAAGCGCCTTTCGAGGGCGCAGAGCGGGTCTCGCTCCCCGCGGCGGCACCTGCCTCCCGGCTGCCGGGCTCGCGTTCCTACCTGTACGAGACCTGCTTCCGGAAAGTTAAGTTCCGCAGCTTCTCCTCCAGCGCCTCGTCCTTCTCGTTCGGGCCGGCGGCCCCGGGCTCTTCCAGGGCAGCGGCCCCAGCCGCCGCCGCTGCCCCCGCGCCCCTCGGGTCCGAACCGCCCTCGGCGCCCAGGCAGCAGCTCCCGGCGCCGCTTCCGCTGCTGCTGCTGCCGCCCGTTGCCCCCTTCTCCTCTGCCGCCGAGGAGCTGGGGTTCATGGCGACCGCTCCGGCGGCCGCGGAGGGAGCCGAGGCGGCGCCGCTGCAGAAGCCGGACAGACGAACAGCGCTGACGGCGGCCGCCACCGCCGGAGGGCGAACAGGTCTGCGCGCCGCTGGCAGGGGCGGCAAATGGCAGCCCCTTCCCGCAGCATCCATCCGCGGCGGCCCCGCACCGGGGCATTGTGGGAAACTCCGTGCCTCCACTCCCCCTCCCCGACCAATCAGAGGCCACCTCCCTCCGCCTCCCCCTCCCTCCCCGCTGCAAACCCGCGCCCTCCCGCCCCCCTGGCCTTTTCCTAAATCGGGGGCACCGGCCAGGGCCGAACCGGAACTCTGCCCTGAGGTGTCGGGTCGCCGGAGAGGTGGGCAGAGGGCAGGGGATGAGGAGGCGCCGGGCTGGGGGCGCGGACACTGGCAGCAAGAGAGGAGAGCTCCGGAGGGAAATTCGGAGGACAGCGTGCCGCACCCCGGTTAAGACACGAGGAAGCGGACACCGGGAAGGGAAAGGTGCCCTGCCCAGGCAGCCGGCCCAGGAGCGGTAGCGCCCACCTTGGTGCCCGTCCCCTGATGCCTGATGTCCGGGGCGGCATTCTCCCCACCGCCGCTGCCCGACCGTACAGAGCCGGAGCCTGGCAGAAGCCTCCCGACCGTGGGAAACCTCGGGGGGAATGCAGCGGGCGCGTGGTCGGTGCGAACCTGGGGAAGAATTCGTAAATTAAACAGGGTAAATTAAGGCATGAGGAGGAGGTCCAGTTTACGATGCAGGCGAAGCGCCTACCTCCTCTCTCGGGGCGAGGGCTGGGACCCTTTCATCCCTGAATCCCCCAGCCCAGAGCCTTCCTTACACACATAGAAAGATCTTCCTAAACAGCTGTTCATAGATTGAATCGGATCACAGGCCCCTCAGCGAAGCAGAAAGACTGAGAGGATCCAGGAGGCAAAGTGAGGACGTGAGCACTGGGCGCTGCGGCGGCAGAGCGGAAAGGAAAGTAAGGGCCCGCTCGAGGAGGGGCTTCCAACCTCTGCGGACCCCACTACAGACACAAAGCCAAGCTTGCCGTCTCTGCAGATTTAATTGTCCACCGCTCTCTTGTTTTTGTTTCTAAGGTTATTGAAAACTCTATGAGGTTTGAATGATGTGCAACAAAGTGTGTGAGACAGTTTTCCAAATTAGGAATTTTCACGCAAGAATCACTGCTGTCAACAAACACGAGAAAGATTTATACTGAAGGCTAAGTGTAGTAACCAAAATACATACGTATTCAATACATGGACAGGCAATGAGAGAACCAGACCAGGGAAGAATTTCAGGTCGGTGTTGCTGACCCCAAACAAGTTGCTTGATTCCCCTCCCCCTTTATTTTCTCACGACTAGAAAGAATTAGGAGATTGAATAAGATACCTCAGATCTCTCTCAACTCCCTCATTCTGTAATTTGCTGCATGTGTACATTAGCATAAGCCAAGGGTCAGGGCATTTCCAGAGTGGAGTGAGGAAAGGTAATAATAATAAAAATAATTTAAAAAACAGCTAGTGGTTATTAAGCCCTGGTTTTTACGTGACAGATGTGCTAAGCACTTCACATGCCTATCTCTGTGCTTTTTACACTACCCCTCAAATGTATGGTCCCCGTTGCTCAGGCTTATGCAACTAGAAATTGGCAGAACCAGATATTACACCCAGGGAGCCTGATTATAGGTCTTTGCTTCCCACCCCCCAACCCCCCGCCACCCCCCATGCAGCATGCTCCATTTTAAGAGGAGAATGGGCATATTAGGTGCTTCAACAGTCATGTTAAATGAGATCTGTGACTACCTAGTGTATCGTAACAACAAGGAAATGTCATCTTACCTGAATTACTAGACAGCTTCCTAACTCCTCCTTCCTGCTAGACAACTCTCCATACGTCCTCCAATCAATTCTCTAGCTCAACCCCCCAGAGACCTCTGATATGTTTTCCTCTACCTAAAAGTATTCCAATTACATCATATTGTCGTTAGGGCAAAGTTCAATTAACCCCTTCACTGATTTTCAAGGCCACATTAGTGGGTGGTGTGCCAGCCCTGCCCACTTCCCCTCCACCCTTTCCTGAGAGTGCCGCTCTGAACTGGACTGTGTACCAGTCCCAGATGCTCTCTGCTCTCTCTGCTCCCATCTTTGCATGCATGGGTCCACTGCCTCCTTTTCTGAGCTCCTCCCATCCCTAATATTAGCCTAGCTAACTACATGGAAACAACCTAAATATCCATCAACAGACGAATGGATCAAGAAGATGTGGTATATTTATACAACGGAATACTACTCAGCCATAAAAAAGAATGAAATACTGTAACGCCATTTGCAGGAACATGGATGCAACTAGAGATTATCATACGAAGTGAAGTAAGTCAGAAAGAGAAAGACAAATACCACATGATATCACTTATATGTGGAATCTAAAATACAACACAAAAGAACATATCTGCAAAACAGAAACAGACTCATAGACATAGAGATCAGACTTGTGGTTGCCAGGGGGAGGGAGATGGGGGAGGGAAGGACTGGGAGTGTGGGATTAGCAGATGCAAGCTATTATATATAGGATGGATAAACAACAAGGTCCTACTGTATAGCGCAGAGAACTATATTCAATATCTTGTGATAAACCATAATGGAAAAAAATATTTAAAAAAGAATGTCTATACATGTATAACTGAGTCACTTTGTTGTACAGCAGAGATTGGTACAACATTGTAAATCAACTATACTTCAATAAAAAAATTAAATTAAAAATTAAAATAAATTCAATTTTAAACTATAATATGATGCCATTTTTTTAGAATAAACAATTTGAAAATAGATGTATTGGCTGAGGAGGCAGGAAAACCAACACTTTCTCAAATTGTTGGTAGAGTTTGGTATAGTCTCTGATGGGAAATTTGGAGCTATCCACCAATATTTGAAATGCCAACCTAATTGACCTAGCAACTATGCTTCTAGGAATCTGTTCTCTGATATCCTTGAAAGTGTACACTAAAAATTTAAGACTAAAAACAATGTAAATGTTTGTTAATATAGGACTAATTACTTAAATTATCATTCACCCAAATAATGGAATTCTCTGCAGTCATTAAGAGGAATAAGGCAAACTGATAAGGTATTGATATAAAACAATCTCAAAAATATAACTAAAAAAAAAAACAGGGTTCAGAGTACTTAGTATGCTACGATTTACAGAAAAAGAGAGGATAGCTACAAATATAATATTTCAGGAAAGATACATAAGAAAACAGTGATAATCAGTCAGAGTTGAGTGGCCTTAGCTAGAATCTTGAGTTTTGCCTGATTAAATAAATATATACCAACAGGAGACAGAATGTCTTCCAGGCTAACAGGAAAGCCAGATGGACCAATCAGGTGTGTATTTGCATGTTTAAAGAGTGTATTAACACAGCCACTGTGGAGGACAGTATGGAGCTTCCTTAAAAAACTAAAAATAGAACTACCATACGACCCAGCAACCCCACTACTGGGCATATACCCTGAGAACACCATAATTCAAAAAGAGTCATGTACCAAAATGTTCATTGCAGCTCTATTTACAATAGCCAGGACATGGAAGCAACCTAAGTGTCCATCGACAGATGAATGGATAAAGAAGATGTCGCACATGTTTACAGTGGAATATTACTCAGCCATAAAAAGAAACAAAATTGAGTTATTTGTAGTGAGGTGGATGGACCTAGAATCTGTCATACAGAGTGAAGTAAGTCAGAAAGAGAAAAACAAATACCGTATGCTAACACATATATATGGAGCCTAAAAAAAAAAGGTTATGAAGAACCTAGGGGCAGGACAGGAATAAAGACGCAGACGTAGAGAATGGACTTGAGGACACGGGGAGGGGGAAGGGTAAGCTGGGACAAAGTGAGAGAGTGGCATGGACTCATATATACTACCAAATGTAAAATAGATAGCTAGTGGGAAGCAGCCACATAGCACAGAGAGATCAGCTTGGTGCTTTGTGACTACCTAGAGGGGTGGGATAGGGAGGGTGGGAGGGAGATGCAAGAGGGAGTAGATATGGGGATATATGCATATGTATAGCTGATTCACTTTGTTATAAAGCAGAAACTAACACACCATTGTAAAGCAATTATACTCCAATAAAGATGTTAAAAAAAAAAGAGTCTATCAACAAAAATGGACTGCTACACAAAGGAAAATAAGGTTAAAAAAAAAAAGATCACTGAACACGCACTGGATTTTAAGACAGAGAGAAAGAAAGAAACTTACACCATAGAAGCACAAATAGTTCCAGCATAAGACAAATGAATTCTTTTTGTGGGGTGGCCTTCTGAGAAGTTACTTAAAATATCAGTTATCCTTTCAGACAATTTATTTTCCTTCTTGTTTTTCAGTGGTCACTAAGCAACCTTGTAATTATTCATTCAACTTCTTAGTTACCTTGACTCTAAAAAGTGGAATTCTTGGGCATAGGTCAAAAGCACTCCAATCACAGGAAAATAAATTGACGTTCAGGTTTAAAAACGTATCATGTATGATTTTGAGGAACGTAAGTACATAAACAAGAAAATGAGCTTCTCTGGGTATACTGAAATACGCTGCTTCTCATCTCAGACCTCCCCTGGAAAAAATCTCCATCACTGGACCCAAAGCCCCACTAGTGGGTTCCTTACCTTATCTTTCTATTATTAATTACTGTTCATTCTAACATAGGTATCAGCGCAGTCTTACATACCAAACTTGAGTCTCCCAAATTCTAGGCCTGATCAAAACAGCCTCAAGCATGAAATTTTAAAGAAAGAAAAAAAAAATTTTTTTAGAGTTTAGATTAGCCAGCAAGACAAGTAATAAAGAGAACATCATGTCTAACCTTTTTAAAATGTATGTAGTGATTAAGAATTTTCAGGAAATAATACAGAATCATTTTTTTTTTTAGAAAGCAAGTAACACACATAAACCACACAAAACACACATATACCACATACACACACACAAACACATACCATTTAGGGTCTAAGTTATTTAAAGACCAATCTAAGGTTAATAGAGCTTTGGAAAATATTGTCAGTAAAGGAAAAAAGGAAAGGAAGTTTCCAGGTTGGAGCTGACGTGTGTAAGCTTATTCCTGCCTACCACCTTTATACTTTCTACTTTTGCCGCCTGGAATGCTCTGCCTCAAAGATTCCCAAACTTTCTCAGTTTACAGAACACTTAGCATCGCAGTAATTATTTTTCCTGGAACCTCTAGACCAAAAGAAGAACCGAACATTTAGGTTTATTAGGTAGTTAAGTGCTAACGATTTAATAACCATTTATGCCTTAACAACATTCGTTGCTGTTTAAAAAAGTGATACATATAAATTGAAAGGAAAAAAATAATGTTTTATTTCATCCTTAAATAGCCCCAATTACTTACTAATGAGATAGTAATGGGCACGATACAACTTCTCAAACCTTGGAATCATAATAGGTACCACTTTGCTTTTTATCAGAGCAACCACTGAACCCCCAGCTCTGCCAAGATAATAATGTCAGTGAAAAAAATGTAACATGATCCAGTGTGGAAACTGTCAACTACCTATAGTAGTTTGCATGGTGTCTAACAGAGATTGAGTATCACTGTTTGCCCTGAAAATTTTAAATATCCTTCAATGCCCCTGTGAATTCACGGCAGAGACCTGAGCTCCTCCATGGAGTTCAGAAACCTTGGCTCTACCTCAATATTTTTACATGATGTTTGTTTTTGCATGGGTTCCCTAGAAAACACATTCTTAGGCAAAGCTTACAAGCCAAGGCTTTATGGAGAATTGTAGTCCCAGGACGTTATGAAGGGAAAAGAGAAGTAAGGCAGGAAAAGAGGGAAAATAAATTCAAGGTGGTGAGTATGAGATGGCTGCATCCTCACAAATAAACATACCTGGTTGCTTGGTCACCAGAACTTCGTCCAGACAGAACTTACATCATCACTGTATCTGGGAACATTCTGTCTGCAGGAAGAAGGGGAATTTCTCTGCCAGTTTCTTCCTGTCTCCTGACTCCTGTTTCTCATTGGTTGAAGTTTGTCCCTTAGGGAATTGACTCACTCTCCCTTCCAGGTTATGTTCCTGGGGAACCCAGCATCCTGCCACACAGCCGGACTTCTTAGTCCTTTCTGGAAGTGATGGGAGGAAACTCTAAAAATAGAGACCCGTTGAGCCTGAGCATCAAGTTGTTGAGCTTCCTGCCACTCCCTGAGTCCAGCCCTTCTTGGGGGAGGCTGAGACAGCTGGCAGAGGTAGGATATGAGGCAACGTCAATGTCAATGGTGGAGGCTCAACGTTAAGCAGAAAAGAAACAATAGGTTGGGGGGACAGGAGGGGCCAATCACTCTGGAGACGTACATAAACTGGGTCCTGGACACTCTGCTTCTTCTCATCGTTCAGGTCTTACCTCTCATGTCACGTTTTCAAAGAAGCCTCCCTGACACTCCCTAAAATGCCCTTAGCCATAGCTGACACAAAACTGTGTGTTTTTTTCTTAAATTCATAGCACTTCCCACTGTCTAAATTGTACTGTCTATTTACTTCTTTGTTTTCTCCTCTTATTAGAACATGAGCTCTGTCTTAGCTAATGTCTTCAACAAAACTACGAGACATACAGTAGGTACATTAAAAATGTTTATTGAATGAATGAATAAATGTTGTCTAACATCCATGGGCCTAGAAAGAAAATCAGAGGGCAAGTCAGGAAGGTGCTGGGATTGTAAATTTACTAGGCAATAAGGAAAGGAGAGATCTGTACGAGGACTGTGTGTTAAAAAACCCAAGATTCTCAGGCTTACACCATTGCATACAAAATATGAAGCTGCCATACAAAATATGGATACCTGTTGAAATAGAATGGAGAACAATCTTTTAGGTTCTATTGATAGGAATTAATAGGAACTTATTAGCATGGGCAGTCTCTAAGCTAGATTTAAATTAAAATAGAGCTATTCTTTCTCCAGGATGAAAGGGGTCTTAAACTCATCCAATCCAGCCTTCCATCCACGCACAGTACTCCCACAGCATCCCTTCACATGATCCTTTTCAGCCTTGAACAACTGAAGTTATGGGGAGTCACTACTTTCTAAGACAACTCAGTCATTTTCAGCAGGGTATGTCATTTTCAACAGGGTATGTCATAAATTTCTTCTCAGTTTTCGTTATTATTCCTTACTCTGTTTGTGCACCCAGAAGAAATAACATAATTTACAATGTTCTTGTACTTGAGCAGCTGGTTTGGGGGCCAAATTGAAGGAATTAACATTTATTTTCATTAAATTTCCCCTTGCTGTGTTCTGACCATCATTCACCCATCCAAGAGTCTTGGGGATCTGAAGTATGTCATTCATTGCATTCACAATCCCTCCTGATTCTCTATCAAGAGCAGATCTGATCTGCAATATACTGTGAAGTCGCCGATAAACTTCCTGAAAAGGATAAGGTCAGAAACAGAATGAATGGTGTATCCCTAGAAACCTCGATCCAGGCTGATAGTCATTGGTTTTACAGGCAACCACTAAACAGTGATATATACTGTTCTAGGCGCTAGCAATTCATCAGGGAAAAACTAAAGACCTCTCTCTTTCTGCTCTTTTGGTGCTAAACATTCTAGTGGTCTATTAATCACTAACTTCTGTGAATAGTTATTAAAATCCAAATTAAAACATTGAGCTGAACTTCTATCTGCATTTCTCTCTTTGTGGACAAATTTCAATTGAGGGACTATGTGCAGTACTCTATTTCTATTACATTTCCCCAAAGTATCAGACAAGAAACCCTATCAAAGAAAATGAGGCTAATCTAATGTGACTTTTTAATTAACCCATCCTAATTTCCAAAAATCATATCCTTCCTTTTTCAACATATTACGAACACTTCTTCAGCCTCTCCTATAGAAACAGTATGCTAATGTTGAGGATTCAAAGATGGATACAATTCAGTAAATTTCCTGAAAGAGTTTACTATTTAATTGTAATAAATGAAAACCATTTCCTTTCTTTTTTACTGAAAGTGATGAAAGCCATGTGGCAGACCCCAAAGCCTTTTTATTCAAAAGTCATTCATGTCCCCTTTCTCCCTCATCTTCCTAGATTACAGAGATATACAAATAAAATACTCCTTCCCAAACTGCCCTGCAGTGAAGTGTGACTATGTGACCTGGTTCTGAACAATGAGATTGAAGCCAAAATAACCAGATGAGGCTTCTGGGAGAATGTTTTACTAGTACAGAAAGATAATTTGCCCTTTCAGTCCTTTGCCCATCTTCCTTCTTCAATTCAGTGCCTAGATGTGTAATAGCCATTTTACAACCATGAAGATGCAAATCATTTACTAAGAATGGAAAAGTCAGTTGTAATGCACATTGGTCCCTAATGACTTCCTTGAGGAGTTGCTAGCCCAAGACAGTTCATCTATCACTAGACTTTTTATTATAAAAGAAAATTAAACTCCTATCTGTATAAGCCACTGTTGACTGGATTTTTTATTTGCTTGCAGCTAAATGCATTTCTAACTTTTAGTTGGCACAAATGAATTCAGGAAAAAAATCAATATATTGGTTGAAATATTCATAATAACCTAAATCAAATGGGGTAGTTCAGTTAGAGCCCCCTCCCCAATTGTATTTGGTGAATAATTTCCAAAGTTAACTATGAAGTTAATAATATTACTCTTTAATCAAATCATTCCAATTTTAAAATGTATCTTAAGTAAAAATCCCAAGTAAGAAGAAGTAAGGAAAGGAAAATATTTGTTGTAGAATGATTTATAATGATGAGGAAGTGATCTAACAGATAAACAACAGGAAAATAAGTAAAATTTTCAATGTCCATTGAAGGACTATTATGCAGATTCCCCAAATAATAGTTATGGATCCATGCAAATTTGTCATACAAATTGCTGATGATGTACTAAATGAAAACACTGTGATATGAAGTTGTATATCATCATTATTGAAACTATATAAAATATGGGTATATAAGGCAGAAAAGGAATGCACAAGTAGAAAAATAATTGGTTTTGAGATGACTCAATTATTTCAAAATTATTTATACTGTTATAATTTTATACTTATAATTGTAAGACATTTTAGATGATAAATATTATTTTATTAAATACCATGTTCTTTCAAAAATATCTTTTTGTATCCCTACCAGGGACAGAGGTATCATAAACTTTTGGTTTAGCATCAGTGTAAATTTAAATAGATATTTAATTTAAATAAATGTCATAAAACATTTTAACTCAGAAAACGAATTTTTGCAATATTGGGAAAGCTCATTAAGATTAGAATGGTTACTCTCAAGAATGAACATGAAATGTACAGTCAAATGACTTAAACAAATTTGATTTTGTTTTCATTTCCCTTGCATGTCATGGACAACAAAATTATCTTAATGATTAAGATTGTCTTTTGCACAACTAAAAATGGCAATAATACAATGTCAGAGCTGGGAGGAATTTAGGAGATTATCTGTCCCCACCTTTCATTTCAGAAATGAAGAAACACCTAGAGAAGTTAAGTGACTCACCAAAGTTCACATAGCTAGTCAGTGGAGAACAAGGATAGTGTTCAGGTCTTCTTTAATGTTATTCTTTCCCCACAATAAACATTTATTCATTAAATAAGCATCTATTAAGTAGTCATTCTGTACTGCTATACTGGACACTGTGCTAGGTACTGTTTTCAAAGATAAGTTGGGGATAATACACTACTCTGTGAGGATCAGTCTTGTGGGGTGAACAACAGGATAATAATTATAAGCGATATTGATATAAGTGCTTTACGTTCTACTAGATTCCAAATGTCTTGGAGTATGATCTTGGAGGACCTAACAGATGATGTCTGAGGAGCCCAGGGAAGAAGAGACTTTTGCCTTACTTCCGAAGATTTGAGTGGAATTTCACCATCCAGAAATAGTACATTGCAAAAGTGCAGAATAATAAAAAGAACCAGGTGTGCTGAAAAATGCCAAATACTTTGATATGGCATAGACTTGGAATGGAGGAGCAAGGGAGAAGTGGAGGTAGATGAGGCTGGGGGGTAAGTTACAGACACTTTGAGAAATCCTTCTATTCTCTGAGGATTTTGAACTTTGTGGAATAAGCAAATAAAAAGTGCAGATTACTCCTAGGTAGGAAAAATAGTATAATTAGATTTGTTTTAGAAATCTATAGAGGTGTGAAGGACAAAACTGAACAGGAAGAGGCAGAAAGACAAGTTATGAGGTTATCGAAATAGTTTGTGCAAGAAATACTAAAGGCTTGAACTAAGGCAGTGGCAGTGGTCTAGAAAGAGGAATAAATATCTGAGAAATATTACTGAGATAGAACCAAAAGTATTTAACAAATTAATTATAGATATTGAGGGAAATGGTAGAATCAAAGTTGAAACAAACAAATAGTTGTAGAAATTTTAGGCAAATTCTCATAACAGAAAGAACCTAATGGAATTTAACATGGTCTTATCTGTATGTCATAAATAGTTGCTCAAAACTTCCATATCTAGTATATCAAATTCCTGCTAATCAAACACAAGTTATGCAAGGGAGAGGTTAAATCAAGAATACTTGTTATATTTACCAAGACTGAATTATGAAGAAATAGAAAATCTGAACAGACCAGACCTATAACTAGTAATGAGATGCATTGGTAATCAAAATACTCTCAGCAAAGAAAAGCCCAGGA
Source organism: Balaenoptera borealis (assembly GCF_965194805.1). Lineage (NCBI taxonomy): Eukaryota > Metazoa > Chordata > Mammalia > Artiodactyla > Balaenopteridae > Balaenoptera > Balaenoptera borealis. The sequence goes on from NC_138864.1 coordinate 114,453,880, forward strand.
CCAGAGGGCTTCATTGGTGAATTCTATCAAACATTTAAAGAAGAATTAATACCAATTCTCCTCAAATACTTCCAAAAAATTGAAGAGGAGGGTACACTTCCAAATTCATTCTATAGTGCCAGCATTACCCTGAGTCAAAGTCAGACAAAGATACTATAAGAAAGTTATAGGCCAATATCCCTGATGAATATTGATGCAAAAATCCTCAACAAAATACTAGGAAACAGAATTCAGCAATACATTAAAAGAATTATACTCCATGACCAAGTGGGATTTATTCCTGGAATGTAAGGATGGTTCAGCATATGAAAATCACTGTAATACATCACATTAACAGTATGAAGGGGGGAAAATCTGATTACCTCAATTGGCATAGAAAAGGTATCTTATAAAATTGAACATCTTTTGATGATTTTAAAAAAACACTCAAGAAACTAGAGATAGAAGGAAACCTCAACATGACAAAGCTCACATATTAAAACAAACAAACAAACAAACAAAAAACCAGAGCTAACATAATACTCAATGGCAAAAGACTGAAAGCCTTTTCTTTGCAATCAGGAAAAAGACAAGGATGCCTGCTTTTGCCACTTGTATTCCACATAGTACTGGAAGTTCTAGCCAGAGCAGTTAGGCAAGAAAAAGAAGTAAAAGGTGTGTCCAAATTGAAAAGGAAGAAGTAAAATTATCTCTGTTTGCATACAACATGATCTTATGTGTAGAAAATCCAGAAGATTCCACATACAAAAAAAAATTGTTAGAATTAATCAATCAATTCAGCAAAGTTTCAGGATAAAATTTCAACATGCAAAAATCAGTTGCATTTCTACACACCAGCAATGAACAATCAGAAAATAAAAGTAAGAAAACAATTTTATTTACAATAGCATCAAAAAGCATAAAATACTTAGGAATAAATTTAACCAAGGAGGTGAAAGACTTATACACTGAAAGCTACACAATGTTGCTGAAGGAAATTAAAGAAGACACAAATAAATGGAAAGACATCTTGTGTTCACAAATTGGAAGACTTAATATTGTTAAGATGTCAGTACTACCGAAAGCAATCTACAGATTTAATGCAATCCCTATCAAAATTCCAGGGACACTTTTTGCAGAAATAGAAAAATTTACCTTAAAATGTACTGTGGAATTTCAAAGAACCCTGAATAGCCAAAACAATTTTGCGAAAGAAAAACAAAGTTGGAGTTCTCACACTTCCTGATTTCAAGTTCATTACAAAGCTATAGTAACCAAAAGAGTGTAGTACTGGCATAAAGGCAGACATATAACACAATGGAACAGAAAAAAATGCTCAGAAGTAGACCTTCACATATCTGATCAAATGATTTTCAACAAGGGTGCTAATATCATTCAATGGGTAAAGGATAATCTCTTCAACAAAGGTCATTGGAAAAACTGTCTATCCACATGCAAAAGAATGAATTTGAACTTGCTTAGTCAGCCCTAGTTGTTGTAACAAAATATCATAGGCTTGGTGGATTAAATTACAGACATTTATTTCTCACAGTTCTAGAGGCTGGGAAGTCCAAGATCAAGGTATCAGCAAATTGGTTTTTAGTGACAGCCCTCTTCCTGGTTTGTAAACATCCTCCTTCTGCCTGTATTCTTACATGGCAGAGAGAGGGAGCTCTGATGTCTCTTCCTCTTCTTATAAGAACACTAATCTCATCATGGAGGTTCCACCCTCATGACCTCATATAAAACTAATTACCTCCCAAAGGCCCCACCTTCTACATTGGTGGTTAGGGTTTCAATATATGAATTTTGGGAGGACACAAACATTCAATCCATAACACTTACACTTCTGGAAAAATTAACTAAAAATGGTTCAAAGACCAAAAAAGTAAGAAAGACCTAAAACTATAAAACTCTTAAAAAGAAACACAGGGGAAAAGTTTCATACCATTGGATTTGGCAAATATGCCCTAGATATGACACCAAAAGTACAGGTAACGAAGTAAAAATAGATAAATTGGACTATATCAAAATTTAAAACTTCTGTATATCAAAGGACAGAATCAGCAAAGTGAAAAGGCAACCTATAGAATAAGAGAAAATATTTGCAAATCGTATATCTGATAAGGGGCTAATATCCAGCATATATAAAGAACTTATACAACTCAACAACAAAACAACAAATAACTTGATTAAAAAATGGGCAAAGGACTTAAATGAACATTTCTCCAAAGATGATATACAAATGGCCAACTAGCATATAAAAAGATGCTCACTATCACTAATCATTAGAGGAATGCAAATCAAAACCACAATGAGATTTCATCTCATACGCATTAGAATGGCTACTATTTAAAAAAATTTTTTAAACCCAGAAAATAACAAGCTGCTGGTAAGAATATGGAAAAATTGGAACCCTTGTCCACTGTTGGTGGGAAAGTGAAATGGTGTAGTCACTATGGAAAATACTGCAGCAATTCCTCAAAAAATTAAAAATAAAATTATCATATGACCCAGCAATTCCACTGCTGGGTATATATCCAAAAAGAATTGAAAGCAGGATCTCAAAGAGATACTTACACACCCACATTCATAGCAGCACTATTCACAATAGCCAAGAGTTGAAAGTAACCCAGGTGGATGAATGGAAAAACAAAATATGGTCTATACATACAATGGAATATTATTCACCCTTAAAAAGGAAGGAAATCCTGATATATGCTACAACATAAATGAACCTTAAGGCCATTATGTTAAATGAAATAAGCCAGTCACTAAAAGACAAATACTGGTATGATTCCACTTACTCGAGATACCCAGAATAGTCAAATTCACAGAAACAGAAAATAGAATGGTGGTTGCCAGGGGCTAGGAGGAGGGGGAAATGAGGAGTTATTTGAATGTTAATGAATACAGAGTTTTAGTTTTGCAAGATGAAAAAGTTCTGGAGATTCACTGCACAACAATGTAAATATACTTAACGCTACTGAAACATATAAATGATTAAGATGGCAAATTTTATGTTATTCTTTTTTACCACAATAAAAAAATTTTTAAAAACTGCTTGTAGAAATCCTCTGAAACAAGGGGTTAAAAACCATGCTTGAGGGAAAAAAATAAATTAAAATAAAAAATTAAAATAAATTTATGCTGAGACCACCATTATTCAATCTGTCTTTGACTTTAAGTCTCAGACCTTGAGCAAGGAAAATAAATTCTCCTAAGAAGATGAGTTCAAATGAGTAGGAGTCAGGTAGGGGCAACTGCAAGGCAAGGGAAGAAATAATTTCTTGATGGAGCTTCTACACTAAGATGCAATCCCTGTACCAGATTTCAGGACGTTGGAGCTTGCTCTTTCCTCTTCATTAATCAAAGATAATGAAGAATTACAGGGTGGAATTACTTGCCAAAGAGTTTTCCATTTTCTGCCTCCCTCCCTCAGCTGATGCTGATTGGAATAAGGAAAGTTCTCTGAGGACAAATGCTCGTGCTCTTAGGACCAGAGTTTGCTTGCAGCAAACTTGAGGATATGGGGAGGGGGAAGGGTAAGCTGGGACAAAGTGAGAGAGTGGCATGGACATATATACACTACCAAACGTAAAACAGATAGCTAGTGGGAAGCAGCCGCATAGCACAGGGAGATCAGCTCGTGCTTTGTGACCACCTAGAGGGGTGGGATAGGGATGGTGGGAGGGAGGCGCAAGAGGGAGGAGATATGGGGATGTATGTATATGTATAGCTGATTCACTTTGTTATATAGCAGAAACTAACACACCACTGTAAAGCAATTATACTCCAATAAAGATGTTAAAAAAAAACAGAGTGCTCAGAGTTCTGGCTTTGTTATTACTCACCGTCCCTTTGGTGAGCCGAGTACAGTCAGCAATACCCGTCCAGGCCAATCCACCATTAGGGAGCTGCACGTGAGAACATGGGCATTTCCCCTTTTCTTTCAAGTGAGTTGGGTCTTTAATTGGATTGCGGTAATGTAACCTTCCTTGTCCAACATTGCTATCCAAGTGGTGTGAAAGCAGCTCCTGTTACATTTCTTTGAACTCCTATTTGACTCATAGTTTATACTACTGTTTCTCAGTCTTCCCTCATATACTGAACTCTCTTAAAGGAAAAAAAAGATTCTTATAGACTCCCACAGATTCATTTAAATTCTTTCTATTATAATTTTAATGATGTTTCGCAAAACAAGGCAAAAGTCTTTATATTAGTTATAAAGACACCCCCAAATTTCAAATACAGTACAAAAGCACACAACCCAAATATTCAAAATCACAATATTTATGTGTGATGAATAACACTGTTTTCCTCAAACTGAATCACCATTTTCAACAGGAATATGGTCGTGTTTGCTTCAGAGCAGGCTCTTGAGATGGGTGCTTTGTGACTACTCAGCTCTCTGGTCATACTTCTATACTGAACTTACTATTAAGCCTTTGCTCATGCAGCCCATTCTGATGCCACTTGGCCTTACTTAGCACAAAGGCATCATATACAAAATAATTCCACCTCTATTCTTTACTCATTAGCCCACAGTCACAAAACAGTGCTACTTGGTGATCGGTGTAAATGGGGCTCTCCTGAAATTACAGGTCATTTAGTAATGAGAGGTAATCCAAGTCATGCAGAATTGACATATACTAATTTTTTAGACAACCATGTTAATTAAAACAAAAAAATTAACTTTGAAGACAAATGACAGAAGATTTATTTTCTTGGAATCAGTTGAGGAACATTATAGTACACTTCCCTTAGCATCTACTTAATACTTAAGTATTTCATTGTTTCCTATGTATCTCCACCAAGTTAAAGTGACAGCAACTTAAAGCCAATAAGTTCAATGGTTCTATGGCTTCTCCTATAGAACCCAATAAAACTATGCCCATTGCCACGAATTATAATTGACCAGCTGTTTGCGTCAGAGGTTGCTGAACTGACTGATTAAGGTTTCCTGAATGTTTACTCCTTTGGAGTCTGTATCAGTCAATTTATTTTTTCCAGTTTTATTGAGATACAATTGACATATAACATTGTCTAAGTTTAAGGTTTACAATAGGTACCAATTTATTGAGTTAAAGAAGGTATTATTATTGGGACCAGGAAATGCATTCAGTCCACGTGTAGGCCATTTTGAGACATGAAAAGAAGTTCTTCTGGCTCACCATGGATAGTGTTCCATTGACCACCTGCATTCAGACCATACCACCTGAGCACTCAAACTTTTTGACTGCCTTTCAGTTGGAAAATGGGAACTGGACAAGAATGACAATTATGAAAACCTATACCAAACCTTCTATTGTCAAAGCCCTTTGCAGAAGGACTTTGTAGTGGAAAGGATGCCGGTGAGAAAGCCAGAGCCCCGCTTGCTCTATCTTTACCACAAGTAGTTGTGTGACCTCAGGCAAGTCACCTAACTCCTCTAATATTTAGTTATCTTATTTACAAAATGAAAGAGTTGAAATAGAAATTCTCTAAGATTCTTTCTCACTCCAACAATATAAGAACTATGAATGAGGAGGAAATGGGAGAGTTGAGGTAGGCTGCCACCTTATCATATATTTTGCTGTAGCAAAGCAGCCTGAATGATGCCCTTACTACTGAATTGTTTCATTTTTCTCTCCCGTCTCTCTCTTTCTCTATCTTTCCCTTCCTTCTCCTCTTCCTTCCTTCCCCTCTAGATGGTGACCAGCCTCAGGGAAGAAAGAGGAATGGCATCAAGAACACTTTCAAAGGGTATAACCGCAGACCATCTTAAACATACGCATGTGTTCCCCTTCTCTCAGGAATAGATATGGCTCTTTTGATGTTTTTCTGTCTCCGAAAGTAATTTCATGCGCGTTCGCCAATCTGAATGTTGAACGTTTTCCAGAACATCACTTCATCAAAGCTAATGGGTAACTGTGTCTGGTAGTCAAGAGCTCATTGATGTGTTTCCTGTTCCATTACTCAATAAGCATTAAATAACAACAACAGAAACAGTACTATTAAAACCACTCTGGAAGAATTCTTTGAGATGGGAGGAAGTAGGAAGGAAGAGGAGAAAACACATTACGCAGAAAGTTGTAACTCATACAAAAGGAGATGCATTTGTTCCCTACAGCCCAAAAGGACTTTGTGATTTGCTTTGAGTGTTACTCTGGCAGGTGATGAGGTGGAAACTTCTGCCCTCCCGTAGGGATATGTAATCACATTGAACACACTAGCTCCACTGTGCTGGTTAAATTGACGTTACTCTAAGAGAAGATATGGTGAGATTTAAGAGAGTTCAGAAGAAAGTAATGAAGACTACTAAAAAAATGGGGGAAATGAAATGAATTGGACATGTTTTGTGAGTTTGAAAAGGATGAAGCTAATGGCTAATTCAACTACTATCTTGTGGGAATGTTGGTATGGTTGTCAGGGGACAAAGCTAAAGAAAACAAACTTTCTGTATCCCTCTAATAAATTTTTAAATTCAGAATTTCTTTTGATTCCACAAACTCTAATTTGTTAAGCAAATAACCTTAATAGCCCTCATTATATTTTTTATTAACATTGTCTTCAGTTCTTCCATAGAAAGAACCTAATCTGATGATTCAGCCTGAAGTCCCCTTTTCAAACATCTCTATCTCCTTCAATGGCTAGTGATAAATGGCTGGTGATGTTTCTTTGCCTACTTGTGCCAGCCAGCCTGTGGCGTCCTTAACACCAGTGTAGTCAGGCTGTTGGGCCTCTTAGGTAGAAGTAGTCAAGAAGTGAAAGGTAAGGAGGGTATCATTTCTCCCTCCAGGAGGCCTGCAGCAATTAAAATAAAATAAAATTTTATACCCAGCAAAACTCTCTTTTAAGTTTTATGAAAAATAAAAGACAACTACAGACAAATTAAATCTTAGAACAAGACCCTCATCTAACCCTTTTCCTGTATAACCCTTAGCAGGTATTTTAAAAATTCTTTCATAGCTGCCTGATCTGCAGTACCTGCCTCTCCTGTAACTTAAAAAAATTTCCACATCTTATAGCTTTTTGAAATGTGTGAGCCAGCCACACTATAGCTTTTTGAAATGTGTGAGCCAGCTTGCACTAGCTGAGAGGGGTTTAACATTATCCTAACCCTGGGTAATGCGACCATAAATTTCTCTGGCTTCCAGCTTCATAACAATGATGTCTACTGTGCTTTTTTTTTTTATCAGTCCTCATCTCATGAATCCAGAAACTTAGCTGCTTTTCCATCTTTTCCGTAGCTTCATCACTCATAGATGTTACTTTAGCACTTTTCCAAGTAGACTCATGTCCAGGTCAGGATTTCCTCTTCCTTTTTCTGAATGTACTGCATTGTTGATTTATTAGCATTGACCTTATAGCCAACAGCACTGTAACTCATGCCTGAATGAACCTTCTCTAACATATACTTTCTCCATAAGGCAAATCACAGCTTTTTTTGCACTTAGTAACACAGAATTTCAGCACTATGCTTGGGGGCCATTTTAAACAGCAAAATCACTCCGAAAAGCACAAAAATGCAGAAAACGTGACACTAAATAGATCACAAAAAGGACACTTGTATACTATATGAGTGCTGAAATAAGAAGGCAGAGTGTCACCTTGTTCAACCTTCACTGGGTTCACATGCATCAGGCAACTCACATTTTTCGCTGTCCTGCACAAGTTCATGAATTATCATGAAAGTGTTGTGAGGAGTGATTTCGGGGATACAAGTAAATTTTAATGAGTAGACAAATTCACAAATAAGCTCTCTGTAAAACATGAGGACCAACTGTTCCACTAAAATATTGCACAAAAATTTCATGAAAATTGGAGAACTGCTCAGAATTAAGGCATGCTGAGGTTCTTAGGTTGCTCAGGAGGAGAGTAAACATACTGATTAATTTTAAATGTTTAAGTTAAATGTTCATGAAAAGAATAAAAACATTATGTTTCAAAAGAATAAAAAGTGTGTTTTAGTTCAGTCATAACCACAAGATGTCATTTTATACCCATCAGAGTAGCAAAAATTAAAATCAGATCACATCAAGCATTGGTGAGAGTATTGGCAAACAGGAACATATATATTGCTGGTGGAAGTGTAAATTGATACAACCATTTTGATAAAGTTTGTCAATACCTAAGAAGGCTTATGATATGTATTTTGAAATGCAGTACCCAGAACGGAACGGACTACTCCACACGCGAATCAATTAACTCAGGGCAGAGTGAACTCTTGCTTCCTATGACTTGAGGCAGATTCTAACTTTGCACTCACTTCACGACAGTCACATTCCAAAGTGTCAACAGAAACTTTTAGATATATTGCCAAGCCAGAGCTTCCTCAATCTATGATTGGAAAGGCAAGGTTTTAGACCTAAAAATAGGCATTCCATTACACCAAGTGGTCTGCCTCTATCTGCTACCACCTACTTCATCCTCTTAATTTTGCCTCCACGGCTCCTGTGATCAGGTATCCAGGAAAGGCAAAGGGAGCAAAACTTACGTGTGTGAAATGCCATGCAGTCCTGATGGGAGGTCTTCTCTTTGCCATATCATCCTCTCCCACTTTTCACCCAGGACGTGAAAGTGGGACTTCTAATATATTTTAAACCCCAGATTAGAAATTGTTTTAAAATTCGGGTCCAAAGTTCTGGCTCTTGTTAACAACACCTACCCTTTCAGACATGCAGAGCTACATGACCTTGGTTTGTGCAAAAACTCAGGCACCTCTAGAGCAATGAAAACAGCATCAGAGACCACTGCAGGCTTGGCAATGTCAGAGGGGGATGGAGTTTGGGCAGAGAGGAGAAAAATTCACTCACGGCCAGTCCCTGGTGTCAGCCTTTACAACATCAGTTAGGCAATGGTGGGTGAGAGCAAGTGCTAAATCATCTAGAAGATTCTTGGAGGTTCTTTGATGGAGATAATCCAAATAGAACACAGCTTAAGCCACCAGAGACAGAAGAAAACAGAGGGGAGGCATGGGACGAAAACAGGAGGATGAAGTAAACCACATACTGAACGATTAGACTCTCCCCGGTGCCGTTCCCCACCATGATCCCAGAATACCTGTACAGTCACGTTCCCCTGTCAGGACATAGAAATATTTTCCTCTTAAGAAACTTGAATGGTCCCAGGTATTCAAATACTACCCTTTGGGAACCCTAACAAGAAAACACTAACTTACCATCCGATCTCCTTAAAGAGAGAGAATTCAGTCAGTTTTTTTAATTGAAGTACAGTTGACTTACAACAGTCAGGTGTTGTTCAGGTGTACAACATAGTGATTCGATATTTTTATAGATTATACTCCATATAAAATTATTATAAAGTATTTGTTATACTCTATGTGCTATACATGAATGCTCTTTTTTTGAGAATTTAAAACATTTTTATTGGGACCCTCAGAAAGACATAACTTTTAAGTTGTGACCCAGAACAATGCTTACAAACACACAAACAGAACTGAAATCAACGTTACATGAAACAGTGTTAATCTCTACTAAATGCATTCTGATATTTTCTATTTTATTCTGTGAAATTCCATTCTATCCCATTCCATCCCAACCCCATTCTATTCCATTCCATTGTTTCTCTTTTGTAAATTGTTGGTTAAAAATACATGTAATTGATTTCCCAGCCCTTTGGCCCTCAGTTTGAAGAACACTAGGTTAAACGAAAATGAACATTCGCTTACCCTGACTCTCAAATTTATAACTAATCATTATACATCGTCAATGTTGTTTTATGCATGAGAATGGACAATAGCCATTCAGATCCTTGAGGAAGGCTGATAATATGAAAGAGAGGCCAAATGGGGAGAGAAATGTGTGTGTGTGTGTGTGATGGTGGTAAAATTCTTATATACCATGAAAAGAACTAACAGTAAGAGTCTAAAATTGATACATAAAATATTAGAACATAAACACATTATTTACAAATATAGAAATAAATGCAAGAAGAAATCTAATTTGGTTACTTCCAAGAAGTAGGACTGGTGGATGGAAAAGATATAGAAAAATGGACTGCTATTTTTCAATAAAAGCTTTTTAGTACTCCAATTTTTTTAGCTATGGACAATATCACTGACAATATCATTTAATTCTGAATCTTACATATTTCAACATTTAGTTGTATTGCAGGAAAATTTTGTCATGGGTTTCAATAGCACTATTTCCACCTCTCTCTTTTCCCTGTTGCACCATACATGTAGACCCTGACGCTCATTGACTTTATCTAAAGCACCCCTCCTGGTTCAACCTATATCCCCTGTCAAGTACTGCCCCTGGGGTAGGATTGCGTGGAATTATGTATGCAATATTGCACATACCATTTCAACTGTATTTTCTTTTCTGCATTCATTTACAATTTAAACTATCTCAAACCAGGATAAAAAGTTGTATCATCCATTGAAAGCATTTAAATGATAATGAGGCCAAGAAAGAAAACATTGGGGGGATTAGAGGCACCTTTTCTTTCCTGGTGGTCTCTAAATATGTAGGTGATTGTAAATTTACATTTCTTCTTTGGGGGGAAGTTGTTTTCTTTGAACCAGCCCAAGCACATGGACCTCTCATGTACCCATCAGGAAACTCAACTTGCCATCTGTCTTGCAGTAATATTGGGGAGGACATTAGTTACGAACACGCTGGCAGCCCCGATTCCCGAATGCTTTTCACTTAATAAACATTTTGAAACAGACTTCTTGGAGAACAGCACAGCAGCCTCTCCAGCAGCTTTCATGGTATCCCTCAATGGTTATTTTTGCTCCTCCATCGAAAAACGACAGCATAGAGGGAGGAGGGGGAACACGGACTCCTCCTGGGGTGAGAACCCTTCTTTAACATTGCCAGAAGCTCTCGCAACAGCTGTGCCCATTGGAAGACAACATCAACTTGTGCGACCTGCCCAGGCTCATCAAATGATGAGGGGAGGGATCAAGTTGTAAGCAGCCTCGCAAATGGTGGCTTGGATTATTTTGCAGGAAAGAACTGAAATGAGCTATCTGCCTTCTTTTCCCCTCCCTGTAGAGACAGGAGCCTTTGGGAATGTCCCAAATCCTGGGTTAAAAATCAATCCTGAGAATTCCGGGCAAAAGAATATGGCAGTGCCACCTTGCCAAGTGATTCCATTAGAGAGGTAATGGATGATAGCTAGAGCGTCACCTGCCCCAGATCAGGCATGGTTAAAGGAACTAGTACTAGGCTGGAAATCAGGACAGCTGGTTTGTGATTCTCCTCTGCACTCATTCACTGCATAACCTAACGTGGAGCCATTCGCGTCTCTAACAGCCTCCACTTCCTCAGCTGAACGACAGGGACACTAACAATTGCTCCACCTTCCTCGTGGACGATCAGCAAGTTACATTAGAAGGCATGAGGAAGCACTTCATGGAAAGCACAGGGTCTTATGCAAGGGGGATCATTAAAAAGATTTTTAATATAAAATTTGAGATGAATGAAGATTTATCTCTGGGACTAAGGAGAACAGAGCCCAGACTGCAAATTTCTTTTTCCGGTAGTGCCTATAAAGGCAATCACTGGATAGACTCCTCCCCCACTCACAGCCCAACTGCCTCCCTACTCAGGCCTCTCACTTCCTGTCCCTCAGGGTGAAACTAACCACCTTCTTCACCTCCTAGTCCCACCACCAATACAGTATCTTTTCCTTTATTCCCCCTCTCGTGACTCCCAGAAAGTCAGCCACCATCTAGTCCAGAGGCTGTCAGTTCAGATGATGGAAGGACCAGGTAAGTGACATAAATGAGTGAACCAGCCTGGGCGTGGGAAATGTGGCCAGGCAGAGATGACCTACACCATCTAAGGGCCACCATTATTCAGCTCCTGAAATTGCCGGGTCTTCAAGTCTTTCAAGAGAATATGGAAATCTGGAGTTGTGTGAGAAATCTTTGAAGGTTGAAAGTTAACCAGCAATATTTAAATGTTTGAATCATCATAGGGCCAAACCAGAAGCATTGGTGCATGAGCTGAAGGTTTGCAACCTTTGATCTAGGCTAACTCTTGTATTTTTACAAGTACAAATTCTCAAGCCCTAAAAAACAGCATAGTGTAGTTCAAATACTATGTACTTGGAGTCAGCAAAGACCAGGGCTTAAATCTCTCATCAGCACCTAATTTGCCATATGATAATTTGAGTAAGAGTCTTAATTTTTTGAACCCCAATTGCCTCAACTGTGAAAGGGGATAATTATATATCCTCTATAAATGTTCTAGAGAAAATAAACAAGATCACAGATAATACATGAAAATCACCTGGTACATAATAGGCACCCAGTAAGTGTCTCCTTTTCCCTCAAGGTCAACAAGTTAATGGTATTATGAGGCAAGAACCCGTAACCTTTATCTCCTGAATCCAACTTGTTTTTCCCCCCACTGTATCCCATGGTTCCCTTGCTTGGAAAGCTCTCTTTTTCAGAGATATGAGGTATGATTCACCCTGGAAACTGAGCATAGGATTAGCGCTCTAGACACCTGCTTTCTGATTTACTTCTTTTCCCATGAACAAGCCCCATCAACCTGTGTAGGTCTCATTTATTTTCTCTGGAACAAAAGTGACAACCACTGTAAAATGAGACAATAAATCTGTGTTACATTGCTCTAAATTGTAGTAGGCCCATCCGTGAAACCCAAATGCCTGTGAGCCTGGGATCAGCCTCTGATTTGACATTCCGATGCCTAAGGAATGTGTTTTAAAATGTAGGTTTTATTATTATTTAGATGTGGTGAGGCCAACAGATCAGGAGACAATTGCCATTGAAAAGATAGTTTGTTTGTAAAGAAATAAAATAAAAGCTTAAAAAATGTTCATCTTTATCCAAAAAGTGATCTATAAGAAGATTTAGACTACATATTAATTAGCAGAGAGGTGAATCAAGTTGAAATAATATGGAACATTATCAACATATTTACTAATAAACATTGAGTATTTTTTAAGTTAACTTTTTTTTAAGTTAATGTCTTATAATTTCCTAGCTTCTCCAAAGTAGACAAGCTTTATGCTATTGTTGCAATTTGTCCTATATCAGTTAACAGATTTCAATACACAGTGGGTACTTACTAAATATGTGATAATGATTATTAATTTTAATTAAAGCTGTTGAATTTTTTTAAAAAAGAAAATGCAGTTTGTTACTCACAGTCCCCAAGGTGAGGGAGCTTGCCACACCACGCAGGGCCACACAGGGAAGCACCAGGGTTGACTGGGAGGCAGAGGGAGTGAGAAAAATTAGGCAAGAGGCTTTACTGTAGTTTCTGCAAGAAGGAACAAGCAAGGCAAGGAAAGTGGGTTTAAGCGTGGCTAGTTCGAAAAATTTCAGTGGGCTCTGAGGTATAGAGATTGTTTCTAGTTGTCTGGTACCTCGCCATGGTGATTAGGTGATTAGGGCAGGGGGGATAGTGAGCTCCTGAGAGCCCATAAAGGAAGTGGTTGGGGAATGGGCTCTGGATTGGTTGGTTTGCATATGAAAGTTGTGCTTATAGACAAGTCCTTTACTTTGTCTAGTGATTGGCTACCCCTGTGAGCAGCAGTCTCTCCTGGGTCAGCAAGGTCCCAGATGTCAAAGCATTAGAAATACAGAAAATACAAAGGCACGATTAATACAGAGTATTTTCAAACCAGTGGGTATTTGCCCCCTCCACACACCCCTGGAAAGATATCAGAATGTCAAGGAGGAAGTTTCCATTATAGGCTCACAGAATAAGAAAGAGGGAGGGTGTATGACTAAAATCCTCCACTGGGAAAGGACACGTGCATAGGAACAGAAGAAGAGAAGGTCAAGGTGCTCAGAGAAGAAAGGCAGCAGGAGATCAAAGCACCCATGAGCTCAAGGAAGGGTTCGGCATTCTGCTGAGATAAAAAAAAGTTGGCAAGGGGGGTGGAGGTCCAGGTAAACACGGGCCATGGCCTTAGTCTCTAACATCTTGGATACTCTTTCTAAGGCTAAATGAAGCCCCACTCTTTCTGAGTAGAGAAAATTAAATTTGAATACAGAGATTGCAATGGAATAAAGATGATTCTGCTCGAGTGCGTTGACCTTTATCAACCATTTCATCAGAATTTCTGGAGCATGAATATGTGTTAGGTGTCCTCTGCAACTGTTCACATGAGGAAGGATCCTTCTCTTCTGGCTCAGGTCCAAGCCATCATCCTCAAGCATCCCGAGATGGGGAAAGCAAAATCAAATCCACGGAGTTCTGAAATCTAGTTAGAGAATAGTTGTAGGAGACAACGAAAATAGCAGTCAAGCAGCATAAATCTCCAGAGAATACTGTTTTTCTTCCTGTGACTGACTGAAAAAACAATTACATTTCTCAATATTCCTCCAATTGAGACTTGGATTCAGGGCTAGATAACATATAAATTGCTGGTTTGAGGCTCTTCTTTCACTTGGACTAGATAATCAGGAAAGAATGGTTAGGCACACATATGCAGATCCATGCTTATATGAAAAGCTTTTACAAACAGAGTATCAGGATGTTCAACTTTCACTATTTAAGAAAAAATATTTTATTTGCAAGAAATAGAAATACAAAAGCATAACAATTTCAGTTCATTTTTTTCCAAACTAAATACAAGTATCCTACAAAGCATTTACTTTTTTTTGGTATTCACTTAGCTATGATAAAGAATAAAAAGCCATAAAAAACAGCATGATATGACAGATAATAGATTCACAATGTATTCAGACTTAAACACTGCTGGTCTGTATAACGTTGTCACCAGAGAGAGGAAAGCCCAGCCTTTCAGCAGAGACATTAAAGCTCATGGTTGCTTATAGTGCAGAGTCTGCTCAGCATTGTTTAAAAAGGGTCGCTCACAATTTGTCAGAGAGTGCTGGTGTCTTTCATAGACTCAGAAAGTGTTTCATCTGAAAGGGAGATTTGCTGAACAGCATAGGCCATGGGTCCATGGTGCAAAAAGTTCATTGTTCTCAGCCAGCTGGTGAGTAAGGAAGAGGAGCAGAGAAACAGCTAAAACCGCTGGTGTTGCTTTTCCAGGACGCAAAGGCTGCTAGCTGGAACTCACAGAGGATTGGATGAACCGGACAGGAGATGAGCATCTCCAGCATGAGGCAAAAACCTGAACTTTGCACAGCAGGGCCAGCCTAGGGAATAGGCACTGCATGCCCTGCCCAGAGGACCTTCAAAGTTTAAAGCGTGTTCACGCAGAAAGAGATCCACAAATTGCTGCACTCTCCATGTCACTTAGCTGTTTATCCACCTATAGTAATTAGTTGCCCTTGTTTTCTCTTTCTATAAAATTAAGACTTATTTAGCACAGCACCCAGCATCTAGTGGGTGCTCAAGCATTATTATTTCCCTTCCTTCTAGAAACCAAGACAAAATAAAGCATTCCCAGATTTTATGTTGCCCAAAAGGACAAAACGAAACAATACCTAGTCTTGTCCTGTGGTAGGTGCTGACCCTTTGTCCACGGAGACATGGAGCCTTAATCCTCAAATGCGTCAGGTTCCTCTGAGCTGAGAAAATGTTCTGCTCTGAGGATTTACAATACCTTTAATCCCGGCTGGCCATTTTCTGATGTGATTGCACCTCTGCAAGATGGGATTTTTCCAAATGGACATAACTCTGTTCCTTTTCTCCTGATGTGCAAATCTGATCATGGCTCACTTTTAGGAAACCATTTTTGAGCCTTTGGAAAAAAGTTCCTTTTCCCATGTCCACCTCAGTCTAGTACCACAAAGCTGTATATAAAATCTCTCAGCCCCTAGGTAGTTCTCAGGCATCCTGGATTCAAATATAAGGCACATGTAAGGCACAAACGAGTGTCCAAGATGAGGGAGGAACGTGTGTGCGAGTGTGCGAGTGTGCATGTGTGCGCGTGCCTGCGCAAAAGGAAGAGAGAGAGGGAGAGGGAGAGAGAGAAAAAGGAGAGAGAGAGCTGGCACATGGGTCTTTTGAAGAGCTATTGATTAATGAAGTTTCCTCAGCCCCCTTCTTCCCCAATAGTCACTAGGGCCTTCTGCAACACTCTTCCTTGGGAGTGAATGACTGACTCAAATGAATGAATGAATGAATGAAAAATCTGAACTCTGTCTCTGGCTGCTTCACAGCCCCCTACTCTCTCCTGCAGCTGCCCTCCCAGAGGGGCTTATGCGATCACGTCTCCTAATTGTCTCAGCTGAAAAGCATTCAAAGAAGATGATTCGGACCAGGGCACCACCTGCTACTGGTCTGTCTCATAGGTCCTGCCTGCACCGCAAGCAGGAGAGCTGGTGTCTGTAATAAAGGTTTCTCAAAGACTGGATTCAACAGAACCGAATTAGTGACAAGAGCTCTTGGCAGAGAAGGGGGAGACTAATGCCTTCTCCTCCATCTCCCATCTCCGCACGTTAGCAAGGCCGGCACGGATGCTCCGACTCGACGGGGAGAGGGAGGTCTCTGCGTGTGCAACGTGCTCACGTGACACGTGTGTTCGGAGGCGCTGGCCCCGGAGGGCCTCTGATCCGTGTCTTTTGCTTGGTGTGAGGACATAGGAGGAAGGAGGCACAAAGTGCTAAAAACATTTTAATAAAACACCTCTGTCAAAAATTCTGGACACTGACTCACTGCCAGAATAAAGGTGAACCAATTCAAGACTCCTGCTCCAAGGGCACACAGCCCTCTCTCGGCATTCAGGCTAAACCGAGAGATTTAGGAAGAAAAAAACATGGTATTTACAGTTGGTTTGTAAATAAGTTGAGCTGAAAGCTGCTTTCACAATCTACAAATTAGGTCTTTAAATCAAAATCATTTATATTCGTAAAAAGGTTATCTAATTTTGCCTGTACTGGTGTCAAACCTCATCCCCACCTCCTGCCCAAAAGGAGCAACCTAGTTCAGCTGTCAGATTCTTATATAACACTCCCTTTATGTGAGCTAGGCTCCAGAGTCCTAACACTTCACAGAAATCCTTTCTTAAACCTGGCACTGAGGCCTTTCATTTACAGTATCCATTTCTAAGTGCAAAGTCAAGAGCTGTGAATAGAACCTCACTGGGGGGTCTGGGTTACTCAGGTCTCATCCAGTAAAAAAGTACGTGTTCTCTGAACTTTTGCAAGACATCTCCTCCACTAAGCTAATCAAAGAAAGGAAAGAGGAAAAGCTGTTGACATAATGAAAAATATATTAATATGTTTATCATTAACATTGATTCTTTACGATTGATGGGTTGTGCTAACAGTCTCTTATTTTCCAAAACTGAGGTTCAGAAGCCAAAAGGCTGCCACTATTTGACATCTTCAGGGCTAACCAGGTATTACTGACTCATCTACGGGATGGCTCTGGGGGAGGGAAACAAATCCATTGACACTGTGGGATTAACCCTGGAAAACACGCCCATTAACTATTTGGAACCAATCTGGTATTATCCAACTCTTCTGCATCCTCTTGACTCCATTACATCCTCCTAAAGGGATAACTGTTTAGTTCCCCTTACTCGCCCAAGCAGGGAGTGGAGGGCAGAGGTCTTTCTCATAATAGCAGCAATTGGCCCTTGGATCCCCTTACAATGGCCATTTGAGCTCTCAGGCTGATGTCCCTGGTCTCTAGACACAGATTCAGTTGTGGGAAGAACGGTTTCCCAGAGATCAAGCCCTGCCGTATGGAGGGCTGGAGACGGTGATGTCAAGCAAGGGTAGGTCAGGGAGGAAATAAAATCCTCAAGGCACTAAAGACAGGCGCTAGGAGTTTGCTGCCCTTTTCCTTCTCCCTCCTTATTCAGAAGAGCTGGTTTTCTACTCAGGCTGATCCAGGAGACTTAAAAATCCGATCTGGTTCCAGTGCGTCAGGTGGGGAAGATGACCCATTCTCACTGACATACAAAAGCTTGCCTTTCTCATCGTCCAAATACTCCTTGAGTTAATTCTATATTCTTACCTTCTTAGCCGCCCTCTCCCTCCCCCCACACACAGGCTGCCCGTGTCTGATAATTACATGACAGTTTAAAGAGAGGGATGGGTCAGTCGTGGCCCATGGTTAGCAGACACCAGCCAGGCCCAAGAGGGTCTAGAGCAGAAGAGAAGGAGAGGAGAAGGTAGAGGGAAACAGAAGCGGGGCGCATGCTAGCATCCTTCCTCCTGCACAGCCCAGCCGGTCTCAGCCCTCCCTGGCCAACGGAAAGGACAGCGAGGGGCATGAAGAGGACCGAGAGGGCTGCCAGGACCACTGCAGTCCTGATCCAGCTCTACATCAGGGCTAAGAAGATGAATCTGGCCGCCTCCCAGCCAGAACTCTCTCCATGACAGTAGGGAGAGAGGAATCGCTGACGGTGAGCCCCGAAGGTACCAGATCTGCTTATGAGGTCTGACGGCAAATGCTAATGACACCAAATCCTGTGTCTGCTATGGAGCAGAAGGCCCAGGTGTGGCTTAATCTCTCCTAAGTACAGGTTCCAATGACAGTGTAGAGGAGAGACAGAAACGGAGACAGAGAGAGAGTTAAAGCTGAGGGGGGCTTCAGCTACTACTAAAAATAAAATACAAAACGTGAGCAAATTTCTTACACGAAATCTTTTACAAGCTAGGGGAAAACATTTAAGGGGAGTCTTCTACATTATACAGTAAAAAGTCAATTTCCATTTCTTATTTGTAGGAAAGAGGAAAGTTTTTTTTAAAACTACAAAAGTTACTTTTAATCATTAAAAAAAATAAGAGTAGGTTGGGGGATTAGGTCGTGTCTCTTTGGGTGAGCTGCAAAGTAGCCAAACCTGACTATAAAAGGTAAGACTGGATACACAAATGTCACCTACTCTGACCCCAGGAACAGGCCTCAGGCTCACCTCCTGTGTTGAAGCAGAAGAGGAGGGGGAAAGCAGAAGTGTCAGGGGGAGGTGGAGAGAGACAAGCTAGCAGGGTTGTCAGAAATGCCTGCTGTCAGGGACAGGGCTGCCCTTCCCTGTTATGGGTATGGGACAGAAAAAGCATCTATCCACAGAGCCCCAGACATGAGCAAGGCACTGCTCCAACCTTCCCTCTGAGTTCATTCTACAGGAGGACACACGCTTAGGGAGATTTCCCAACTATAATTATAGGGCTCCAGCAAAAAAGAAGAACAGAAAGCAAAACATGGCCTGGAAGGATTGGGGATCCCAGAGCCTAGGGTGCCCTCCTCGCTCCAAAGGCCAACAGAAGACTTTGCTAGCTTGGAGGGAGGCGTCCGGATGTCTTCAGTGTGGTTGCCCAGGGAAGCCTCAGCAAGCTAATAAATACTATTTACAAATGGGGAGGAGAAGCCAAGGAGGCAGAACTAGGGGCGTGTGGGGACACAGATTGTGGAGAAATCCTACAAGCAACATGATGGGGCAGGTTTGCCTGGAGTAGAAAAGCCTGATTCCTTCAGGCATTGCACTTGCGGCCTGAGAGTACGAAGGGGACGCCTCGCTCCAGCTCCAGTGCCGGAGGACAAGTCAGTGGGGGCTCAGCAGCGCAGAGCGGCAGGAGAGACCCAGGCTGAGCAAGGCAGGACGTCAGTCAGTGCTTTGCCAGATTCCAACAGGCATCCTGGTATTTCTGTGGCTCGAGCTGGGGGTCTCGAATGAACAAGAGTCAGCTCTTCTTCAAAGAGGTGGTCACACCCACCCCGGTGAGAAGCAGGCAGTATCTTTTTGGCACTGTCGGTAGAAACAAGCCTGCTCGTCCCAGCCCTGACCCTAAGATAATTTCCTATGGCAGTAAGCAACAGGGAGGGAGAGAGGCGGGCTCCCTTCTGCAGGGAGGGACATGGGACCGGGGGAGGCGCTCTCTCACCGTGGGTGGAAATCCCAGGCTGTCCTCGCATCCAAAGCCATGACTGCACGTCCAGGTCTTCGGTCAAGATCGGGTGGCAAAAAGGAAAAGCTTATGACAAAGGCGGTTTGGAGACATAAAGGTAGAGTGAGGAGATAGAGGGAGGTGGCGACGGTCTCTTTAAAAGGTGGCGTTCACTCTTCTGTCGAGTTCTACAACTTTTAGTGTTTCATTCCCCTCCAGTTTGGTGCTGACCCTGTAAAGGCATCAGAAGGAAAAAGAGGTCTTACTACCAACTGCCTCATGCTCGGTAGGATGACACAATCATTCCATGACTGCGACTCTGCAGGCTGGCCCAAGCATACTTCTCGTCCTCTCCCCTGTTCCCAAAGTCTCCCGCTACCAGCCTATCCGTCATCCACATTCCTGCCTCTAGCCTCATGCCAAAGGAGACATTCCAGCCCAGAGGATAAACATGGCAGTTTGATACTGATTTGTTGTACATTGCTTTAAATGATTGTATTTCTTGAGGATGGTTAGTTACCCCTATGCTAAACTCTGGGAAGGAGAAAATAAAAGGATAAAGACTGATCCTTGGTCTAGAATAAAGATTTTTTTAAAAAATCTAGATAAAGATGAAATCTTTATAAAGATTAAAAGATTCTAGATAAAGACTAAAAAAAAAAAAAAACACCCAAACTAACTTGAAATAACAGTAAATATATAACAGAAAATAAGTACATTATTAAATTATGTAACAGCCTAGAAAGTCTCTAGGCATTCAGAGGAGGGCTATGAGGGCTCTGACATCAGGAAGACATCCCAGAACAAGAGGGATTTCAATGGGGCCTTGAAGAGCTGAGACAAGAGGAGAGAAGATTTGTGTCATGAGTCAAGTAGTCGAGCAGCTGAGTCTTCTCTACTCCCAGTGGCAGCTCCACAATTCGCTAAAATAGGAATAATAATAATAATAAAAATGTCTAACCTCTTCAAGTATTTCAAAGGATTTACTGTATATGTCATATTTACATAGTGCTTGAAATAATAAGCGCTATAAATAATAATAATAAAGCACTATATACATGTATAATATAATATAAACATATAATAGTATGTATAATTACAAACTTTCCCCTGCAACATTAGGGGAAGAAAACTGAAGAATGTGCAACAAAATCTTTCCCACTTGCATTGGAATAGCATCATTTCTGGGAGGCACAGAGGCAGAGTTCAGCTAGACCACGAACCACACCACGTATAACCAGGATTGGATGCAGACGCTCCTTCCCGTGCCATTTGGTGTACCCAGGTATCTCCCCAGCATGATAACAGTGCCCAGCAGTTGTACAAGCCTTCGTGTTTACACAAGGACTGTTCCTCGTAACTATCTAAAGGAAACACCTCATGGAGAATTGGAGACAAATGTATGTTATTTTCAATATGGAAACACATACATGCACAGTGCCTCTCGAAGTGTCCTTCAATATTAATATGTAATTATAACTATATAATTATAATTAATGCATGTTTATTTACGTATAAATCATAAAACTACATACTGACATGTAGCATGACATATATGTATCTCTAGTTGGAAGGAAGCTGGGGAGTGTCTTGAGGCTGCATTTGCATAGCAAGTACACTGCTGTTACTGGATGGTATGTTTACTTGTGAGGCTTTGAGGGAGGAAGGGAGTCAAGCCCTTTCCCCCGATTCTTGGAGCCACCACTGCCAGCTCCCCAGTGGCGCAGCAGACACGGAGCCAGCTCACACCAGGTCTCTTCCCCAATCTCTGCTAGGGGCAGCTGTTCACAAGCAATAGACTCTCCAGAGTCCGGGTGCTGGAAATAGGTCTTGAAAAAGCCGAGGGTTGGACCAGGCCAGTGGGAAAGTCTGCACCCCACACTGCATGTTGCTGACGCATAGCCCATCGTCGGTGCCTTAGAGGAGGTGAATCTGTATCTATTTGACTCACAAGTGCTGCTGCAGCTCCAACAGCACTGACTTCTCCAGGCTGGTCTCATTTGATATAATGAAATGGGGAAGATCCACGTCAGGCCTAGACTCCAGCCCTGATGCCCTGAGCAGGGAGGAACCTCCGTCCCAGCGCCCGAGCTCCCCAGCCGAGGCCGAACTGGACGGCTCCTCCAGGGGAGAATGTTCCTCATAGATCAGCAGGTTCCTGGATCTCACTGCGAACAAAGCAAAGTAGCAGGTGTTACGAGAGACCACAAGGGTACATCACATCCCCTCCCTCGATGCCCAGGGCTGGGAGCAGATGACAATTCATGGGTTCTTGTTGCCCAGGACAGAGGGTGCCAACTGGAGTTGGCTTTCTATAAAGGCTTCAGGATTTCAGAGTTTTGTGCATTGAAAAATGATACCAATTATAAAAAGTCTGGAAGAACAATAGAAAAGCAAATAAACAGGAAGCATACTGCTACCCCACTGCTTTGAAAATAAAACTCCCCTCCATGCCCCACCCCCAACCATCTGGGGGAAACAATTCATGGAGAATAGGAGTCAAATACTTGGAGAGGTCCAGACGCAGCTAAAATAAGCATTCCCAGTGAGTAGGTCTTGCATAGGGAGAAGGTAAAAGGGCAGAAAACTGTGTTTTCATTTAAAACTGGAGAGAAGGCACATAGCCAAAGTCATAAATCAAACAACGGAGACATTCTCTTTTGTTTTATAGGATAGTTGCATAGCTAGATGGCTCGTAGCAAGTTTCTACAACAGAGAAACTATGCTCCCATTGGCTTCCAATTAAATTTAGAGATACATTCCCTTAGGGAAAAAAGAATTTCCCAGGAGACCAATGAAATTATTTGGTTGAAATGCTAGCCTTTCTGTCATATACGTGGCAGGGATACACCTACCTCACAAAGACCACGGATCTTTCAGAACCACAAAATTATGCCTACTCCCCAAATCCAGTACCCCCTAATTCCACCCTTGTTCTTACTAGTGTATCTATTTTATGATCCCTACATATCACCTCTTTATTTCCTACATACTTAAGAGAGATCATTGATCTGGGTGAGAATATCACTTCTGACACCTGATTCTCCAAATTTTCTAAATCTTAGGCATCATATTTTGTAAGACAGGCTGATTCTTTAATTTCATTTTACAGATGCTTACTATGGTCGCATACAATTCCACTGAGTTGAATTCCTTGAAAATGTCATGGAAAACTTAATGCTCTCTCCACTCCTTCCCCCCAAATGCGCATCCCTGCCCCTTATCAGAACTCAAAAAGAAGACATCAGAATTTGCCAGGGAACACAGTCTAGAGTAGTAGTTTGCAAACTGTGCTCTGCTGAGCTCTAGAGAATTCCGAGGGGTGTCTCAGCCCAGTGGGTGAGTGCCACAAGGGGAGACCCAGCAGCCTGGGCACCAGACACCTCCATGGCTCTCTTCCTCCCTTCAGTGGAGAAGTTACACTTTTACCAGTTCTTAAAAATTAGACTTTCATATGTAAACAGAAGCCAAGAACACTTCCTGCAATGTCTTGGCGGTCACAGCGATGACAGTTAACTGCAGAGTAACTAATTCGGGGGCAGATGCTTGTGTGGGTCTATTCAATGAATGTTTTTTATGGGGGAGAGGGAACAGTGATATTGAATTGCCTTCTCCCAAGGGATGGATATAGATGCATTTTTATGGATAAATGATTTTGAGACCACTGCTCTGTACCCAGGGAAGTTTATCCTATAGCTATTCTAAACCAAGTGGTTTAATAAAGTCTTCCCATCTAAAAAAAAAAAATTACACTCTCACATAAGACTTCTTTCAGAAAGTTAAGCCTGAGAAATGAAAGAGAAAAGAAACAAGACACCCCCCAAGTTGCTGAGTGCTGTCTTACCAACGGAGGCTGTGTAGGGCTCCTGCATGGAATGCTGGTTGGGCAGGGCCATCTTGGTGGCAGAAGGATAGGGCCCATAGCCCTGAAAGAAGGTGCCGAATGCAACGGCAAAGCATAACACAACAACCTGCAGGACGAGGAGAGAAAGTGGAGAGCCGTCAATTCCGAGACCCACAGAGCAAACCTTTACACCTGCAACACCTGGGAGGTTCAGGAAGACAACTCCCCTCCATCAGGCCAGCAGACCGTACGCAGTCAATCACCATCACATCATAGTGGAGAAACAGCCTTGGAGTGAGCTGCGCGGTCCCTCGAACCCCCCAGCACTTGGACGTGGCAAGCTGGGGAGAGACTGGAGATTGGGGAGTGGGCTGGGGCAGTGATGGCGCTGTCCCTTCAGGAAACTCACCATGAGGCAGGTGCCAGTCTGCGTGCCAGCCAGCTTGCAGGTGCGAGAAACCTTGCCCATCACCAAAGTCTGAAGCTTCTGCAGCTGCTGCAGGAGAGTTCTGCAAACACAACAAATCAAAGCCATGAAGGGCATCTGAGAGACAAGAGAATGCTTGTGGGTGATCTCTGCCCCAGGCTCCTGGGAAGCTGCTGTGGCTTTGCGTCTGAATTTGAACACAGTACCAAGAAAAAGGTTCCTCTGGTGAACACACGTACACCACTGTCTTCCAGCACCAGAGTCGCAGAGCTTACGGGGCTCAGAATCCGCCCACATGAGCAGCTTGTCCATTCTGTGCTGTTCTGAGTAAGTCATCTCTATGCCCCAAATCATCCCTGATAATCCCGGGATTTGTTTGTCAGCCATTGAGAAAAAAAATAAGCAAAAATTGGCTGGTGATGGTGAACCAAGGAGAATCCGTTCACCCAAGAGAAGAGAAACGTTGAAGAAGATGCAAGAAAGGAGAAAAGCATGAAGAAGACGATGCCAGGCAGAGAACAAGTGGAGGGGTGGCCAGAGGAGATGGCTGTGACAGGAAGGGGTAGCAACATCTCTGAGCAGCAGGTGCTCAGATGGCAGATCTGAAGAGAGGGAGAGAGACGGAGAGGAAAACAAGAATGGCGGGGAGGCAAACAGCCATGAGCACCTCAGGCCTGTGGTACTTGAAGGCTCACAGCACCTCCATAGGCAGAAATGAAGCCCAAATATGAATCGGGAGCAAAGAAGCCTGCTCAGCTGGACACACCTTCAGAGCCAGGATCTTGGAAGCCATCCTCTGATGCAGACTCTGATATTCCTCCAGGAAAAGACACAGAGCAGGAGCAGAAAAGGAGTTGTTCTCTCCCTGAAATTGAACAGCTGTGCACACCCTTGCAAGGGTGGGGTTTGAGGGTGAGAACAGTATGTTCTGCTCTGTGTGACGTCAGGTCACAGGAGGAGCAGATGGTGAATTTCTTTGCAAATTCTGAACAGTGCGGCCATAGAAAAGGATCCCACAGCACACACTCCTGAATTAGAGCCTTGGGGATGAACTCTGCGTGAGCGGCGCAGAGACTGCTCCTAGCCCCCATCCCTCTTCTCCAAGCCCAGTGCACTCGGCAAGGTGGAGAGGTTTTACAAGCACATGCTTTTTTCTTGGGTCTCAAAGATTTTCAGAAAATTCATGCTGTGATGGAACATCAGAAAGCCAGACAAGTTCACTGAAAAACATCAGCAAATCACTCATTTGCAGAAGAATTCTGGGCTTTGGCAGATAACTTGCCTCCACCATAGCCCATCTCCTGAACAGCTTCCAAGTGCTGGAAGGACATGCAGGTTTTCCCAAATTTGCAGCTTCCCCCGTGACCAGTACCAGCGAAACAGGTTCTCTCAGGTTTAAGCCAACTAAGGACAGGTTGGCAGTAAGACCATTGCTTTGAGCAGTTCAATGGATAAGAGTGGAGGCAGAATTGGAGACCACAGCATGTACAGCGAAGGCTTTCTGAACTCAATGACCCTGTGTGATCCCATCTACACCGTATTTTTACCTTGTACAGTGGTTTTGGTTTTGTTTTTGTTTTTTTAAATTTATTTTTTTTTTTAATTTTTTGGCTGTGTTGGGTCTTCGTTTCTCTGCGAGGGCTTTCTCAAGTTGCGGCAAGCGGGGGCCACTCTTCATCGCAGTGCGCGGGCCTCTCACTATTGCGGCCTCTCTTGTTGCGGAGCACGGGCTCCAGACGCGCAGGCTCAGTAGTTGTGGCTCACGGGCCTAGTTGCTCTGCGGCATGGGGGATCTTCCCAGACCAGGGCTCGAACCTGTGTCCCCTGCATTGGCAGGCAGATTCTCAACCACTGCGCCACCAGGGAAGCCCTGTACAGTGGTTTTAATTTAAGCAAAACAAAATCATTCATCCCATTATTTCATATCGTTAAATTCTATTAATATGGAGGTCTTTTTAGTACTTAGTTGTATGTTTTCTTGCTTTATGGTTATCTAGAAGCATAATCACAAGCAGTACAGACTGGTTTATGTTTCTGTACATTCAAGCAACACGTTCTTTAAAAGAGTTTTGTGAGTTACTCAAGGCTGAGAAATACCGATAACGTGATTATTGTAAATTCTACTTTAGGAAATTGTGTCGTTTGTGACAACATGGATCAACCTGGAGGGCATCATGCGACGTGAAATAAGCCAGACAAGGAAAGATAAATACCACGTGGTATCACTGACACACAGAATCTTTAAAAAAAAAAAAAAAGTTGAACTCATAGAAATAGTAGACAAGCGGTTGCTAGGAGCTGGGGGTGGGGAAATAGGGAGAGGTTGGTAAAAGGGTACAAACTTTCAGCTATAAGATGAATAAGGTCTGAGGATCTAGTGTAAAATATGGTGACTCTAGGTGATAAAACTGTACCATATAATTGAAATTTGCTAAGAGAGTAGAAATTAAATGTGTTTACCAAAAAATAAAGATAAGGTAAATAGGTCATTAACTTGATGTGAGGAATCCTTTCACAATGTATACATGTATCAAAGCATCACATTGCACACTTTAAATATCTCACAATTTTACTTGTCGATTACACCTCAGTAAAGATGGAAAAAAATTAGAAGTTTGCAGTTAAATGATCGTATGATGCAGCAAGTTTTTTTCCTCATCACACTTTCTTCTCCCAGGACCTCCCAAGAGTGCCCCATTCTTACTGGCTTGCACGGCTGCCTTTTCAAAGCTAAGAGCTGAGTGACACACCCACTTCCTGGGTGAGCGTTCCTTCTGGCAGAGCTGAGATCTAGTGGGCAGTGGCACACATTTTATTGACAACATCCTGTAATGCCAGCCCCAAAGCCCTCTTTGGGTTCTCCCTGCTGTATTTCTGGAACTCGTGGGGAAGATACACAGGTGAGCCATAGATAAGACCTATGCTTGACCGTGTGGCACAAACCTTTTCTCTCATATTCTGGCCTCCTCCTGTGGGTACTTTGTTACCAGCTAAACTACAGAAAGGGGCCTCACTGTTTCCTTGGTGGGCTGCTGAAGAGCCACGTCTGTAATGCTGGCTGCCACTTCTGATGGGCACCTCAACTCCCATGGGGCACCCCGCTGCCTGCACTGGCAGCTCCAAGCTGTTGAAGCTCAATTGTGCTCTGTGCATGGAGGAGTTGGTGGAGGACATTCCTCTATCCAGGCTTCCATTAGACAGCGGATTTCCAGATGTTACCACAGCCATTTACTTTTGCTCCAAATTCTTAAGGTGTTTTTAAAGCAAAATCGCCATTTCCATTTTTACCAACAGTCCCCATTTACGCACAACCTTCCTGCGCCTCCTCCCTGCCCTTTGTCCAGCCTTCAGAGCATGAACCACTGAGAAAACCAATTCCACACAATACTCGGACTCACTCCTCCCTTCCAATTTCTGATTGTGATCACGAGGCCTGGGACCCCTTCCCTAGGATGAAGAGTCTCCCAGGAGGCTCCACAGTCTGTTCTGAAGACAGGCCTCTGACAGGCCAGACACACCTAAACCCCAATGGCATAATGCCTTAGGCTCAAGTTGGGAACCCCAGCTATAGGTGTAAAGTGCTATCAGTTTGGAAGAAGGACCATCTAAGTCTGGCTGGGCGAGCAGGAAGGGCTGTGTCTTTACTAGTGGTGTGGTGCTTTACTTGGCATTCATCAGCACATCCTTTGCAAACTCAAAGACAATTATATTCTGAATCCACTGCAAATGAAAATGGTGGTTTAATGGCCCCTGATTTCCAACAGTTTATAATCCAGCTCTTGAAGATGAGCAAACATGTAGTTCAAAATAGATTTTTCAGTTTGAAATTTTGGTGGAAAGCAACAGGGATTCATAATGCGCTGTTTGCTGCTGCTTCTCCTACTCGGATTAGCGAAGGTGAACTCGCAGGAATGATGACACTCTGAAGGCCCCATCCATCAGCAACAGAGGGATTCCACCCAAGGAAAGCAGGGTAGCTCATCCACTCCCCAAAATCTAAATAGATTTCCATGATGTGATAAAGTCTGGGAAATTCATAGACATTCATACAACAGAAACACTCATTTTTGTCATAAGGAAAGAAAATTGTTAGTGATTGAGTGTCCACTGGCTGAGTTCTAGAACTTCATATACTGAGATACTATGTAAAGGTTTCAAAGACATGTAACCAGTAACTAGAAGACCTAAGATGTAAACCCAAACCTATCTGACTCCATAGCTCACGTACTTTCCAATTCAGCACACCATGGTACCCGAACCTATAACCTAATAAAATTAATGATCAAAAGATTTCTTAGTTAAGTAGATTTTTCTTAAATCCAGTGACATTAACATCATATTGAGGGAATTCCCTGGTGGTCCAGTGGTTAGGACTCAGTGCTTTCACTGCCGAGGCCCGGGTTTGATCCCTGGTCGGGGAACTAAGATCCTGCAAGCTGCGCAGCGCAGCCCCCCTCCCCCCCCCAAAAAGCATCACATTGACAACAGCACAACCAAGAGATGTGTCCATCGTTAAATACGAAAAGATTACAGTGACCAAACTGCAGACAGAAGGGCCACAGTGAATCTGATGGCAGTGAGATACATACTAACAAAGTTTCAGTGATCTGATACAAATAAAAGCAATAGGGTAAAATAAACATTTCCTGGCAGATCTCTGGATATATCAAAATAAAATGCAAATGATGGATAAAAGAATAATAGGTATTCCTTAGCCCGTGTCAAGTGTCAGGAAGTCAAACCTGAGCTTTGTTTAGGAAAATGGAAGCTATAAGACCTGTCCCTCCACTGGACACCAAAAGAGCCGATGAGATGGCTTTAGGATTACTAAGTCAGTAATATTCACCAGAACACGGCGATAAGCTCCCAGGAAGAGAAACCTGAATTTAGATCTCAGTACCATGGTTTTTAATTACATTACTTAAGTCCTGAGTTCAGGCGCTTAGTCAAAGTTAATTCTCTAGACCTCACCAGCTAACAGAATAATGAGAGAATCCCCTTCTGGGGTACTCTGGGTTTGCTGAAACAAATACACCTTTGCAGAGTGCTTGCTATTTCTTTCCACTGATGACAGATGAGTCTCTTTACAGGAAAGCCTGGAATCTCACAACTGATATGTCGGTCTGAGATGATGTGGTACTTTCCCTGATGCCACTGGGATAGATGCCATGGCCTGAAGCATTGGGAGCTCGGATGACAGCTGTTACCCTGCTTGCATAAAGGGCTGGCTGGAGAAAAGGCAGCCAACAGATGAAATGGAAGAATTATTTTAAAACTAAAGCTAT
Source organism: Balaenoptera borealis (assembly GCF_965194805.1). NCBI lineage: Eukaryota > Metazoa > Chordata > Mammalia > Artiodactyla > Balaenopteridae > Balaenoptera > Balaenoptera borealis. The sequence continues at coordinate 114,483,159 of NC_138864.1, forward strand.
AAAAAAGTCAATCATAGGACAGACTCTCTTTCCAACAGTGCATTCAGAGCTTAGTTTAAACTTCTCCTTTATTATTGTATGTTAAATCATCAGTGATCATGGCTAATTATGGCTTAATGAATTCTTGGGCTTCCGGGAGCAAGGTCTTAATTTAGAGAGACGTTTATCTGGGCCAAGACATTTTTCACAATTTGTTAAATTGGAGGGTCCAACACTTGATTGAAAATGTGGATTTTGTCCTGTGGTGAGATGTAAAAATAAACCTTATGGCTGTCCTCACACAGCTCCTAGTAAAAGAGCAGTTAAAGGCAGCTGCCAGCCTTGCCCAAAATAAAGCATCACCCTGTATCTTGGGAGGCATATCAAAGGAAATTGGGCAAAACATTCAAAAGTAGCCAAGAGTGTGAGACACAATCTTATAAAAACTGGGAAATGCATCAACAGCCTCATGTGTTTTCTTGTATTTGGTTTAATTTTGTTTTCTTGTGTTTCTGTTATTTAAGGGAAACAGCAGGGGTTGGTGTGGGGAGGGAGCGAGAGAGAACGAGCTAGTGATACAGTCACTGCATCTTATACTTTGAACATTCTAGTACCTGATTTCCCACTGGAGTCAGAAACTAGCACCCAGGAAAAATAATAAACTGATGGTTCCCAATTACTTGCTGTGTCAGGAGCTTCAAACCAGGTACTCTCTATAAACACAATTTCCATCAAATCCTGTAACACACCTTACTCAGAAATGGAACTAGCTGGGCTACAATGCATGTGTGCACATTTGTGTGCGTAAGTAAATCACCCTCTGGGTGAATCAGCCTCCCACGGGAATGAAGGAACTTTTTTTTACTTATGGAACTACTTAGAGCAGTAAGTTCTAAATTCCAAATCATGAACCATTCGTGGGTTGTGAAAACAGCTGGGGTGTGACTGGTGTATTTAATGAAACAGAATCAAATACAACACACAATATCTGAGGGCATCACACATAGTAAATAAGTATTCATTTGTGAAACATTCATATTAGTTATGAATGTGATGTATATGTACGTGTGGTGTGTCTGGGTCACTACACAACATGTAAAACAATATGATCAAAAAAGTCTAAGTGCTACTTATCTAGTGCACACATGCAAAAAAATTATATGAGTGAACATTAGGTAGCTTCAAGATGGAAGAGGCAGGCATCCATGTCCTTTCGAAGCAAAACCCCACCTGAATCCCTCCCCACCCACCCCAGTCTTCTAGAATTAGTGTCCAAGATCAGAGGGTTGGGGGGAGGTGTCAAAAAGCAAAAACAGGGACTTCCCTGGTGGTGCAGTTGTTAAGAGTCTGCCTGCCAATGCAGGGGACACGGGTTTGAGCCCTGGTCCGGGAAGATCCCACATGCCGCGGAGCAACTAAGCCCGTGCGCCACAACTACTGAAGCCCGTGCACCTAGAGCCCGAGCTCCGCAACAAGAGAAGACACCGCAGTGAGAAGCCCATGCACCACAACGAAGAGTCGCCCCTGCTCACCGCAACTAGAGAAAGCCTGCGCGCAGCAACAAAGACTCAACGCAGCCAAATAAACAAATAAATAAATAAAATTATTTTAAAAAAAAGCTAAAACACCTACCTCAAAATCCTTAGGGGGAGGGGGGGGAGGTGGTAGGATATAATGTTAATAATAATTCAAAACATTACAAAACAATATTTAAGGAGACTCTCAAACTACCTCAAAGACTTTTAAATACTAAAGTGCAAGCTCTTATACAAAAGATAGTCACTTTCTGCTAAAATTCTAAACTTTGAATAAATACTCATTTATTTATGATCTTTCACTTAAGTTTTGAAAGTTGTTCATGGGGCTCTGGCCTAAATTTTTAAAAATACAAATGCTCTCCTTTCTCTTACTGTGTAATTGCCACATTATAAGGAGGTTTATTTTTCAGGGACCAGAGGGCACTTCTGAAATATTCTATCACCTACTCACCCAGGAACACAAAGAAGAGAGAGTTCTAGAATGTTTTCTGGGGCTGAGGAATGTCTAACTTTACCATGGAATCCTACTAAAATGCCTTTGTAAACTCTCTGGGAAACTTAGTCTAGTATCCAACAATCCTTTGAAGTTTGTAACATTTTCAACTGAAAAGAAAGCTTATACTCTTCACACAACCAGAAGTTAGAGATAATGGAGAAATGAAAAGTGATTTAAACCAAGATAAAGGTCTACAGAGGGTCATTCCTGGACGTGGGTCATTCATGAGCACTCTAACGGCCTCTCTGTGCACAGCAGGAGAGTGGGACCAGCTGATGACAGTCAGCCGAAGGGAAGAGAAGACTTCACATGTGGAAGACACAACAGTGAGGAGGAAGCCGACAGACAAAACCGGTGCAAATGGACGCAGCTGAGCGGCTAAACCAACAAATGAGGAGAGCGCAGTCAGAGCCCAGTGGGCTTGGCTGGAAAGACCTCCATCAGGAATCATATGCAGATTTTAAAGAACAAGAAAAGTAGAGACAGAGAGGAGGACTGTAGCTTAGAGGAAGGTCAAAGAGGAAAACTAATGAATTCTTGTTTCTGGTAACAACACAGACAGGACAAGCACATCCCTCACCTTCTGTGAAGTTCGGAGAAAGAATACGAGTGAGGCCCACATCCCACACATGTCATACATCCTAAGGGTTCTCCTCACCCCACCTACCCCAAGCCAGGCAAACACTGTCCACGGGTACCCCCGACACCTGCTCCGTCGAGCTCCCTCCAAGGCCAGGTCAGAGCTCCAGACAGATAAATCGCCTTGCTCCTGCTGACTCCTCATCCCACGGGGAGGGGCGTGGCTAGGGGAAAGCCAGAGCAGGGCCCCCCAAAACACAGATCCCAAGCTGGGCCCTCTTGTTTGGAACTACGGTTGACCCCGTGCTGGGAAAGGTAGCAGTCCTTGGAGAGAGAGCACGAAAGCGGCAAAAGAGACCGAGGTAAGGGCCAGGTGAGAAAGTAAGTGGCTCAGGTCTAGTCCCTGTCCTGCCTCTAAATGGATGATCTTAACCTCATCAGCCCTCAGCTTCCACTTCTGTAAAAGGAAGTGATTAACAGTTAAATGAGATGATGTCTAAAGTACATTTCAAGCCTAAGCTCCTATGAGTCTACAAATCAGGGCTGAGGAGAGGGATAGTGGCTCACAGCCCTACAGCCTACAGCACGAGGGCAAAATTAAAAATGAATGGAGCAAACTGGGCCACAGACACCTAAAATGGATGGGCTGGGCAGTACATGTGCATCACTTGTGCAGAAGAAAAGGCTAGAAAGTGGGGGAAAGACAGGGTCTCTCAAGAATGAGACATGCAGCTCGGAGAGACGAAAGATAAGCAAGGAAGGCCAGGAAGACCCTCCGGCGCCACGCATGGCCTCGCCTGGACTTTGCAAGTGCAAATGTATATCCTGATCGAGCAGCGGAAGGAGGGCCCCCTGGGAAGCCATCTCACTCTCAGCGCACACATTTCCTGGTGGCATGCGATTAGCGGATCGCCTTCCCACTGCTTCGGCTGCTCTCAGGCTCCTGGGGTAAGGCTGCAGAAGTCTCCTCTCCTGTCTCCATCCTCTTCCAGCTTCCTGAGCTCAGATAAAAGGGGCTGTTCTGCCTAGAAGCCAAGAGCATGATAAATGGCTGCTGCTGAGGCGAGTACTAACCGAACAGTCGGGCTTGATTTGGAATCTGAGGGCTCGTTCTCATCTGGATAAATGGAAAGTCCCTTGTGGCAGGGAGCACAGAAGTGGTAAAATGTAAAGAGGTATAATTTGTCTTTATTTTGGTCCATGTACCCACTCGCCTTTCCTGCCACATTGCGCCAAATGAAACAACGGCACACAAGGTCTCCCACCCCACTTCTGGTGACCCAGGGTCCTGTCCACTTCTCACAGCCATTTCTTTCTGTCTCTGCCCAGCTACCTCCAAAGGACGTTAATACAAGAAGCACGAACAGGACACAAACACAGGTGTGTGTTTGCTGGGCCCTACCCTGTGCTTAGTTCAAACACGGGGTCACTCACACGGTGTGACGAATAAAGGGTCCGAAAATCTCCCCTTACCACGGGCCCAACACACCAACTCCTCCTGACTGGTTTAGGGCAGGAGATTGCCACGGTTCATGTTACAGTCACTCGGGCTACTGCAGTGTCCTCTGGCGAGGGGAGGCGCTTGGCAGGAACAGAAGAAGAAGGGAGAAGAGGAAGTCGGGGGCAAGGAAGGCCCTTCCTCGTGTGAACAAGAGCAGCTCTGCTTTTATTCCCTGACTTCTCAAGCCAAAGCACATTAAAAGCTGCTGGACTGAGAGATTAAGACTATAGCAACTCCCTCATCAGACTACCTGTGGGAAGATTGCAGGTTAATCAAGTATCAGCCATTTCCACCATAAAAGGTTGTCTACCAGGAGAGGTAAGTTTGGAAGAGGGAAGAGACGGCACTTGGGCCTCTGGGGGAACCACAGGGGAGGCTCCTGCCAATCAAGGGACAAGCAGAACACCACCAGCATAAGATAGACGGTTTTCTCAGTCGAGGTTCCAGCAGGCTGAATGGCCGGGAAAAACTTCCACAGTCAGTGAAGGAAACAGAAAGAAAACCACCACTGCCTCTCAGGGAAGAACGCCAGATATGCTGACCCCAAGCTCAAATATGCATATGCTCCCATAACTCATATTGCATAATAACTAATATCGTATTAAAAAGGCTGTGGACATTATTGTAAAACAGAAAAAACAATTGCAAAACACGGACTGTTGTTACATAGAATCACATGTGCTTTATGTCAGTGCTCCTCAGATGACAGCTCTTTATCAAAATCTGAAAGAAATAGGATTCTGTAGAAATATATTTACTGATATAAAAATATATACCCAGTGTTTTTTTGTTAAATGGAAAAGGCTCTTAACAGAGGAGGATGTACAATATAAATACATATATATAAAATATTCCAAAATGTAAACATCTCTCTAGGTGAAAAGATTGTAATTTTTTTTCCCTTTTTTAACTGTATTTTCTAATATTTTCTACAATGGGCATATATTACATGTGTGGGTTTTTTTCTTTTTAAGTTTAGAAAAATATGATAGAGCAGGGTCAGCCTGGAGAGGGGAGGAGAGACCCTTTTTCCCAGGAAAGGTGGCAGCGACCCCGTCTCATCACACGCACCCACTGCTCTTTGGGCCTCTGCTGCCCCCGTGTGGCTGTGAATAGACCTGACACCCAGAACCCCTAGACTAGACCCAACGTGGACCAAACTCCACGGTTATCTTGGATGGATTCCTCTTCCCCTTCTCACCAGTTCATGACCTGGATTTGTCCCATTCATGAACACAGGACTTCTGCAACAGCAAGTGCTAGGACAGGGGGGTGGGAACACTCTCAGATCAGGATGTTAACAAGATGGATACAGACGCTGGTGGGGTTCAGGACCCTGAGAACCACTCTGGCAGGAGTAAAGGTGGAGATAAGAAGAGAGGAAGCCTCAGGAGACTAATGGCCAAAGGCAACCATGGAACCGGAAACCTGAAGTCGTACTGGAAACCAGCTCCTTTGCCTCAGGGGATCAAGGTGATACCACATGGAGCTGGTGACAACATTTACTTACTTCTGTTGTTTGTCTACAGAGCACTAGAGGTGATTGCCCTTGACTTGCTATATGAGCACACATTCCCAGAAGTGCAGAGGGAAACCCAGCAGGGTCACAATGTCCACTTTTCCTACTGATGGTATTTTTACCTTATGACTAGATTAGCCTGCTGTTTGAGCAACAGACCATGAAGATTTAGGAAATGGGAGCCAAATTTCAAGTTATTATGAAATGACATGCAAATAGATTTACCCTGATCCCTTAACATTTGCAAAATTGTTACTAGGCATTAGTGCTAAGCCTTAAAATGATGAATTAAAATTTTGCTTACCTAAAAGTCAATTTTTCTCTGCTTGGATTGTCAGATCTATAACAACTAAGGGCAACAGGATCCCTTGACTAATGAACACTTTAACTTTCAAAGCATAGGCAGGCTCCGTGAGCGCGCGCGCGCGCGCACACACACACACACACACACACACACACACACACGATGAAACTCCCCAACTGCCATTTCTCAGCCCTATACCTTAACCCCTTTCTCTTGCATATGACCCCGGGTAAAGCTCAGTATGTTTCTCCTACATCGAGGCTCCAGGACCAGATTGCCTGCCTTCAAATGCAGCCTTCTAGCATTTACTGCGTGACCTTGGGCAAATCACCTAACCTTTCTGAGTCTCAGGACCTCCTTTATATAATGGGGATAGTAATAGGACCAGCTCATAGGGCCAATTAGAAGGTTAAATGAATTCATATCTATAAAGTGCTGAAAACAGTACCTGGCACAGGAGGTGCTAGAGGAACTATCCTATAGTTACTTTTCAAAATGGGCTTAAAATGTAATTAATTAATTAACTTTTAAAAACAGTAATTAAAAAAACAAACTTGGTTTTCTCTCCATTTTTTTTTTACTAAAAAACATCATTTATTACTCAAATTGGGTGACAAAAAAGTGGTCAGGCCCTCTTTTGTCCACCTCTAAAGTCTGATGTCATTTTCAGGAGAATCAGACTCATTGACCTTATTCTTTTCCAAGCCTCTTCCTTAACCCCCTCATCATAGCCCTTATCAGAATCAGCCTCTTGACAGCAACAGTCAGCTCTACCCACCACCAGAGCCTCCCATCAAGCCTCTTAGATAGCCTCAACCACCAGAGGGCAGACAACAGAAGCAAGAAAAACTACAATCCTGCAGCCTGTGGACCAAAAACCACAGTTACAGAAAGATAGAGAAGATGAAAAGGCAGAGGGCTATGTACCAGATGAAGGAACAAGAAAAAACCCCAGAAAAACAACTAAATGAAGTGGAGATAGGCAACCTTCCAGAAAAAGAATTCAGAATAATGATAGTGAAGATGATCCAGGACCTCGGAATAAGAATGGAGGCAAAGATTGAGAAGATGCAAGAAATGATTAACAAAGACCTAGAAGAATTAAAGAACAAACAAACAGAGATGACCAATACAATAACTGAAATGAAAACTACACTAGAAGGAATCAATAGCAGAATAACTGAGGCAGAAGAACAGATAAGTGACCTGGAAGACAGAATGGTGGAATTCACTGCTGCGGAACAGACTAAAGAAAAAAGAATGAAAAGAAATGAAGACAGCCTAAGAGAGCTCTGGGACAACATTAAACGCAACAACATTCGCATTATAGGGGTCCCAGAAGGAGAAGAGAGAGAGAAAGGACCAGAGAAAATATTTGAAGAGATTATAGTCGAAAACTTCCCTAACATGGGAAAGGAAATAGCCACCCAAGTCCAGGAAGCACAGAGAGTCCCATACAGAATAAACCCAAGGAGAAACACGCCGAGACACATAGTAATCAAAGTGGCAAAAATTAAAGACAAAGAAAAATTATTGAAAGCAGCAAGGGAAAAACGACAAATAACATACAAGGGAACTCCCATAAGGTTAACAGCTGATTTCTCAGCAGAAACTCTGCAAGCCAGAAGGGAGTGGCATGATATACTTAAAGTGATGAAAGGGAAGAACCTACAACCAAGATTACTCTACCCGGCAAGGATCTCATTTAGATTTGATGGAGAAATCAAAAGCTTTACAGACAAGCAAAAGCTAAGAGAATTCAGCACCACCAAACCAGCTCTACAACAAATGCTAAAGGAACTTCTCTAAGTGGGAAACACAAGAGAAGAAAAGGACCTACAAAAACAAACCCAAAACAATTAAGAAAATGGTCATAGGAACATACATATCGATAATTACCTTAAACGTGAATGGATTAAATGCCCCAACCAAAAGACATAGACTGGCTGAATGGATACAAAAACAAGACCCATATATATGCTGTCTACAAGAGACCCACTTTAGACCTAGGGACACATACAGACTGAAAGTGAGGGGATGGAAAAAGATATTCCATGCAAATGGAAATCAAAAGAAAGCTGGAGTAGCTATACTCATATCAGATAAAATAGACTTTAAAATAAAGAATGTTACAAGAGACAAGGAAGGACACTACATAATGATCCAGGGTTCAATCCAAGAAGAAGATATAACAATTATAAATATATATGCACCCAACATAGGAGCACCTCAATACATAAGGCAACTGCTAACAGCTATAAAAGAGGAAATCGACAGTAACACAATAATAGTGGGGGACTTTAACACTTCACTTACACCAATGGACAGATCATCCAAAATGAAAATAAATAAGGAAACAGAAGCTTTAAATGACACAATAGACCAGTTAGATTTAATTGATATATATAGGACATTCCATCCAAAAACAGCAGATTACACGTTCTTCTCAAGTGCGCACGGAACATTCTCCAGGATAGATCACATCTTGGGTCACAAATCAAGCCTCAGTAAATTTAAGAAAATTGAAATCATATCAAGCATCTTTTCTGACCACAACGCTATGAGATTAGAAATGAATTACAGGGAAAAAAACGTAAAAAAGACAAACACATGGAGGCAGAATCAGCCTCTTCATCAATCCCATGTACTTTAGGAAAAGTAAAGGACATGCCTCTGTGTGTGTGTGTGTGTGTGTGTGCGTGCACACACACGCACGCACACGGGAGGAACAGGTGAGAGAAGTGCGACCGTCCTGAGCATCCTGACACAACTATCCTTTCAATGTCATCTCCTCCCCTCTCCTCCCAGCTCTGGCCCTGGATCTCCCGTTCTTTCCCCACCTTCCATCAGGCAGCTGTATTGGCTCCTCACTCCAGGGACCCTCACCTGTTGGTGTTCTCCAGAACCTCCACCTTCTTCCGAAGCTCCAAGTTCTCCGTTGAACAAGACTCCACCCTACAGAGGAGAGAGAGAGAGAAAAAAAAACTTAGTTTTTTATCAGGGGAGCAAACACTAAGCCAGGAGCTCGGATGGAGGCAGGTGGGGTTCGAGAAAAAAGACAGGGAAGCAGCTACTCTAGGGAGGTGAGGGAGAGAACTTGGCCCACCTGAGTTGGGGAAAAGGGTGAGGAGACCAAAGAAAAAGGAGAGAGAGAGAGATGGGTAACCAGTGCCTCAGTAATGGAAAATGAATAGGGATGGTACAAAACATAAACTTCTTTTAGGGTGTTCCAACCTTGATTTCTCTCGACTTCCCTATGGCTCTCAACGTCCATCACAATTCTCCCTCTATGCTACAGGGTCTGGATGCTGCTGGCTGTACTCTTGACCTGAAGGACTGACAGGAAGCCAAGGGGCTTGGGGCAGGGGGAGAGTGAAGGACAAGAACCCGGGACCTCAAGACAAGGAATCCGGGTGCCGGAGCAGGCATGCCCCAAAGAGGCAATAAAGAGATTTTCATTGAAACATCTTGACCCTGGATACTTACAGACAATAACAAACAGAATGGGACTGCTGAATGCTATATTACCAACACCTAAATCAGGAGGAAGAAACACTGACTTTCAGTAGGAACTTCAAGAACCAGCCAGGATCCACCAACCGCTCCTCTCACCAGACACACATAAAGATTCATTTCTAAGTCCCGGGACTCATTCCCATCTTAAAATGGTATTAGTTTGTCAGATGGGAACTATTTTCTAGGACTAATACAAAATTGTATTTAATTTACGTTTTTCTAACAGCCCTCCTGATATTCCAGGCTATTCAGAAGAGCAAAAGGTGCCTTCAAGTGTTTTTGTGACAAGTCACTCACCTATAACACAAATTATAGTGGACAGAAAAAAAAGAACGCCAACCTGCCTTACTTACTTCATCCCCTGTTGCTTTCTCTAGCGTGCGAGGGAGTGTGGCCAACAGGAATTGATTAATTAGCACCTCTCCTCTGAGGAGTCCAGGAATACGCATGAAGGTTAGTATTTGTACTTATCTGAAAGGAAGCCTTCAGGGACTTAAGGATCCTTGGTCGGAAACTGTGCGGTACAAATGCCTACTAAGATTGAATGTACTTTTTATCACCTGCCAGATCTATAAGCTTTCCCCTCTAAAAACCACTAGGTGGCAGGCAAAACATAGCTGATAAACCAACAGCCTTTTTGCTGGGGTCCAGACCGAGAAATTGAACCCCCTTCTCATAGAAAGCAGGGCACCCCTGCACTTACATTTCTCTACATGAATTGCTCAATACACACAACCAGTTTGGCAGGAGGCTTACTTTTTCTCCAAGCTGTCCATGTATTCCTTCTTCTTCCTCCTACTTTCCTGAGCAGAAATCTGCAATGGAAGGGGAGAAAAAAGGATTATGTTCCAGCTATCTCAGTAAACCAGTATGACAAGAGGCCATGAGCAAAGAAATCACAAAAGCCCTGCTCACTTTTGTGGCCACTTCCCATTTGTTTAACCTACTGGTTCATCTACTAATCACCTCTTCTGTCCTCCCTGGTTTCAACCAGCTGATGTTCTCATCTACTTTACAACACACTAGGCCCCCAGTGAGAAGGACAGTGGTCCAGCAGTCAGACTGGAACATGTGGGTCACGAACCATCTGTATGGTCTTAGATAAATGATTTCAATTCTGTGGACCTAGTTGGCTCAACTATAATACATAATATAAGCCAGTTGGGGTTAGTCGTATAAAAATTCCCTGGCGGTTCTGCACATGGACGAAGAAGTTTAACTCTAAGCTCTTTCCTTCCTCTCTCTTTGTCTCCTCCCTCCTGCTCTGCCCACGCCCTAGCCATGCCCCAGGGCCTCTGCACCCCTGATCCCCACTGTAGGGGCCTAGGACTAGGAGACTGCTGGACCCAGGTATAGAACAGTGGTCTGCAGAATTTTTTATCAAAAACCTCTATCAAGAAAAAAAATTAAGCAAGCACCCATAATACATTTATATTTATTCATTTATAAATTATATATATGCCTACTAGAGGGAAATATTGTGTATCTAATAAAACAAATTTTAAAGGCTGAGATTTTTTTCAAAATGTCAATGGGAGTTCTAATATTTTCTTCCCACCCCTGTATAGGTCATCTTAGGCACCACAGAGTGTGCACGCCCGATCTGGAGGCCCACTGACCAGAAGATGTATGGGGAGGTCTGGGGGAAGACAGGGGCAAGCCTTGGTCCCCACCATGGGACGGGCCGGTGTTGGCCACCGGGAAGGGAGGGTGGGCATGCTGGCCGGGTTCTGCTCACAGAAGTACCTGGATTTGAAGGGCTCACCTTATTCTTGATTTTCCTCCGGATTTTCTTCAGGGCCTTCTCCTCTGATTTTGTCAGGGGCAACTTGGTGGGGATGGGATAGCCCTCGGCGATCAGGGTCCTCTTCTCCTCCTCCGTCAGGACCAGGGGGCCTGATCCCTGCAGCTTCTGTGCAGACCAAGGAGCAGAAAAGGGTCAAAGAGGAAAAGCCAGGCGCACCGGAGAAACACCTCCTGAGGGGTGAGGAGGGTCTGTTATGATGTCTTGCCAATGGCTAAGGGAAAAGGAGGCCCATCTCTTTTGGTGAGAAACGGGCACTTTGAAGTGGAAGCAAAAATGCAAAAGACACTCGTGTGAGTGTTACAACCCAAGGATTATAATATAAGGGAACGGGTAAAGAAACCTCCACCCACCCATTATTTCCCAGAAAGTACCCTCCTGGCTAAAACATCAAAATGAAAGGATAGAATTCATTTCCCACGTCCCTAGAGATTTCCTGTCCTCGGAGTGATGAAGGATTCACTTGGAACTCTGTTTGTGGAAAGTTTTGTTGTTCTCCTAAAGATGCCATTTTGCAAGACGCTCTCTATACACTAGGAGTTGCTTCTTGACCTCTACTTCCAGCTAAGGGGCCAGGGCTCCTAGGGACGCACCTGCAGGCATGTTCCACGGAAGTCACTGGTCAGCACAGTCCCAGACTGTCCATCATCAGTGGAGATGAGAACTGTAGCTCATCTCATTTCACCCGTATTAGGACAATGTGTTTATAATTAGTCAAATAAATGCAGTACCTATTGCATATTAGCTCCACGTTAGATGCACAGAAGAATCAAAACGAACTCCGTCTCTTAAGTAGCTAATGATCGAGACCGAGACTGAATTGAAACTCGTGAAAAGAATGAGAGCAATTAAATGCTAGACTGTAATATTCACTCAAGGTACATTAAAAATATGAAGAAGGAGAACGCTTATGTGAGTCTGTGTGATAAGGGAAGGCTTAGGGTAGCAGATAAGGCTTGAATTGGGCTTCCTGAAAGAAAGGGGGTGATTTACACAGAGGAGGGCATTACAACAAAGGCAGTATTGTAAAAAGTAACTGAAGAAGCCACTCTGCGTAGACGGGGTGAGGAGTTCTGGAAGCAGCAGCAGGTTGGGCACATAGGAGGGTGTTTGTATCCAGCAGAGGTATGAGGGCTTGAGGCCAACAGATAATAGGGAAACAACACAGATGCTGAGCCAGGGTATGATATGGGAAGGATTTCCTCCATGACCACGTGGAATGGATTAATTGTGGTAGGACCCACAAATCCATAGGATGGACACTACTTCAGTAATCAAAGGAGTGAAGGGTTAGAGGAGAGAAGGCAAAGGTGGAGTGGAAAAAGTTAATTCCCTGGCCCTTGGTAATAGTGAAATATAAGAACGTGGCCACAGATCTAGAACTTTCTGAGTTTCTGACACAGACTGAACTCAAATTTTCAAAATTATGTTAATTAATACATGATTCTTCTAAGAATTTTTAAATAACTCATTTCATTCAAATTTGCTCTATGTGATATTATAAATTCAATAAGGCTGACTAATTTTTAAATCCTCATAGAAATCAATCGACTATTCAGAACAATGAGAAGTTAATTATCTAACCTTAATTTATTTATTTATTTATTTATTTTTTTTTTTATTTTATTTTATTTTTGGCTGTGTTGGGTCTTCTTTGCTGCATGCGGGCTTTCTCTAGTTGCAGTGAGCCGGGGCTACTCTTCATTGCGGTGTGCGGGCTTCTCATTGTGGTGGCTTCTCTTGTTGCAGAGCACAGGCTCTAGGCATGTGGGCTTCAGTAGTTGTGGCACACAGGCTCAGTAGTTGTGGCTCGTGGGCTCTAGAGCGCAGGCTCAGTAGTTGTGGCGCATGGGCTTAGTTGCTCCGCGGCATGAGGGATCTTCCTGGACCAGGGCTCGAACCCGTGTCCCCTGCATTGGCAGGCGGATTCTTAACCACTGCGCCACCAAGGAAGCCCTACCCCTAATTTTTATTTGGAAAAATTATATATGTGAGGGATGAATGTTGACTCATGATTTCTATCCTGAGTCACTGGGTTAAGAGTTGCACCACAGACAAAAAGGGTTAAATTATATTTTTGAGCTTTAGACATCAACGCATTTACTCTCAGAGCGATTTTTCAGTTCATCAAAGATTGCTTATTTAAAAAATAAATTATTTCCTATCATAGGTCATAAAGACCGCCTAATCGATGATAAATATTTGTGATACAATTTTGAGAAGAATAACAACACATTTTTATTCCTCATGTTTGTAGCTACGAAAAAGAAACATGTGAATAAAAACTGGAAGTGTGCACAGGAAAGGAAGAGAACGTGTTAGCATGATGAGGTCACAGGCAGTTCTTAGAAAATGTTCTTTAAGACTGTCATCCCCCTGCTTCAGCAGTTAGACGTAAAACTTCCTACAGGCTCCGAACGGTACCCACGCTGGGTGAAGTTCCGAGTGACAGAATGGGGGGTGGGGGTGCAGGGATGTAGGGGACACTCACGTGCGGTGCGGTGAGGAGTGGGGAGCTGGCAAGTGCCGAGGGGGCCCGCGCCGGGGCCCTGGCGGGGCTGTGGGTCTGCGGCAGGCCAGAGGGGTGCAGGCGCGGGCTGGGGCTCAGGCTGCCCTCTGAGTCGCTGCTGTGGCTGCTGGGAGGGGTGGGCGGTAAGTGCAGGTGGTCCACGGAGGCTGAGGGGAAAAGAACGGATTGCATCCATCAGGGAGCAACAGAGCAGGACTTGGGGCAGTTCAACATTCAACATCCCTACAGCAGAACGCAGGACAGCCGAACAAAAGAATGAGGAATCTCTGCGTGTGGATATGGAAAGGCCTCCAAGATGTATTACTATTAAGGTTAAATTTTAAGAGTGTTTCTTTCAAAAAATTTGAAAGGTTGAATTATTGGGTTCCAAGTCCGCAGTCCTTGATATGGCCTCGTGGCAGGTGCTCTTGGCTGGATTTTCAGGCTTTATTTTGGATACATTTTTGGATTGGGTTTTTCAGTTTTACTTTGGTCAATGGGGGTTTCAGTAGATGTGCCATTATTGTCTGCTGGTCTCAGCCTGTAGAGGAGGGGAATAAATCAAGGTGCAAAGAAAGCAGTATATAAAGTAGCCCTCCTTTTGTATGAAAAAGGAGAGAAAGAGAATACAGACCCCCATTTGCTTGTATCTGCGTAAAGAAACTCTGGAAGGTATATAAGAAACTAATAAAATTATGACGTAATGGGGGCAGGAGAAATTACAGTAGGTAGGGACGGTGCTGGCATAGCCTTCCCTCTATTCATTTCATATAGTTTCCATAGTTTGACTTGTAAACCATGTTAATGTATTAGGATCTTTTTTTTTAATAGCAAAAGCAGGGAGCCCATGAGTGTTTGAGAAAAGCTCATTGTTTCTGGAGGAATGTGCATGGTAGGGCCCATAGGCCAGATGCCAGGCATTCTTGATTCAGATAATACCCAATCCATCTGTGGATAGACAGGTGGGCATTGGAAGACCAATGGGGGGAGGGGTGCCTCCCACAAAGTCCTCCAGCATCTAAGCGTCCTTCGCCTCTCCTCAGGGAGACGCCCCCACACTCTGCCGTGGCCTTTGAGCCTTAGCCGGGGCCAATCTTGCATCTCCAGGGCACGAGGGATGGGTTCCCGAGGGAGGAATCCACTCTTGAGTTCAACCTGACAAACGAGCTTTGGGGTCTCACTCTTTTTCTGACCTGCAAATCTTCACGTTGTGCTGAAATACCTTGACAGCCAGCTGCTGTTCCTGAGCCAAGGAACATGACCTTGGGTAAACCTTTCACTCCATACCCCTCCTGGGGCCCCCAGGACAACAGAGCCCTGAGTACAGCGGCTCTGAACTGGGCAAGGAGCCTGGAGGCCTCATACACACCTGGCTTTCCTCGGCCAGAGAACAGCTCGGGGCCATGGGGAGGCCTCGGTCTCCTGCCTGATGTACTGTGAATGGGAAGAGACTTTCTGACACACGGCTTCTCACCTAAGAGAAAGGGTCCCCCCATAGCTGCCTTTGGAGGTGACAAGTTGCAACCAGACGGCTCTCTCGCCCACTGAGACCCCTGAATATCCTAGGTAACCACAGGTGATATGTCTCTGTCTGCCAACCCCCACGCCCACTCCCATTCACAGCACACTTTCTTTCTCTCTCTTTCTCTAACCCATCTCTTTTCTCTTTCTAACATACTGCTTTTCACTAGATGATTCTCCGCCCAAGAGCTCCCTGGTTTTTTAGAGTCCATGGGCACTCTTAAAGCTAAAGAATATTCTAAAACAATCCTATGCATCTCCACTGCCAACTCTTCTGCCACCACTTCCAGGCAGCTAAGGAGGGTAGGTATGCACCTTAAACTTATGTGCTCACCTAGGAAGGAGTCCCAAGCGTGTTAACCAAGTTTTTCCCAATGCCATGACGACCTATGGCACTCTGTGGTGTCAGATGAATTAAGCAAGGAAGCCATCAGACTGGGGTGGCTCCAGTGCTCTGGTGGCCCTACGTAGGCAAACCCAAAATCTAAGCCTCTAAATGCTTTGAGGTTACCAGACTGAAACCTAGGACAACCGGTCACAAACAGCCAACTTGGCTTTAAGTTATATCCAATCAATAATTTCCTTACTGTGGTCTTCCCTGGTGGTGCAGTGGTTATGAATCTGCCTGCCAATGCAGGGGACACAGGTTCGAGCCCTGGTCCAGGAAGATCCCACATGCCGTGGAGCAACTAAGCCCGTGAGCCACAACTACTGAGCCCGCGTGCCACAACTACTGAAGCCTGCGCGCCTAAACCCATGCCCTGCAACAAGAGAAGCCACTGCAGTGAGAAGCCTGCGCAGCAACGAAGAGTAGCCCCCACTTGCTGCAACTAGAGAAAAGCTTGTGCGCAGCAACAAAGACCCAAAGCAGTCAAAAATAAAATAAATAAAATAAAAAATTTAATTAAAAAAAAAAATAATTTCCTTACTTTGCTTCCACCTTTTCTTTATAAAAGTCTCCCCCCAGCTCCTGTCGGTGGAAACTTGTAACTGGTTTTTTTTTTTTTTTGTAACTGGTTTGACGCTGCAGAATGTAACTAATTTTTGCTCAAATAAGCTCTTAAAATTTTTAATTTTTTAGAGTTTATCTTTTAACAATGTTTATCTTTTAACCATGGTAAACAAACAAACAAGCAAACCAAAACCAAAACAAAACAAAACCCAGGAGTGGCCAGACCTAACAGGGGCTCCCGCTGTCTGCCGTGCTGAGCGGTTAGTCTGGAGAACTAACCAAGAATACCAGAGCTCACTTGTCCCTTTCACTAGGCACAGCCCTCATTATTCTAATACCTTTCTCCTTTCCGAGCAGAAGGTGTGCCACAAAAAATGAAAATGGCATGGCAGGAAAAGTGAAGCAAACTCCAATCTCCTCTTACCTACTTATTAAGAGCTACTGCCCTGGCCACAGGTGCCTCGGTATCAGATTTCTAAATATCACTTGAAATGTTGCTCTTGGATTACTTACTGACAGGGCTGGGGACAACCGGCTACTTTGCCTAGAAGCCCCGTTGCATTCAAGGATATTGAATTTCCTCCTCTCTGTATATCTAGGATGAGGAAGGACGGCCATTTACTTTACCCTTGAAACGTTTCTCCTCCAGTGATCCCAGATTCTGAAGCCACTAGGGGATTCACTGGTACAGTTGTGACATTTTCTGAAGCATATTGCAACATAGATTTAAAAAGCAAGATGTATGTGATAGTTGTAACCGGTGTCACAAAAATGAAAGGAATTACTTTGGAGCAGTATATAAAGCTGAAAGGCACTAAAACGTATGTCACTCAGTGAAAAGAAATACTGTCTCAATATGGATTTTAGTCCATATTTCTAATTTTAAAAACAGAATCCTTTCTTTACTGATGATAAAGGGTAAATGCCAACCTTGATTAAGTTGTCATGGATCAAATCCTGAGTATGTTTCTGGTGGAATGAAGGTAGACTTTGTTTCCGTGAGCACTGCTCCTACGTAACATCTGCACATTACATCTACACCGTAGCAGGGATACCCTTCCCATGACAAGTGCATATACTAATTTCCTATTTGTCAACCACACCGATGAGCTATCCTTCTAACCTTGTGCCAAAAGTATAAATAAAAAGGGAGGGGATGGCGTGTCTGAAGGCACAGAATTAAGAGCAGGATCTGTGCAAAGTAACTCAATTATAAAGGCTGAGAGGGACTTCCTTGGTGGCACAGTGGTTAAGAATCCACCTGCCAATGCAGGGGACACAGGTTCAAGCCCTGGTCCGGGAAGATCCCACATGCCACGGAGCAACTAAGCCTGTGCGCCACAACTACTGAGCCCAAGTGCCACAACTACTGAAGTCTGCGCACCTAGAGCCTGTGCTCTGCAACAAGAGAAGCCACCGCAATGAGAAGCCCACGCACCACAAAAAAGAGTAGCCCCCGCTCGCTGCAACTCCTGAAGCCCGCGTGCAGCAACGAAGACCCAACGCAGCCAAAAAAAAAAAGAAAGAAAAGAATAAAAAAAAGCCGAGAGAGCTTCCTAGACTCTGTGAGATTTAGGGGTCTGCGTTCAGGATT
Source organism: Balaenoptera borealis (assembly GCF_965194805.1). Taxonomy (NCBI): domain Eukaryota; kingdom Metazoa; phylum Chordata; class Mammalia; order Artiodactyla; family Balaenopteridae; genus Balaenoptera; species Balaenoptera borealis. The sequence goes on from NC_138864.1 coordinate 114,500,971, forward strand.
CCTGACTATGGGCTTCATACCGGACAAGAAAAAGGCTGACACAGAGAAAGAAGAAAGTGAAAGTGATAACCCCAAGTGTGACACTACTTAATTCTAAATGGATGGCAAGGAGCCCAATGGGATGCAGGAACAAAGGAGGCTCCTTGCAACAACTGTCATCTGAAATCAACATTTAAAAACATTGAATTGGTCAGACAGATAAACCGTGAATTCACTTCACAGAGGCTTTAAACTAGAATTGTTGTAAGTGGGCCAGGTGCCTTTGTGGATATGTGCCTATTTGCCCCTACTGATCATCACTCCAGGACAGGGAGCTGGGTTTTATCCACAGGATGGCTTGAGGGCAGCGGTCCCCTTGTCCCCTTGTCAGCACCCAAGTCACAGCAGTCATTGAACATGCTGAAAAGTCACCCTGCCTAGGAGTAAAAGTTAAAGATTTAGCTGGAAAAACTTAGCTTTCAAAGTTTGTATTTACAATCAAGAACAGAGCTATTTCATCAAGTAAGTTCTGCCTTTGGTACCATCAACCCCAGCACTGTCTCACACATTCCGCATCTCTTTAGACGGTGCACCCACATCTGTTAACCCAAAGGAGAGAGTGGACACACCTTCCTTAGGAGAGAAGTTGAGGAACTGATCCACTTCATGAGGTTCCAGCTTAATCTTAGGAATAACTGTCTGGCACGAGGAATCAACCTAAAGGAAGAATTTCAAACACAGTTTTTAAAAACCAATAACAAACCTGAAGAAACACCCCGGGGGAGTTATTTGTCGTCTGTGTCTTCCTCCCAGGGCAGCCCTGCTTCTCTGGGGCTGGTGAGGCCCGGCTGAGTGCAGGCTGCTTCTTGGACAGGGAGGTGTTTTAGTCCTTAACCTTTCCCTCATTGCCAAACCTGGCAGCACAGGTGACGGAACCCTCAGAATTCTAACATTAAGAACCCAGGGCTTGGGAGTTCCCTGGTGGTCCAGTGGTTAGGACTCAGCACTTTCACTGCTGTGGCCTGGGTTCAACCCCTGGTTGGGGAACTGAGATCCCGCAAGCCTCATGGCGCAGCCAAAAAAAAAAAAAAAAATCCAGGGCTCACTTATCAGTGCTTTCTTTCTATTGTTTTTATGGTACTATAAAGGCCTTTTATCACAAAATAGTCTGGTATGTTTTTAAGGGTCATGGCCTCCAGCAGTGTGTCCTGCGGTAGGAATTGTGTGAACCCAGCTGCATCCATTCTCTCCAGGTTCCTGATAACTAACAGCACCTAACCGTGAAACACTGAGTACGGGAAGGAGGAAAGGTCTCTGGCCCATGCATGGGGGGCAAGGCCATGACCCTGCCCTTTCTTAGTGACATGCTTGAAAATGAACTGAACTGAAATCTAATGGAGCAAGGAGACTAATACAGACTCCAGAAGCCTAGTCCGATAAACAGACTCAGGCAGCTATTGAGAAGGGAATTCTAGAGGGCAGTGCAGAGATGCTCTGTCCACAGTCCCTCATCTTCCACACGGATGGAAGGTAAAGAGCACAGGAGTGAGTACGCAGCAGAGCCTTCGTGGCCCCACCACTGCTGTGTTACCTCTTCCTGAACAGGTGGACCACTCTACCTCACTCAGAGGAGATCTGACTTAAAGACTGTCAGTGGAGTCATTGTTTATAACCTGTGACTTTGAACTTAAGGAAAGTTAGGACTGGATTCCAGTATCTGGAAGAAGATGTACAAGTATGACTCTGGTCCATCACCAGACACTGAAATACCCAAAGAGAAGGTGGGATAAAACTGAATCCTACTTGCTGTAGGTGTGGAACTGAGCAAGGAAGAAATTCCCGATTTCGTATGTTTTCCACGGGGCATACGTTAGGAATTGGTAGGTGGGAGATCCCTGAATTAAGTCAGGGCAACTGAACACTACACTAGGAAAGTAAAGTATTACACAGGCACTAGCATTCCCTATTGCCACGGCACAGAGAGCCATGGATCACATCATCATCATAACCACTCCCTTTCCACTGGCTTAAAAATCAGTTCCAGGGAGAATTTTTTTTCCCCATGGATATCTATGTATTTTTAAAATTTTGTAATAGCAATCATTGAAAAAAATGAAATGAGACTTGCTACCAATTTTTCTGGAAATGCCTTTAAAGGAAGTGATATAAGCAATGCTGACACCAAATTAACATATCCTAGATATATACATAAATACATTTTTACATACATACATACATATGTAGTTATGTATCTTTAAACATATACAACCACTAGCTCCAAAAAGATTAAATGCATTATTGGAGAATAAGGATCCGTATCTTTTGATCCAATCTGTTTGTATGGAGGAAAAATGAGTATACCCCAGCATTCATTTCCAGAGGGGGTTCCTCCTTCTCAAAAGGGGTGGAGATGGCAGTGATGGTCAGAGTGACAGACGGAACTAGTCCTGAGGGCGGCTCGTCCGTGATTGGCTCTGTCTTGATGGTTGTTGATGGAAAGTCTGTAGACAGGTACCATTTCTCACTCTCCACTTCATCTGTGGGAAAAAGATAAGCACACATGTGAATCTGTTTAGGGCATCAGGTATAAGTAAAACAAAGGGCACTGACCTTTCTCTTCAAAAAAAAGCTCCAAAAAAGAATTATTGTGAGTAGAATAAAAGGAAATAAAATGAGGATGTGAGAGAGGAGATAAATGGATGAAGACATGAATGGCAAAGTGAGAATCTATACTTGCATTTGCTTGAGTGTAAGGATGCCTAAAGCAACTCTGGAAGGATACATATAAAAGAAAGAAACTAGGCTCTCTGGGCAGAGCAGGAAGGAGACTAGGTGGGTGGGGAATAGGATAGGAGACAGAATTTCAATGTGTCGTGTTTTATACTTTTTGGTTTTCAAACCAATTAATATATTATCTAGAAAGAAAGAAAGAAAAGAAAAAGAAAGAAAGAAATGCATTTAAAAATAAGAAAGAAAGATATACATTTAAAATTAAGAAGGAAAGAAGCGAATGGTTGTCAACCAGGGTCTCAGGAGACAGGACTGGAGACAGGTCTCTGTCCTTCTCCCCAGTGGATGGTTATTTGTTTTCTTTTTTTTTTTTTTCTCACTCCCCATCATTGGTCCTAATCTGCTTCTCTACAATGCCGCTTATGCCTTACACCTGACCTAGACTTCCAGAATTTTACTTAGCCCTCTAGGAAACTTCAGAGTTTGTAACAGACATCTGCCCCTTGCTGAAATGGATGAAATGCTCATCCAGAGGAAAGGGCGGCATCTTGCCAAGTCTGGTCTCGGCTTGCCTCTGGCTTTCGTGACGATCACAGGCCTGGGGATCACAACAAAGCAACAGCACCGAACAGACAGAAGCACCTCCATCACTCAGTGACATTCTCCTGGGAGCCTGCATGGTACCCTGCATTTCTTACCAAGTTACATCAGAGCAGGTACCTCAGCATAGCCCTGGGAAAGGAGGGAGGAGGGCAGGAAAGGGAACAACAGCAAAAAGGCTGCAAACAGGTGCAGAACAAGAGAAAACAAGTCAGAGATTCCCAGAGTCAGCATTCCTCACCTGTTACCAGTTTTACTAAAACGAGACTAAAATAAAGCAAAGATATGCTCCCTTGCTTTATGAAAACGTTTAAACACACACACACACACACACACACACACACACACACACCAGGTGCTTCATGAGCTATTACTGTCCAGGGGAGCAAAGTCATTCACATTATGAATTATTTTACACTCAAGAATTGGGCTCAACTTTTCTTATGAAAAGGTACATGAACATCATTCAGAACTGTCAAGAGGGCAGTGGAAGACTGGGCACGGAAGCTAAAAACTAAAGTTCGCAGTTATTAAGGTTGTATTTCATAAGCAACTTCCTTCAAACACAGGGAAAGGTTAGATTCACATGCACCATGGAAAATAATTTTCCCCCAAATCCAATTTATAATTGACTCAATTAATTATTCCAGCCCCAATTTATTTCCTGAGGTAAAATAAAGACGGGCAAGACTTAGGCTGGTTGAAGGTGTTTGCTTTGAGAGCTGGTGCTATGCAGCTGCGGAGTGCTGTGAGGTGATGGAGGATTTCCATCATTCCCGGGGTGTGCGCCACATCCTGGCCGAGCGGGAGGGGCAGGTAACAAAGGTCCTTTTGAAAGCAGCCAGAGGATGGAGACCACACTGCAGGTGATGCAGAACCCTGCTGGGCAGATGGGCCCCCCAGCTCAGCTTGGGGAAGCAACTGGATGAGGAGCCAAACGAAGTATCTAATGCCACTCCCAGAATGAGCTTAGGAATGAGAAGTCTCTGTCACCTGTAAGGAAGACACGCTTAGGACAGATGTGGGGAGGGGCTGGAGAGACAGAGAGAGCACAGATCACATTTGCTCCACTCAGCAATGATGTGTTCATACCTCTGCCTTGTCAACACTTACAGCCTGTCCACGTTGAGCAATATTTACCCCTAGCAGAGACTGGAAGAGAGATAGCAAGATGAAATATAGTCTCAGTAGATATTAAAATTAACAGTTAAGGAGGCATCCCTGAGAAAAAGGTCACATGCAATTACCAGGAAATGGTGAGATAAGGCCAGATCCCATGGCTGTGTGGTTACAATTACTGTGATGAAACATAATTCACAAGGCACAAAAGGTAAAAATAAATACAAAAAGCAAATACAAAATTACAAGCAAAATAGAGACAGGTAATGAAATTAGTTCTTCCAATCCGGCTAAGCCATTCTCAAAGCACACACATTCATAAAATAGGTCAAGATAGTTTATATTCTTAATGCTCAGTGTCCTACACCCCTATTTTAAAATTTTTTATATAATCTTTGCTGTATCAGAGATGGAGACCAAAGGACAAATAATGATACGTGAACTATGAAACAAAACTTCCCCTGAACTCTTCCAAGAGAAAAGCCCAAGGAAGCTGCCTCTCCTCCCCTGAGCCTTTTGGGGACAAACAACTGGTGTTGCCTTCATGCTTCCATTTCAGTACAGCAATTTATTGCTCTACCTCGAAAGATATTTTTTGAATTAGAAAGAAGTTTAGGGCATCAGCCTCAGATATGTCTTTTTATAGATGAGGAAACTAACATGCTGGTCTAAATCACACAGCAAATATGTGGCAGGACCCAGATCTCCCGATCCATTAAAGAAACAACTAAACATGTAGATAAAGATGTGTGCACAGGGACTTCCCTGGTGGTCCAGTGGTAAAGAATCTGCCTTACAATGCAGGGGAGGTGGGTTCGACCCCTGGTCAGGGAACTAAGATCCCACGTGCCACGAGGCAACTAAGCCAGCGTGCCACAACTACTTAGCTCCCAAGCCTCGACTAGAGAGCCTGTATGCCACAAACTACAGAGCCCACACACTCGGGAACCCGCGCACCACAACTACAGAGCCCACGCGCCCTGGAGCCTGCGTGCCAGAGCTAGAGAGAAGCCCTGCGCCACAGCGAAGAGCCTGTGTGCTGCAACTAAGACCCAATGCGGCCAAAAATAAAATAAAATAAATAAATAATTTTTTTTAAAAAGATGTGTGCACAAATATGCTCACTGCAGCATTATTTATAATCACAAAACACTGAAAGTAACCAAAAGAGTAAAAAGGAAGGGCAAAGTGAATGAATTACGGTACATCCATACAATGGAAATATTATGCAGCCAGCAATGTTACATGTTTAAACCCTTTTTAATAACAAGGCAAAGAGTTATGATAGAATATTAAGGAAAAAACCTGAATATAAATTTATGTACTATTAATGAAGAAAGTGATAGGAAAAAAAGACTGAAAGGAAATATGTCAAAATAGTAAAAATACCTCTGGAGAATAATTCAGAACATGAGTGACTTTTTTTTTCTCTAGTTTCATACTATTTCTAAATTTCCTATACTGGGAATATATTGTCCCTGGATGATCACACATGGACATGGCCTTCTTCTGCCTGCTCTGCTCTATATTTTATGATGCTAATTATTAGATAGAAGCCTTAGTGAGTCAAGTGGCCCATTTAGAGTCCCTTGACTTAATAAGAGTCAATGAGTACCTTAATATATGTTATAAATTGCATAACTGGCTCCAGTTCTTCATTTGTCCCTCTATCCCTGTCCTTTGCCATGTAATTTTGCAATTCCCTCCCACTGAGGACTAATCCCTACCCTGGGATCGGCCACATGACTGGCTTTGGCCAAAAGGATGTTAGCTTTGTAACACAAGTAAAGTCTTGAAATGCACTTGTACAGCTGAACTTACACACTTGTACCTTTGCCATCACACTTGTGAGAAGGATGTGCCAGGACAATCTACTGATCCCAGAAGGAGGACAGACACATAAATCAGAGTTGCTCCCAGATGAGCCTGGCCAAGATCAGCTAACTCTCAGCCTTAGACATGTGAGTGAATCTAGCTGAAATCAGCAAAATCACCCAGCTGCCCCTGACCCTCCACGCCTAAATCAGCCAACCTCCAGCCAAGGCACAGACATGTGAACTCTAATAACAAATGATTGTTGTCAAAGCTAATGAGTTTAGTGGTGATTTGTTATGCAGGAATACAGCTGGCTGACACAATACAGCTGCATGTATATACAAGAAATTAAATCCATTACATCAGAACCTATGGCAACAAATAGTTATACCTTGTTCCCATAATAATTCCTCTAAACCACCAACTGTGAACCATATCAATAAATATTTTTAGATTGACTGATTCGATCTACCAATTATATAATAAAATAAATGATTTCAGTTGAAGAAAGTTAGCCAGTAAGAAGTTTGGTGAGAACATTCCAGTGGCGGTTGAAATTAGAGAAAAAAGCTTTCATTCTGAACTACTAGGTATTGGCTTGTACTCTGTCCCTCAGTGGAAATAAAGATCAAATTAGAGAAAACAAAATGACAAATGTAACCTATGAGGTAGGGGGTTAACAAAGGATAAAGGGAAAGGGAATCAGCAGAATATGTAATACAATTTTTCTACATGACCTTATTTTTGTAGTTTTATTTCATTGGCAAAAGATCAGCAGAGCACCATGGCTTAGAACTTAGATAGTTGAGTTATTGACAAAACTATAAAAACAAGACTCAGTATACACTCTATCTACTGTCCAATTTCTAATACTTGAAGCTCAGATAGTGACTGAAAAATTTTTTTCGTAAATTGTGTCTTTATGCCTTTTAAGTTTCATTTCAGAAGGAAAACATCACCCAATAAGGTCAGTAGTGCACTGTGGGGAGTAAGAAGCACAACCAACATATCATCTGATTTTATTTAAACAGCTTCCTGGGCTTCCCTGGTGGCGCAATGGTTAAGAGTCCGCCTGCCAATGCAGGGAACATGGGTTGGAGCCCTGGTCCGGGAGGATCCCACATGCCGCGGAGCAACTAGGCCCATGCGCCACAGCTACTGAGCCTGCGCTCTAGAGCCTGCGAGCCACAACTGCTGAGCCCACGTGCCACAACTACTGAAGCCCGCACACATAGAGCCCGTGCTCCGCAGCAGAAGAGGCCACCGCAACCAGAAGCCCGTGCACCGCAACAAAGAGTAGCCCCGGCTCGCTGCAACTAGAGAAAGCCCGCGCGCAGCAACGAATACCCAATGCAGCCAAAAGTAAATAAATAAAATAACTTTATAAAAAAATAAAACATGAAATAAAATAAACAGCTTCCCATCAAAGGTCAAACTCGACTGGCAAATTTCCTCAGCATTACCACTTAGCTGTCAGCAAGAAAATAAAAACAAGCCACTGTCTCGTGGCGATGAGTCCTTCATATCCAAGGATGAAATGGAGCAGCTATGAGCAATGGGGCTAGATGCTGAGATTACCAAGATAGCAGCTAAAAACCCCACAAACCAAAGCCAACATAGAGGCAACACCAAAATGCAGGTCCTCAATCATTTCCATATGTGCTGCATAAATAATGACACTGAATAGATACTGATTCCTGGGAAGGGGAAAAAAGAGATTAAACTCTAAATTGGGAGTAGGTAGTATCTTTATAAACATGTCTTATATATGCGTGTGTGTTTTGTATACATATACACATACACACATATACATATGTATATATGGTGTGTCTGTGTACTTTTAAAAAGAGAAATCACATAGGACAAATACCACTTATATGATATACACATATATGTACCCATTAGCTATTTATATAATATGTCTAAAGTAAAAAGGAAATTTTTGTAAATTAAAGAAGTATGCCTCATCTAAATCCTTCAGCATTTGATAACTGTGTTTGCCCTTTGAAAAATTTCAAAGGAGTTGGCAAATCTTGGCCGATTTTTGATGTAAACATCTCTTAAAGGAAAATGCTAAGGCTGGGTTCTGGAGGCTGGGAGAGGGGCAGGAATGCAGTTGAATATGTCAGAATCATATTAAGCTGTAGCCCACTGCATGTTCAGACAGAAGGTAGGCGCCTGCCCGCCCAGGGTCCCCTCCCTGAGTGCCTGGACCCTGAAATCACCTCCAGTGTTGAGCGGCATGAAGAAGTGTTGAAAACAGTAAAAATAGCAAACACTGAACTGTGAGTGTTTACTATGTGCTAAGCATTATTCCAAGTGCTTTAGATATATATTAATTAATTTAATCCTAAGAGTGACCCTGGAAGGCATGTACTATGATTACCCTCATTTTATAGACAAGGACACTAAGAGATTAACTCCCTCACCCTACGTTACCCAGCTGGTATACGGCCAACCTGGGATCCACACCCAGGCAAAACAGACCCACAGCCCTGCTCCTGGCCCCTCTAGCATACTGCTTTGCAACAGATCAATGATGAAACAGATCTCTAGCCAAAAGTGAGTATTCTTCAATTAATGATATTTTGAGCCTATAATTAGCCACTACAAAAGGTACAATATTGGTTCTTTCTAGACTTCTCACCTTTGTTCATATGGACTCCTAATCCAATGTACCTGAGGTTAAGAATTCCAGTTTAACACCAGCAAATAATAGCTAAAATGTTCTGAGAGCTCACTGTGTGCCAGGCACCGTTCTAAATGTCTTCACGTATTTACACTGGTTTCTGTGATTGATGCGATTTCTCTCGGACACCTCCCTCACTCCATGCTTTCTGTGCTTGTGCTTACAGAACCTCTTTCCCTTACTCTGGTGTTCATATTGTGGCCAGTTGATAAACTATGTATTTAATTATGTGGTAATTTACATAGGGCAATAATAACAAGAGCTAATATGTATTTAGTGTTTACTAATTGCCAGGCACTGTTATAAATGCTTAATACATACTAACTCATTTGCTCCCCCCAACAACAGCACAAGGTTAAGTATTATTACTATTATTCCCATTTTAAAGATCAGGAAAGAAACACAAGAGTTGAGCCACTTGCCCAAGATCACACCATTAGTAAGTGGCAGAGCCCAGATTCCAATTCAGGCAAATCGATTCCAGAGATGAATCGCTATACTCCATCCGTGTTCTGCATTGGGCATCTCAGGTCTTCCCATAGGATACTGTGTTTAAAGTATTCATTGAATAAATATCTGTGGAGCAAATGACTGATTTCAAAAGATTTACTTAGTATATACACACAGAAAACCCTTGTGTGTACATTTCTTTTCCTTCATGAGAATTAATGACTTTTACTCATGAATAGAGTAAGTTTAACGCTAGATAGCTGGACATATTGCTTTCTTATACCATTCTAGCATTGCAATGGCCAGGCAAACGAAGAAGTCATTATTTCACTTCTAAAAGGGGGGAAAGCATCATTATTTTCTTAACCTGTTAGACGAAGAAAATAAAAGGTAATCTCAAAAGGATGATGAATAGCAAAAAAGCACGCACCACTAGCCCAGGCTCCGGACTCGGAAAGGAAGGCTGTTCCCCTGCTTGTCCACCCCAAGCACATCAGGTTCTTTCTGTAGTGCATCCATGTCAGGGGTCCCAGCTACTCTCTGTAGGTAGATGACAGACACATCTGCCTTTTTTTTACCCTAGAATCTACCCCTCTAAGACAGCTCAGACCCATGCTCTTGTCAGCTCAGACCCACAGCTCTAACCAAATGTGATGAAGATACAACTATTTATCATCTCTCTGTGACTTTCTTTCCCAGGTCCCACGGCCTTGGAACATTTCAACATCAAGAGGTCTTCCCACTGCAAACAGGAAACCTAAGTCACCCATGACTCATCTCTACCCTTTATTCAGCATACCCGATGGTATGCTAATCCTGCTCTGGGTTTCATCTAATCCTTTCAAAATCCAGTTTTTCTTTGCCACGGATGGTACACGCCTTTCCATTTCTCCCTGCATTGCTATATCCATGCACACCTTCCCTGCTCTGGCATCATCAGCCACGAGACATCATTTTCTTCTTCTAGTCTCCAAGAAAAACACCATCCCACTTTCCAAAGGCCTTGTTTCCCATCAAATGCTGAGTCTCCGCCTTCCATCAGGCTACCTCATACCAGCAGCATCTGTTCATGTTTAGCTCACAGACTATTGTTTTTCATTCCCACCTATGAAAACAGCTCCTTAAACTTAGGATATCCACACTAAGCCAGTGTACCCAGCCATCACTTGCCCTACTCACTCTAAAGTCTAGCCAGGCTAACCTGAAGGAAGATGATTATTATTTATGTGCTGGTCCCACCCTCTCTGGACCTGGAAGAGCCACAATTACAGTCCTTTATTCCACCCGAAATAAAGTTACCTTGACTTGTGCATGGTGCCAGTAGGTCACTTCTGTATTAGTATATTCTATGCTGAGTCTGTTGATATTCTATATATTTCTAACTTGGTTCTTACATCATCTTGGAGGATAAGGGCCATGTCTAGTTCTCTCTGAACAGCCTTCATCCAGCACTACTAAGTTTCTTCTTTAGGAAGAAGACTGAAATTAACTAACAAAGCAAATGAATACCTAGCATCCCAATTTAATTACAAAGGAACATGACCAAAATAGAGTAACTCATGAAGATACCCTCCAGGTGGTGAGGTGCAAGACTTGGTCATTCACATATAAGCTTTTTATTCTTCTATCTACTTGGAAGCTTCTGCTTATCTCTTTATAACCTCTTTACTTTTTTTTTTTCCAAAGAACAGAAAACTCTGCTTAGCAGCCTTAATCATGGGCAGAAATGAATGAGCTGAATGTAGGATGTCTTTCTGGTGGTTCTGAAGGTCGAGCCCACATTCCTAGGACTGGCTCCTGTGGTTGCCAAATGATGTGAAGTTCTTTAACCCAAGTGTTTCAGAGAAGTCTACAGTCAAATGCAGCCCTGAAGACAGATGACTCCTGTGTAATCTTAGACTAGTGTTTCTCAACCTTCTTTTGGTCACAGACTCTTTTGAGGATCAAAAAAAAGTTATAAATGTTCTCAGCAGAAAAATTGACAAATGTTGACAGCCCAAAATCTTGCATATAATTTTAGGGGTCTACAGTCCATCTGAAGAACATGATACACTAACGGGATAAGAACACCTACATTTGCCCAATATAGTTGGCCTGGGGTTCAAGGAGGGAGGAAGAGGGAAAAGAAAGAGTGAGCAAAGAAAGAACAAGGAAGGAAGGAAGAAGGGAAAGAAAGAAGGATGGTGGTGGGAAAGAGAAAGAGAGAGGGGAAAAGGGAGTAAGAGGAAGGAAAAAAAAGAGAGAAATCCAATAAACTGAGAGAGCGTCTGTACTTGAACTGTTTAGCTTATCACTTTGTTTCAGGCTTGGAAGCAATTACAGAAGAATTGTTTAATCTCAGTAAAACTGGACAAGAAGATTGGAATCATTGGCTTTCCGAGATATAATGAAATACTATCCATCACTAGAAACAAGAAGTCTTAGTATTGCTTAAGCTGTTTAGACAATGCAAAAGATGAAGAATATTAAATTTAATGCAAACAGCAATTTTTAAATGCTGCCTATTTATGCGTTGCCTAAAGAACTATCATCCTCCTCGATCAGGAAGGCAATCTGCTTAAGAGAGCACTGACTCCAGAGGGATCTTTGTGAATTAATCCTCCCTTAACGCGGATGCAAATTGGGGTTCAAATGAATCAAATAATTCTGTTCCCAAACATTTGTATATCCACAGAAAAACAATTGAAGCCAGGAACTCGGCAAAGCTTTCCTGGGCAAGTTCCTCATCCATTCATGCACACTGCCTACCTTTGATTTCACACATCCCAAACAGTTCCTATCCATGTTCATTACCCCCTACTTATAAAAGTGCTTTTGCTGGGACTTCGCTGGTGGTCCAGTGGTTAAGAGTCCGTGCTTCCACTGCAGTGGGCACGGGTTCGATCCCTGGTTGGGGAACTAAAATCCTGCATGCTGTGTGGCTAGAAAAAAAAGCTGGCATAGAAAGCTTTTACTCAGAGAGAAACTGGTACTTAACAAAGATGAACTGTGGATCAGAAACTCTTTTCAAAATATATCTGACCCACTGTACCTATTCTCAGCAAATTACCAGCATGGCCTATTGCAGTGTTGACTTAAAAAGTTGCACAACCTAAAAGTTGAGAACCATGTTTTATTCGGCAGACTTTCTGAGGACTTAAGCCTGGAAAAGAGCCTCTCCGAGAGCTCTGAGGGACTGCCCCGAAGAGGTGAGGGAGGAGCCGGGATACACAGGACTTTTTGCAACAAAAACCAGGTAGTCGGAACATCAAAAGATTACTGTTTATTAAAGAAAACCGGACACCTCAAGGAAATGAATTTAGCATTTTTCTCTGTATGGGAAGATGCAAGAGTCTGGGCTCATCGAAATCATTCCTTTGATATGCACCAGAACCATCTAGCAGGGCCAGGATCCTGCTTTTTTCCATACTGAATCCCCTCGGGGTGCACAGTCTGGCTGATGGCTTGATGACCACAACATCTTTTGTTTATTGATACAATACAGCAAGCGACACATTCTTTGTGCACAGCAGTATAGCACCTCTAAACAGAAGGAGGGGCCAGATGGGGGGAACTGAATGGTGTGTGCTTTGGTCTAATGATAAGAAAGCTTCCTGGAAAAGACTGACTGATCATTTCTCCCCACACTAAGCTATCAGTATAGGTGGCACCCATGAGTTCCTTTATGCTGCATTTATACTGATTAGCATTAAAAAGCAAAGAAATAGCGTTATCGGGAAGAGAAAGGGACCCTCACCTTTTGGAAACCTGCTTATTTGCAATCATTTTAGTCAGGGTCTTGGTTTAGAAGAATCAGTGTCCTAGCCCTCTGCCCACTATGTGCTTCCCTCCAACCATCACCACTGTTTCAACTCTTCTCAACGCTTTAGGACCCAAACGAAATTCTGCCTTGTTCATGCAGTTCTTCCTGTGATCTTCACTGGGCGTACGCTCTGCCTTCTGAACTTCTAGTTTCTTTTCCTCTTGGGACACTGCTCATATTGCGGTCTGATCAAGTATTGGGGTACAAGGCATTTTCCCTAGAGTCTGGGTGTAAGTTTTACCATCGTTGTCTCACAAGTATCTACGACAGTGCTTGACACACAGTAGGTGTTCAACAAACAAGGAATTGAAGGGGAAAGTTGCCCAGATTGTTTAGGCCAGCTCTAATCTGCATAGTCTAGAAACAAGGCTGCTGAACAGCTGACTAGCTCCACAGATGATAACTAAATACAATATAGGTATTGCTATATTGTTATCGCACTCCTGACACAGGGCCTCTGCACTTGCCGTTTCCTCTGCCTACAAGCCTCTTAGACATACACCTAGTTCTTTCCCTCATCTGCTGATCTTTGCTCAAATACTACCTTCAAAGAAAGGCCTTCCCTGTCTATCCTATTTAAAATCTCAACTCCCCCACTGCTATGGTTTGAATGTTTGTGTCCTCCCAAATTCATATGCTGAAATCCTAATACCCAAAGTGATGGTAATAGGAGGTGGGGCCTTGGGGAGGTGATTAGGTCATGAGGGTGAAGCCCTCTGTAATGAAATTAGTGCCCTTATAAAAGAGACCCCACAGAGCTCCCCAGCCCCTTCCACCATGTAAGAACACAATGAGAAGTCGGCAACAAGAGAAGGCTCTCCCCCAACCATGCTGGCACCCTGATCTCAGACTTCCGGCCTCCAGAACTGTGAGAAATATATTTCTGTTGTTTATAAGTCACCCAGTCTGTGGTATTTTGTTATGGCAACTTGAATGGATTAAGAAACTCCCCCCTCCTCCAACATCTCCCTATTCTTTTTCCGATTTATTTTTCTGTATATCACTGATCACCATCGAATACATATATATAGTTTACTTCTTTACTTTTTCTTATTTCCTATTCCCCCCTCACATCCTAGAATATAAACTCCATGAAGCAGAGATCTTTATAAATTGTGTTCAGTCTTTATTCCGCAATGCTTAGGATAGTCGGTGGCAGATTAAGCACAAAGTAGGTGCTCAGTGAATAGCTAAGGAATAAATTTTTAAAATGAATCACAAAGCACCTGTAAAATACTTACCTCTACTTGGCACCGTGCTTGATCCTGTACAAGACAACTGCTAGAAGCCAGGAAAATGTAACCTGATCAAATACCCGCAGCCCAGTGTGTCTGCACAGTGATGGGGCACGCAGAGCAGGTGTCTCCCCTGATGTATCACCAAAGCCTGGGAACATGCTTCATTCAGTCTCCGATACCTTCTCCCTTAACAACTCAAGAACCACTAGGAGAATGAATGGCTACACTGTAAGGCACTGATAACATGTGATAAAGGAGTTCAGACATGGAAGAAGCCAGTTTACAGACATCACTATGAGAAGAAGTGTGGTGGTCAGCTTCTAAGACATCCCCCCAGTGATCCTGTTTTTCTGGCATTCCCATCCTTGTATGGTCCCCAGACACAAGGAATCAGGACTCCCCTGTGTGACTGACAGAATAACTTCCACAGCTGGGTCAGAAAAAGTATTTTAGCTCCTGCCTTGGTGTCTTGGCTCTCTCACTCTTTGGAAGGCACCTATGCTCACCACTACACCACCAACGTATCCCTCACTCTTTGGGAAGCCAGCTCCCATGCTGTGGTGATACTCAAGCAGCGCCATGGAGAGGAACTGATTCACCAGCATCAACTTGCCAGCTATGTAACGGAACCACCTTAGAAGTAGATCTTCTAATCCTGGAAAAGTCTTCAGATAACTGCAGCCTCAGCCAACATCCGATTTCAACCTCATGAGAGATCCTGAACCATGTGGACAAAGAATGCCACCTGCCATATCAGCAAACAAAGGATGTTGTAGCCATCAAGCCCTCAGCCACTGCATCTGTCCCCAGCTGTGCACCCTGAGGGGATTCAGGATGGGAAAGAACAAGATACTGGCCTTAGATAGTTAAGGTGCATATCAGAGGAATGATTTCAATGAGCCCAGACACTTGCATCTTCCTATACAGAGAAAAATGCTAAATTCACTGACTTGAGATGTCTGTTTTTTTTTAATTAACAGTAATCTTTTGATGTTCTGACTACCTGTTTTTTGTTGCAAAAACTCCTATATATACCGGCTCCTCCCTCACCTCTTCCGAGCAGTCCCTCAGAGCTATCTGAGAAGCTGCTTCCCAGGCTTAAGTCCTCAGAAATTGCGCCAAATAAAAAAACATAATTCTCAACTTTTAGGTTGTGCGTTTTTTTTTCAGTCAACAAACAGAACCACCTAAGTGAGCCAGTCCTGAATTCCTGATCCACAGAAATCATGAGAGGTAATCAATGATTACTATTGCTTTAAGCCACGAATTTTGGGAGATCTGTTACACAGCAGTAGATACCTAATACAAGAGGTATTAGACATGACTTCCACAAAGGAAGTAGGGCTTGAAATAGAGACATCAAAGGAATTGTAGGAATAACAGAGGCAAAGCAGTAAAGAGAATACAGGGAAAACCATGAGCAAAGGCAGATACAAATGTTAAACAGAAACCATGCCCACACAGAACCTCAGGATTGGAAACAAATCTTAAAGGTCAATTTAGTCCAACCTTTCATCTAGTGCTAGAGTCCACTCTAAAAATAAAACAACTAAGGCAGGGACTGCATGAATTTATCTAAGCTAAAACCCAGAAGAAGGCGGACTCCTTACAGTGGTCCTCTGTGTAACGATAAAATGAGGAGTACGTAGTCATAACAGAGACCATATTCCTGCATTTGAACTGAGGTCATTCCTGGAAGTGATTTAATAAGAAATTGAGGGAGAAGGAAGATGGAGAACAGAAGAGGGGAGAAGAAAGACAAAAAGGAGGAGAAGCAGAAGAAACAGAAGCAGGAGAAGGAGGAAAAGAAGGGGATCAGGAAGAAGAACAATAACAACTCTACAACAACAGAAGATGAAAGAGGAAACACTGATTTATTGAAATGCTGTGTGGTGGGCACTGTCCTAAGTTCTTTAAACACATCATCTCATTTTACTCTCACAACAGCTCCACATTCTCAAATTATTTTAGCTCTACTTCTTCCCTTCCTTCCCAGGAGTCTTCCCCTCACCCTGTTCTCCTGATTTGAGGTAGAGAAAGTGGACAAACCACAGAGAGGAAGGATTAAATCATCATGCATCTGACCTCTTGTCAGGAAAAATCTGAGAATACAGTTAAGGCTCCAGAGGGTCCAATCAAGAAAGAATCCACCCACAGATTCGGGGCCTTCCCTTCACTGAGGATATAAGGCCAGATTTCCTGGGTTGCTGGTCAGCAAACCTCTAATCAAAGGAAGAACAGATCTGAGATGGGAAAGAAAAAATCTAGAGCATTCTCTGTCCCAAGATATGATGTTTTACTGATCCCAGAGTTGGTTCTTTTAGAGGCCAGTAGTAGACCTAAGAACAGATTTGGGGCCTTCCCTTCACTGAGTATATAAGGCCAGATTTCCTGGGCTGCTGGTCTGCAAACCTCTAATCAAAGGAAGAACAGATCTGAGATGGGAAAGAAAAAACCTAGAGCATTCTCTGTCCCAAGATATGATGTTTTACTGATCCCAGAGTTGGTTCTTTTAGAGGCCAGTAGTAGGCCTAAGAACAGATTTGGGGCCTTCCCTTCACTGAGTATATAAGGCCAGATTTCCTGGGCTGCTGATCTGCAAACCTCTAATCAAAGGAAGAACAGATCTGAGATGGGAAAGAAAAAACCTAGAGCATTCTCTGTCCCAAGATATGATGTTTTACTGATCCCAGAGTTGGTTCTCTTAGAGGCCAGTAGTAGACCTAAGAACCCCAACTGGAGGAGGGATTCCTCCACAAAGCTAATAGCCTATTTGTGAAGTTGATAGGAAGCATTTGCCTTTGACTCAAAGAAGCAGGAGGGAGCTTGTTCTGTAGGTAGCCACTTCACAAGATGTTGCCATGTGTACAGTAGTATAGGAAGGGAGGGGGACACCTAGGTCAAGCCAGAGGACATCAAGTTAGTGACCATCCCCCACTCTGGTCATCCTCCTGGGAGAAGAGAGCATATGCCAAACTAGTATTAGAGAATATAGTTTTCAAAACTTAACTCAAGGTACTAAAATAGCTGATTATACTTCTAGGAAAACAAACATAGAAAATTAAATTTTAAAAGTATACATACAGCCTATACCAATTAAAGGCCTATGGATTCATAGTCAAAACATCTGAACATCTCTAAGGCCAGGAAAACTAAACCTTTAACACATACCATACTAATGGCATTGATAATGGACATGAAAGGGTAACCAACGCAAAAAGTCTTAGGAATGCTAGCCAAGATCTCCTATACATGGGGTCAATGAAACATGCTGAAAATAGTTTAAGAGGATGCCCAAGAAGTGTTTACGGAAAGAATGGTCATAAAAATGATTTCTCAGAAAAAAAAAATGGCATGACCTCTGAAACAATGGATGTACCGGAATTATCAACCAGATAGGCCAAACTGATTTGCAAAAGGATGCTTTGCTGCCCAGTCCACAGGGTCAGAGAAAGCAATTAGTACCATTCAGCTCTAGCCAATTCCCAGAGCACACAGTTTCAGGTAGAGAGAGGTATTCTGTGCCTCTTTGCATTTCCCCATGGCCCAAGCACAAGGCCACAGACAGCAGGTATGTGGCTGAAGGGGGCGCTAATGATAACACACACTCCACACCCTCAAGAAGGTCAGAGCCAAAGGTGCCAAGGTCCCAGCTGCTGCCCCTGCTCTGGGTTTACCATCATTGAAGCTGTCACTGGCGGTGACGTGGGCGAACGGTGACTGGGCCCGAGGCTCCTCACACAGGGAGTAGCTGTGCTCGGCCTGAATGAGAGGCGCCGGGGACGTTGGGGACGGCTCTACCTCCATCGACACACTCTTCTCTGAGAGGAAAGGGTCGTTCAGGAGCTGGCCCAAGACGTTCTGGGAAAACTCATCCAGCAGCTCCGAGAAGTGCTACAAGAAACAAAGGAGGAAGGACTCAGTTTCTCTTAACCATGATCTGATAGTTACACACATGTTCTAAAGCAAAAATATCATCCACTGCTTCAGATGAAGTCCCCTATACACAATGTCCAGTTATCTGTTGCTGTGTAGCAAACCACTCCAAAGAGTAGTGGCTTACAACAGCCAAGAGTTATTATCTCTCACTACTCTGTGGGTTGGCTGGGTGGATGTGCTGATTTCACCTGGGTTCACTGACAGAGGCACAATGAGCTGGAAGGCTGGTGGGGGCTGGACTGAGACACTGGACACCTGGGCCTTTTTCTCAAAGAGGCTCTAGCAGGCTGGGAGTCCTCATAGGATGGTAGAGATGTTCCCAGAGGGAGAAAACCAAAGCTGCATGGCTTCAGAGGGCACACATCATCACTCCCTCCACATTCTTCAGGTCAAGGCAAGTGACAACGCCAGCCCAGATTCATGGGGTGGGAAAATAGACACCACCTCTTGACCAGAGGAACTGGAAAATCACATCGCAGGCAAGTGTAAACAGGATGGCATGACTCACTCGGGGCCATCACTGGAACTATCCACCACATTTTGTATTGGGAATATTTTAAAATAAGCTATCTTGTATTTTTGAAGCATGAAAGTGTTATTTATAGCCAAGTGCCAAGTTCAAAGGCATCAGAGGCAGCTTCCCTCTATTCTCCCAACTACCTGGACTTTGTCCCTTTCTAGTTTTTCCTTAATCTCTTCTCATCTTCCATCTCCAACAGCACCACCTCCCTAGCCCCCCGCCATGCCATGACAATGATACAGAAATGGTGTATACATATATTCACAGGGAGTCCTATATATCCCTCGTTCCATGGTCCCACACTAAAGGACTGTAGCCCCATCCACTCTCCCTCACTGATAGGGGGATGTTCACGATATGAGGGTCTGTAGAGCTGGGTTTCTCAACCTCAGCACTACTGACATTTTAGATGGGTGATTCTTTGTTATGGGGGGCAGGGTTGTTCTGTGCATTGTAGGATGTTTAGCAGCATTCCTGGCCTCTACTTACTACATGCCAGTAGCACTCCCCTAGTTGTGAAAACCAAAAATGTCTCCAGCCGCTGTCAAATGTCCCTTGGCCAGGGCGGTGGGGGGTGGGGGGGTGGGGGTAAGGGGAAGATCACCCTTGGTTTAGAACTACTGCAGTAGAGTATATTAAAAATAATTATAATATAATTTAATTTAAAATTTCACTTGATACCAGCTGTTAGAGCCACTTCTACCTTCTTAATGTTCCCTGAGTCACAGTCCAACAGGTGTCACCCTTATTGATTAAACTTTAGGGACACCTCTGGTATAGAAAGGAAGTTAGGAAAGCAGGTACAGCAATAAGAGAACTGATTGCAAATGGTGATACTTGGGGTAGACAATGAAAACTCTTGGGATTTGCAGGGTAACTAAGTCCTACCATTGAACTGAAGTGTCAGTGAAGGTGTTATGAAAATGAATGTAGCTTGGGGAAGGGGGGGGGCAGGTGGTGACCCTAAGGTTAGAGCTCTAATATTAGGATAGTTGTAGGGCAGAACTTCTGCTTTTGTAAAGGAGAGAAGCAGACAACAGAGAGGAGGCCTTGTAGGCTAGGTCCTTAAAGCAGAGTTAGATCGCTGGGTTTCACCAACAGCACAAACATGAGAAATGGCTGCATCTCATCAGGACAGAATGCAGATAACAGGGCACATCCTAACAGGCATGGGTCATCTATGAGAACAAGAGAGGGTGGTTGGGAGAGGGTTCTCTGTATACAAACATATTTAGAACTGAAAGGTCCTTAGAAGCATCTAAGGCAAGAATTCCCAAATGCCAACTGTCTGTATCACAATCACCAGAAGAATTTTGTTTTAGTTGTTTTATAATGGAATATTTCAAGCATTCAGAAAAATTAGAGAGAATAGAACCATGAATAATTATGTATTGATTCCTTTTTAAAAAAATTCTTATTTTTCCACATTGCTACTGCAACTTTTTTCCTTTACTCTTTCTTTCCTTTTTAAAAAATAAAACATGAAGCTCCTATCCAATTCCCTTCTTTCCTCTCAGAGTTAACTACTACCCTGAACTTGGTGTTTATTTTTCCCATCTAGGACTTCACACTTTTACTACATAAGTATGTTTCTATTACAAACATACGGACTTTTTTAACTTTAAATAAACAGCACCATACTTCACACCTCCTCTGCAAGTTTCTTCCTGCAAAAAATTTTTTAGGCTTATTCATGTTTACATGTGTAGCTCTATTTCATTCAGTTAAATTTCTGAATTGTATTACATTGTACTTATCCACTTCCTCTTGAGGCACATTTAAAGATGTTTTTATATATGCTATTGTAATAAACATTATTGAACATAAAGGGAAATTTTAAAACATACAAATCCTATGACCCATCTTCAGAGCTTTTGACTTAGTAGGTCAAAGACAACCATATAAAAACCACCACTACCACCTGTGATTCTAATGTTCACGTCAGTTTTTCAACCATTGAAGGTTGACCCCATCTCCACTCACCACCTCTCTCCCTACACCACTTTACAATTAAGTCCCTGGAAGTTTACAAAGTCACTGGAAGTTTACAAAGTCCCTAGAAGTTTGGACATGCTCAAGGTCAGAGAAAGATTCATGGATTTTGCAGCCATCATGTGCTAAACTTTAGATAGGTCCTGTGGATATAAAATAATAAAGAATAAGACAGAAAAAACCCTGCCTTCCTTGAGCTGATCATCTAGACCAGTGTTTTTCAAACTTTTATGTGCATATGAATCACCTGGGGATCTTAAGGCATAGACGTTGATTCACAAATCTAGGTGGGCCTGAGATTCTGCATTACTAATCAGCTCCCAGGTAATGCTGCTGGCCCATGGACCGGACTTTGCATGGCAAGGAGTGGAACAGCTTCAAGGCTAAGACTAGGATGCAGGTTTCCTAACTCTCTGATAACCTGAAGCCAGGGTCTGATTCCCTAAGCGGCTCCCCAAAAACAAATTTACTGGTTACCTGAGGGTGAATATTCTGCAAGCATTTGAAGGAATTCCTTTCAAGACCAAAATTAAGGAAACAAGAAGAGAAATAAATGCCACAATGTAAAATGCAAAAGCAAGACTTGAACTCACAATCCCTGCATTCCCAAGCCACAATTCTGTCCCTGTGCTGCAGTGTCAGCCCTTGCCAGCTATGCTGGCCCATCTACGCCTCTGGAATCCTGAGGCAAGGCTCTCTTTGATTGCCGGTGCTTTCCCATGGAAGTTGGCCAGGCTGGGCTACTCTGCTGACACCGTTTTCTTTCTCTTGAGCAGCACTAATGAATGTTTTCATGAACATCCCCTGGATAACCAATAATAAACCTTCTCTAACTCTGCTAACCATCCCTGACCTCTCCTTACTTTGGATTTTGTAGTGATTATCATGTCACCAAACAATTTAGTCCTAAATGACAGGGAGTCCTGAAGAACTCATGGTTGTTACCAAGTGCATTATGACAACCTTCCCTCTGGAAAAAGAAGCTCCTCAGAAGAAGGGAGAAACGGTGCTTAACCACCACCCACACCGAGGAACTCAGCAAAGTGGTGAGCATTGAGAAGGTCCCAGAGAGACACTTGTGTGTCTTTGGGGTCCCAAAGATACGCCCAACTTGTCCCAACCAGATGCTGTGACTCAGCCCAGCACTTTAGCTCCAGCTGGGTCTCCTTGGCAGCTATGGGCTCTGGGGCTCAGCAGACAGGTCAAGCTCCCACTGCCTGTGCAGGAACCAGGCCAGAATCAGACCATCTTTAATGCCAGTGAGAGAGGGGCATATGGTCTTGGAGGCCGAAGACCAGAGAAAGGAGCAAAGTGAGCCTCAAAGAGGGAGGCTTTCTGCCTACAAACACTTTAGCAAAGGACTACTCGTGTAGTAGTTCAAGGGCTATGAAATGTCAGTTGAATTCTTTCAAAGACATGGCATAATAGCATTTTACCATTCTGCCTAAGAGTTTCATGGAGCTTTATGGGCTTATAATACTTTCACAGCTTTCCCCTCAACCAATGTTCACAACAGTCCTGGGAAGTTGGCTTTAAACCCACTGTCCAAGGTCTCAGTCACCTACTGTTTGAGCTTGGCCTTGAACACAGATCCTCTTATTGCAAATTGACCGAACTTTCCCCACATTACTTCTCCTAGGAAAGAAGCATCCGAGCTTTACAACCCAACGGCTTGGAGAAGTTCTAACCAGGATGAAAACGTGATGTTGATGCTGATCATTAATGAAGATGTTGATAGGATCAGGTGGTAGGCTAATCTGATGGACTTAGTGCTTGATACATTAGATTTTCAGAAAATGAGCTAAGTGCTTTGCTATAAGGTAGGCATATCTCCATGTATAGATGAGAAAACTGGGGCTCGGGTTGGTTAGGTACATTGCCTAAGGTTGGAGTTGCATTAACTGAATTAATATTCCATCCCAAGGCTAGCCAGTTCCAAAGCCCATGCACTTTCTACCGCGGAATGCTCCATCATTTAAGTCAGCCTCTAAAGCTGACATGTAGTAGAGACTGGATTTTAAAAAACAAAAGACAGACCCACTGACAGCCCATCCACTCATCCATTATGAACACACAGGCTTCACATTCGAAGTGTAGAAATGTGTCAGGGGTTTGTTAGATGGAGAGGCTCCTGGTATCACTTCCACGGGGCATCAGCAATGAGAACAGAAATATTTTCTTGCCCTTTGAGCGTGGTTCTGCCAAAGGGTTCAAAGCCACATCACAGGCTCTCCAGTTGGAAGAAACTTCCTGTCGAGGTTAAACCTCTATCTCATGACATGAATGTTCCTCATCTCCTCAGTGAAGATGCATGCAACTTCCTTTATGAAACCTTTTCAAGGTCTGTCTCCCCATTACTAAAGACCTGGCATTTAACATCCTTCAACCTGGCCCCAACCGTCCTGTGAAGTCTTGTCCCCCTTTATTCTTTTTTTTTTTTTAATTTTTTTTGATGTGGACCATTTTTTTTTTATGATTTATTTTTGTTTTTATTGTTTAATATTCCTTAAGAATGTGAAGATCCTATTGTACTTTTCTTTATTTTTTTCCAATTTTCTCTATAGTTTATTAATAAGTCAAAAGAAATTTTTTTTTTCTTAAAAAAGAGAAGCATCATAAACCTTTTCCTTCTCCTAGTTCTTGGGTCCTTTTTTTTTTCACACACACACACACACTGTATTTTATTTTTACAAGAGATAAATAAACTGACACCAAGCATTGTAAATGGATGACCACAACAAAAGCAACAGTGATTGCAATTACCAAACACAAAACACACTCATACTGTGTCATAATATTGACATTCAGTCCAGTAATCCTCCACTGTAACAGCTCCTTTACTTTGCAGTGAAAATTGATTTGTATATTTTTTGCCTCTGAGTCCTTGTGGGATTTTTTTTTTTTAACTCAAACAGAAAGTCACAAAAATTATAATCATCCTCATCAGTTCACTCAGTCCCATGTAATTTTTTTTTCATCTTGATCTTTTGTTAGCACTTTTATGAGTTCATCAGTTTTCCATTAGAGTTCTGAAAATGCTTATTCATTCAGTTCAGCAGTATAGTCAGTAACCAGAAACCTGTACTTGTCAGTCTTTTCCATGAATTCCTTGAAGATGAAACCCTTTTATAAGAACATATTTGCAAAAGCATCAGTGTACACCCAGAACTGTCTGTAAATGACAAAAGACTTAAAAGTGACCACGGTTAAAGATTTGATGAAAGTTCATAATAATGCAATTGACAAGGAAATTTAGTTATTTCTGACATATACATTTTAAAGTAATAACTAGAATTATGACTTATAACATTATACCAGAACATATAAGATTTTTAGAAATTTCATGTAATGCCTGAAACATTTATATTAACATATTTCCATACAAATAACACAAAGAAAGTTTAGTATTAGTTGTTTTTTGTTTGTTTGTTTTTTTATACTGCAGATTCTTATTAGTCATCAATTTTATACACATCAGTGTATACATGTCAATCCCAATCGCCCAATTCAGCACACCACCATCCCCACCCCACCGCAGTTTTCCCCCCTTGGTGTCCATATGTCCATTCTCTACATCTGTGTCTCAACTTCTGTCCTGCAAACCGGTTCATCTGAACCATTTTTCTAGGTTCCACATACATGCGTTAATATACGATATTTGTTTTTCTCTTTCTGACTTACTTCACTCTGTATGACAGTCTTTAGATCCATCCACGTCTCAACAAATGACTCAATTTTGTTCCTTTTTATGGCTGAGTAATATTCCACTGTATATATGTACCACATCTTCTTTATCCACTCGTCTATCGATGGGCATTTAGGTTGCTTCCATGACCTGGCTATTGTAAAGAGTGCTGCAATGAACATTGGGGTGCATGTGTCTTTTTGAATTATGGTTTTCTCTGGGTATATGCCCAGTAGTGGGATTGCTGGATCATATGGTAATTCTATTTTTAGTATTTTAAGGAACCTCCATACTGTTCTCCATAGTGGCTGTATCAATTTACATTCCCACCAACAGTGCAAGAGGGTTCCCTTTTCTCCACACCCTCTCCAGCATTTGTTGTTTGTAGATTTTCTGATGATGCCCATTCTAACTGGTGTGAGGTGATACCTCATTGTAGTTTTGATATGCATTTCTCTAATAATTAGTGAGGTTGAGCAGCTTTTCATGTGCTTCTTGGTCATCTGTATGTCTTCTTTGGAGAAATGTCTATTTAGGTCTTCTGCCCATTTTTGGATTGGGTTGTTTGTTTCTTTAATATTGAGCTGCATGAGCTGTTTATATATTTTGGAGATAAATCCTTTGTCCATTGATTCGTTTGCAAATATTTTCTCCCATTCTGAGGGTTGTCTTTTTGTCTTGTTTATGGTTTCCTGGGCTGTGCAAAAGCTTTGAAGTTTCATTAGGTCCCATTTGTTTATTTTTGTTTTTATTTCCATTACTCTAGGAGGTGGATCAAAAAAGGTCTTGCTGTGATTTATGTCAAAGAGTGTTCTTCCTATGTTTTCCTCTAAGAGTTTTATAGTGTCCGGTCTTAGATTTAGGTCTTTAATCCATTTTGAGTTTATTTTTGTGTATGGTGTTAGGGAGTGTTCTAATTTCATTCTTTTACATGTAGCTGTCCAGTTTTCTCAGCACCACTTATTGAAGAGACTGTCTTTTCTCCATTGTATATCCTTGCCTCCTTTGTCATAGATTGGTTGACCATAGGTGCATGGGTTTATCTTTGGGCTTTCTATCTTGTTCCATCTATGTTTCTGTATTTGTGCCAGTACCATATTGTCTTGATTACTGTAGCTTTGTAGTATAGTCTGAAGTCAGGGAGTCTGATTCCTCCAGCTCCATTTTTTTCCCTCAAGACTGCTTTGGCTATTTGGGGTCTTTTGTGTCTCCATACAAATTTTAAGATTTTTTGTTCTAGTTCCGTAAAAAATGCCATTGGTAATTTGATAGGGATTGCATTGAATCTGTAGATTGCTTTGGGTAGTATAGTCATTTTCACAATATTGATTCTTCCAATCCAAGAACATGCTATATCTCTCCATCTGTTGGTATCATCTTTAATTTCTTTCATCAGTGTCTTATAGTTTTCTGCATACTGGTCTTTTGTCTCCCTACGTAGGTTTATTCCTAGGTATTTTATTCTTTTGTTGCAATGGTAAATGGGAGTCTTTCCATAATTTCTCTTTCAGATTTTTCATCATTAGTGTATAGGAATGCAAGAGATTTCTGTGCATTAATTTTGTATCCTGCAACTTTACCAAATTCATTGATTAGTTCTAGTAGTTTTCTGGTGGCATTTTTAGGATTCTCTATGTATAGTATCATGCAATCTGCAAACAGTGACAGTTTTACTTCTTCTTTTCCAATTTGTATTCCTTTTATTTCTTTTTCTTCTCGGATTGCTGTGGCTAGGACTTCCAAAACTATGTTGAATAACAGTGGTGAGAGTGGACATCCTTGTCTCATTCCTGATCTTAGAGGAAGTGTTTTCAGTTTTTCACCATTGAGAATGATGTTTGCTGTGGGTTTGTCATATATGGCCTTTATTATGTTGAGGTAGGTTCCCTCTATGCCCACTTTCTGGAGAGTTTTTATCATAAATGGGTGTTGAATTTTGTCAAAAGCTTTTTCTGCATCTATTGAGATGATCATATGGTTTTTATTCTTCAATTTGTTAATATGGTGTATCACATTGATTGATTTGTGTATATTGAAGAATCCTTGCATCCCTGGGATAAATCCCACTTGATCGTGGTGTATGATCCTTTTAATGTGTGGTTGGATTCTGTTTGCTAGTATTTTGTTGAGGATTTTTGCATCTATATTCATCAGTGATATTGGTCTGTAATTTTCTTTTTTTGTAGTATTTTTGTCTGGTTTTGGTATCAGGGTGATGGTGGCCTCATAGAATGAGTTTGGGAGTGTTCCTTCCTCTGCAATTTTTTGGAAGAGTTTGAGAAGGATGGGTGTTAGCTCTTCTCTAAATGTTTGATAGAATTCACCTGTGAAGCCATCTGGTCCTGGACTTTTGTTTGTTGGAAGATTTTTAATCACAGTTTCAATTTCATTACTTGTGATTGGTCTGTTCATATTTTCTGTTTCTTCCTGGTTCAGTCTTGGAAGGTTATACCTTTCTAAGAATTTGTCCATTTCTTCCAGGTTGTCCATTTTATTGGCATAGAGTTGCTTGTAGTAGTCTCTTAGGATGCTTTGTATTTCTGTGTTGTGTGTTGTAACTTCTCCTTTTTCATTTCTAATTTTATTGATTTGAGTCCTCTCCCTCTTTTTCTGGATGAGTCTGGCTAATGGTTTATCAATTTTTTTTATCTTCTCAAAAAACCAGCTTTTAGTTTTATTGATCTTTGCTATTGTTTTCTTTGTTTCTATTTCATTTATTTCTGCTCTGATCTTTATGATTTCTTTCCTTCTGCTAACTTTGGGTTTTGTTTGTTCTTCCTTCTCTAGTTCCTTTAGGTGTAAGGTTAGATTGTTTACTTGAGATTTTTCTTGTTTCTTTAGGTAGGCTTGTATAGCTATCAACTTCCCTCTTAGAACTGCTTTTGCTGCATCCCATAGGTTTTAGATCATCGTGTTTTCATAGGTCTTGTCATTTGTCTCTAGGTATTTTTTGATTTCCTCTTTGATTTCTTCAGTCATCTCTTGGTTATTTAGTAACGTATTGTTTAGCCTCCATGTGTTTGCATTTTTTACGTTTTTTTTCCCTGTAATTCATTTCTAATCTCATAGCGTTGTGGTCAGAAAAGATGCTTGATATGATTTCAATTTTCTTAAATTTACTGAGGCTTGATTTGTGACCCAAGATGTGATCTATCCTGGAGAATGTTCCATGCGCACTTGAGAAGAACGTGTAATCTGCTGTTTTTGGATGGAATGTCCTATAAATATCAATTAAATCTATCTGGTCTACTGTGTCATTTAAAGCTTCTGTTTGCTTATTTATTTTCATTTTGGATGATCTGTCCATTGGTGTAAGTGAGGTGTTAAAGTCCCCCACTATTACTGTGTTACTGTCGATTTCCTCTTTTATAGCTGTTAGCAGTTGCCTTATGTATTGAGGTGCTCCTATGTTGGGTGCATATATATTTATAATTGTTATATCTTCTTCCTGGATTGATCCCTTGATCATTATGTAGTGTCCTTCCTTGTCTCTTGTAACATTCTTTATTTTAAAGTCTATTTTATCTGATATGAGTATAGCTACTACAGCTTTCTTCTGATTTCCATTTGCATGGAATATCTTTTTCCATCCCCTCACTTTCAGTCTGTATGTGTCCCTAGGTCTGAAGTGGGTCTCTTGTAGACAGCATATATATGGGTCTTGTTTTTGTACCATTCAGCAAGCCTGTGTCTTTTGGTTGGAGCATTTAATCCATTCACGTTTAAGGTAATTATCGATATGTATGCTCCTATGACCATTTTCTTAATTGTTTTGGGTTTGTTTTTGTAGGTCCTTTTCTTCTCTTGTGTTTCCCACTTAGAGAAATTCCTTTAGCATTTGTTGTAGAGCTGGTTTGGTGGTGAATTCTCTTAGCTTTTGCTTGTCTGTAAAGCTTTTGATTTCTCCATTGAACCTGAATGAGATCCTTGCCGGGTAGAGTAATCTTGGTTGTAGGTTCTTCCCTTTCATCACTTTAAGTATATCATGCCACTCCCTTCTGGCTTGTAGAGTTTCTGCTGAGAAATCAGCTGTTAACCTTATGGGAGTTCCCTTGTATGTTATTTGTCATTTTTCCCTTGCTTTCAATAATTTTTCTTTGTCTTTAATTTTTGCCAATTTGATTACCATGTGTCTCGGCATGTTTCTCCTTGGGTTTATCATGTATGGGACTCGCTGCCCTTCCTGGACTTGGGTGGCTGTTTCCTTTCCCATGTTAGGGAAGTTTTCGAGTATAATCTCTTCAAATATTTTCTCTGGTCCTTTCTCTCTCTCTTCTCCTTCTGGGACCCCTATAATGTGAATGTTGTTGCGTTTAATGTTGTCCCAGAGCTCTCTTAGGCTGTCCTCATTTCTTTTCATTCTTTTTTCTTTAGTCTATTCCGCAGCAGTGAATTCCACCATTCTGTCTTCCAGGTCACCTATCCATTCTTCTGCCTCAGTTATTCTGCTATTGATTCCCTCTAGTGTAGTTTTCATTTCAGTTATTGTATTGTTCATCTCTGTTTGTTTGTTCTTTAATTCTTCTAGGTCTTTGTTAAACATTTCTTGCACCTTCTCGATCTTTGCCTCCATTCTTTTTCCGAGGTCCTGGATCATCTTCATTATCATTATTCTGAATTCTTTTTCTGGAAGCTTGCCTATCTCCACTTCATTTAGTTGTTTTTCTTGGGTTTCATCTTGTTCCTTCATCTGGTATATAGCCCTCTGTCTTTTCATCTTGTCTATCTTTCTGTGAATGTGGTTTTTGTTCCACAGGCTGCAGGATTGTAGTTCTTCTTGCTTCTGCTCTCTGCCCTCTGGTGGATGAGGCTGTCTAAGAGGCTTGATGGGAGGGACTGGTGGTGGGTAGAGCTGACTGTTGCTCTGGTGGGCAGAGCTCAGTAAAACTTTAATCCACTTGACTGTTGATGGGTAGGGATGGGTTCCCTCCCTGTTGGTTGTTTGGCCTGAGGCAACCCAACACTGGAGCCTACGTGGGCTCTTTGGTGGGGCTAATGACAGACTCTGGGAGGGCTCACGCCAAGGAGTACTTCCCAGAACTTCTGCTGCCAGTGCCCTTGTCCACATGGTGAAACAGAGCCACACCCCCGCCTCTGCAGGAGAACTTCCAACACTAGCAGGTAGGTCTGGTTCAGTCTCCCCCGGGGTCACTGCTCCTTCCCCTGGGTCCCAATGCGCACACTACTTTGTGTGTGCCCTCCAAGAGTGGAGTCTCTGTTTCCCCCAGTCCTGTCAAAGTCCTGCAATCAATTCTCACTAGGCTTCAAAGTCTGATTCTCTAGGAATTCCTCCTCCTGTTGCCAGACCCCCAGGTTGGGAAGCCTGATGTGGGGCTCAGAACCTTCACTCCAGTGGGTGGACTTCTGTGGTATAAGTGTTCGCCAGTCTGTGAGTCACCCACCCAGCAGTTATGGGATTTGATTTTACTGTGATTGCACCCTTCCTACCATCTCACTGTGGCTTCTCCTTTGTCTTTGGATGTGAGGTATCTTTTTTGGTGAGTTCCAGTGTCTTCCTGTCAATGATTGTCCAGTAGCTAGTTGTGATTCTGGTGTTCTCGCAAGAGGGAGTGAGAGCACGTCCATCTACTCCGCCATCTTGGTTCCTCCCCCCTGATGTGGACCATTTTTAAAGTCTTTATGGGATTTGTTACAATACTGCTTCTGTTTTATGTTTTGTTTTTTTGGCCATGAGGCATGTGGGATCTTAGCTCCCCAACCAGGGAATGAACCCACACCGCCTGCATTGGAAGGTAAAGTTTTAACCACCTGACCACCAGGGAAGTCACTCCCTTTATTCTAATACATGACATTTTCATTCCAGCCCTAACAGTGTCCATATTGGACACTGGAGCAATACAGCTTTGGAGCCAGATGACTGGATTTGAATCCTGGCTCCTAGCTGTGCAGACCTGAAGAAGACCCTTCAGTTTTTGAAACTCCAGTTTGCTCCAACTGTAAAGTGAGGATAACAATACTACCAGCTTCCTGTTGTGATGATTAAATTAAATAATGCATGTAATGCACCTAACGCTTCACTGGCAGAGCAATCAATTTTTTAAAAAGCTTTTTAAAAAAACAAAACCCTATCAAAATTAAAACAAAATGTGGGCATTCTCTACTTGTACACTGGCTCCCCCCACTGTTCTTCCTAGAATATGCTTTCATTTTCCTCTTCTATCAGGAATCTACCTAAAACAAAATAAATCTATTTCTTTTACAAAGTCATCCTAGACAGACACAGCTTGAACTGATCTTTCACTTCCCTGACAAACTACAGCTCTTCAAATAAGTATTTCTTAATTGGACATTTTTTTTTTTACTTTCCTTTGATGTTCCTTTCATTGACAACTTAAAGTTTTTGTCATTAGGCCTTATAAATTCTGTGACCCAGATGTAAACATTTTTACCTACCCCCCTCTGAGCCCAGCACAGATCACAGATCATATGTACTCACCAATTTTCTCTTCTTTCCACCTATTATTATTGTATAATGTCCCAGTCAAGCAGTAAACAAATCTAAATTAGAGCCCAGGCCTCCCCAACAATTATAAATAAATGCTATCCAATGTCTAAAACACATATCCAAACTTACAAATCAGATAAATTAAGAGAAGTTGTTAACCTTACATAAATTACTAACTTTATAAGAAGTTACCCTGGCTCTGAAGCATTTACACTTGTGTTTGCAGGTCCTTAACTAGCTGTCAAGGGAGCTTGCAAGGAAAGAGTGGTTTAAAGTCTGGGCTGCCTCCTTCTGCTAACAATTGTCCCAAGAACCAGGGTCGTGGGGGTGAGGAAGGGGAGTAAAGTAGGAGGAAAATGAAGGATTCGTAATTCTTGAGCTCCAGTAACTGGTTGTATAAAGACATGAAGCTGTCTTCCTCGTGCTGCTCAGCACGGGGGTTCACTCACTCAACAGAGTGAGCAGCTACTGTGAGCAAAGCCTGGGCTGGGCAAGGGGTGGACAGAATATGATTAAAGGTCATCTTATAAAGAGAGGACTGTCCTGAGGTGCAACATGAGTTATCTGAAGTATGTCGTATGACTGCTGGGCTCATAGAGCAGGTTCTAAAGCAATTTTGTCCCCCTGATGTGGGCCCAACATCTTTTGTGCTGGATCAGAGTTGGGACAGGAGTTCTAGTCTCAGCCCTACACCTCACTGGTTGTCACCCCACCTCTTCTGGATTCTGTCTCCTCGTCTGTAAAACTGTGTGTGTGTGTGTGTGTTGGAAGGTGAGGGGAAGTGATGGAGTAGACTTTGGACTTGGTCAGTAGTTCCTCACCTTTTTTTTGATATGTAGACCCTTTTGAGAATCTAATGAAAGCCTCCTGCTGGAAAAATGCCCACGGGCACTACACACCAAGTGCAGGATTCTGTGGGGCTCCCCCCCACCCCGCTCCCCCCGGGCTCTGTCCATGGAGAGGAGGATTCCGTGGATTCCGGGTAAACGCTCCCAGCAGAGGTGATAGTAATAACACACGACGCATTATCAGTCATTGCCGACAAGCTATTCGGCTCTGCTGCACCATAATTTTCTAAAATGTGGCAGGCGACATTAAAATGGAAAAGCTTTGCAACTTAGGAAAAGAACGAGGGAAAACGCCCTCTTTCTGCTTCTTGGGTTTGTTTAGCTTTGCCCCTGTTACCCTGCCCAGGGGTAGTGAAACGGGTGGGGCGCAAGCTCCGAAAGCAGAACTTGACCGCTCCCTGCGGGAGGCCCGGGTCCAAGGCTCGGGCTCCGCCGCCTGCTCCCCACAAAGATCCTATTCTCCAGGCCCGCCGCCTGGAAACCGGCTGCTGGCTGGAGGCTCCGTCTCAGGCAGGGGAAGAAGCGTTTTTACTGAAAAATCGCAGCTAGGAGCCTTGCCCAGAGCACAGAATGCTCCACAGACAGCAGTCACGGATACAGTGGACACGGCGGGGGCAAGCTGACAACCCCCAAAGCCTCAAAGAAACGCAGGGAAGTCATTTGGAGGGCACGCCTCAAATTCACTTTAGAAACCAAGGTTTCCCTCCAGTAAAACACAGTTCGCCTGTATTGCGGAGGACGGAGGAAGGTGAGGGAGAGAGGGGAGGGGGAAGGGGGAGGGAGGGGGAGGGGGGAAGAGGTACCCTCCCCCCTCCACTCTCCCAGGGGCCCACCTTCAAGGAGCCGCACCTTAGACATGAGGGGATTCCTGCCCTGCATTCGTGCCCTGAGCACATACCACACAGAAAAGGGCCAGATGACCACCTGGAGAAGAAAAGGCCACTTTGTCGAAGTTACAAGAAAAAAAAAAAAAAAAGGCTCACAAGTCAAATCCTATTACAGTGAAATTTCAAGGGGACCCAATTTTTTTCTGGTACCAAAATTTAGATACATTACATATTTCTCTAAAAAAAAAAAAAAAATTGGGAGCTGAGGCTTGGAACTCTGTTACACAAGAGGTTTGGGAATTTGGGGGGTTTTGTTTCTTTGATGAAGTGATGTTGGCTTTACTGAAGTTTTACAAGCAGTGGCAAAAATTGTTTTTTAAAGAGCCCAATTCCAAAACATGCACACTATGGTTTCTAATATCCAGATGTGGCTTTCTTTGTAAAACAAGTGTGTGAAATATGTCAAATTATAAAGGCACTGGGGATGCTTATTTAAAGGAAACCTGCTATAAGTCCATTGATAGGACTTAATCTATTTTCTGTAAAAAGAGTCACCCCTAATTTATTAATTATGTAAATATAAAGTTTTACATATGTTATGTGCTTCAAGGGAGATGCACCAATACTAATTCCTTTTTAAACTACATCATTCTTCATCATTAAAACAGGTAATGATGCACTTTCTCTGAATGCAGTCCAATCCTGAATGGTCTACAGCAGTTCTTAGCTTAACATTTGATGTGAAAAAAAATTCATTGCTTCATTTTATACAAACAAATCAGTTAATGAGATTATGAGAAAAACACCAGTGGTGGCTTCTGCTGGCAAAGGAAAGCTAAGAGATTCAGCATTAGCTGGCACAAAGAAACTCAATCGGCCTACTTCTTGGCTCACTTACATAGACAGCTGCAAATGCCCTAAAATGCACTTCTTAGTTCTTTCTGAACCCAAACTAGCCTTAGCCTGGTGGAAGGCCTCTCCTTCCATGGCTTAACAGTATCTAACCAATCCCCACAGGAATAAAAATGTCAAGAAAATATAATAATAATATCATCTCCCATGTTCAACACATAATGGTTTACATATGACAAAACACTTCCCCATCACTGTTGTATCTGATCTTGACAAGATCAAGGATCGTCCAGAGTGTACAGCTGGAGGTTGTGGAGCAGAGTGCAGTAGGGCAGGATTCCTGCTTTCTGGTTCCCACGCCCATATACCTTCAGCACAGCCTGCTCCCTCCTGATCACTAACACAGAGACCTCAGCAACCAGATTCCTGACTGTCAAATGCTTCTTGAATTGCAATGTGGGCCTGAGATCTGGGCAATCTCCTCATATTATGGGAGGAAATCCTTAGCGTCCTTTCAGAGCAGGCAGAACCATTCCAGAAATAAATTATAGTCCATATAAGATGGAGGAGTCCTCTTTGATTGGTTTTGAGAAGCTCAAACCATCCCCCAGAGTCCTTCTATTGCCTCTTCCTTCTGCCAAACAGACAGCTGAATTCTCCCAACAAACAAAAGCCCTTCAAAACCATGATCAAGCCAACCATTCAAGGCTGAGGGAGTAGAGAATCTGCCATTCTTTTCTCTACATCCACAGTGGGAGAGCCAGAGGTACCTGGGATGGTGAGAGGCAGCCATCAGGATGACCGATTCTTCCTTCCCACCTACTCCGCTTTGACCCCTAAATCCAGATTCTACCTCCACACTCTCAATGGGAGTGCTGGTGACCCTGTGGGGCTTTCTGCCTGATCTGTCCTACAGGCCAAAGCCAACAAAATGTTTGCTTTTAACCTTAAAATTCTCCCACACTTAAAATTCTCCAACATAACTCACAGTCCAAATTCCCCACAGTTACACTTAAAATTGATTGAAGTTTCTTATTCACTATTTCCTGGTTAATGTCCCTGAAGAGTTTCTTCCTAATTGATGTTTTATCCTTTGTTTGTTACTCTTCCTGTCCTTTACCTTCAATTTGCAGGTTTCAACCCTTTTATGTTCTCATTATCTGAGGAAATTCAGAGGCTGTTTTGGTCAGGCTCTTCTAATTGGGTCTCTTGCCCCCTCTACAAACATAATCTGGTCCTCTCAGGTTCCTTCCACTCTCCTAAACAGAAAACAACTTCCCATTTTCCCTCCTCCATCACACACCTTCCATTACCAACACTTCGGTCTTTACTCCACCAGGAAACACCCAGGGCATTCCCTTATATCCTTCAGTGAAGGCCCAGGCTAAGACATTCATTGTTTGTAAGCTCTTAGGTCCGACCCTAAAACAACCAAAATCTGGTATTTTGCCATTCCAGAAAAACTTCTGATTATGATAACAGGCTCCAAATCATAGACTGATGAAGCATGAAGAAACACTGGAAATCATCTGAGTCTACTTGGTCATTCTAATTTGAGAAATGACCTCTAATTTGAGATCTAGGGTGGTACATGAAATCAAAGAGTTGAAGGTTGACCTCTTTATACTATAGATTCTGTAATAAGAAAGGTGGTGACTAACCATTAAGGATCACCGAACGGATGACTGAAGAGGGTCCCATTAGCCGTCCTCCATGGGATTCTCTGAACAGGACATATGTTTTGCAATAAGAGAATCTGTCTCCAAGTCAAGATCCAATGCCAAAGATGTCAGATATGAAAATTAAAGGATCCCATAAACTTTTTATGAAAAAAAATGGCATACTCCCTCGAAAGCTATCCTTTATTTGTGAGCCAGATATGTCGTAAGAATTACTGAGATAATCTCATCCCTAGAATGCACGAAGGAGTAAAGGGAAAGTGCTTCAGACGTACAAGAAATTATCTGCCCTGTTTTGTAAATGCACAGGGATGACTCACTGCCAGAAAGTACTCCTTCACCCCCAGATAAAAGCAAGAAAAAATCCAGAGGTTACCAAACTGGGAGACCCAGGCAAGTTCTGGCTTAAAACCACTTAGATTCTCACTCTGTCAGATCTCACAGTCATGCCCCACCTCTCTGGAATGCTGGCCTGCTGAAACATACCAGAGAATCTTAACCATCTGAAGGAGTATTTTATGCACGGGAGTCATGAGTCAGAGGACACATATGCTAGATCAGCTCTGTAATTATCAGCAATAACCTTGGGCACGTCACTCATGCTTTCTGTTCCACCTGAAATTAGGAAGAATACATTCTGCCATTCAAAATTGTTGTGAAGATAAAATGAAGTCATAGATAGTCTGATCTACATATAATATAGTACCATAGTAAGTGAAAATTAGCTGAGAACCATTAGTGGGCTATGAACATGAAAGCTCCCTCACAGTCATCCATATAGTTATTTCTTACCTCCACCTTGACTAGCCAGTTAGCAATGGTCATTAGTGGGAGCATGGCACCCATTGGCTGTCTGCTCCTGCATGTTTCTTCCTCTTACAAAACTCAACCAGCTGAGGTAATGAATCCTCTTTTCTTTCCAAATGGTACTAGAATCCAGGAACTCAACAGCCTGGTCAGGATAGGACAGTTGGGAGTGAAAAAGCACCAGATGGCTCTCTGTTACCCACACTGCCTGCTCCAAGCTGAGCCATTAACTCAAGTCCCATCAATAGAAACAAGAGTGATTAGAAAGGCAAGCTCCATTATTTTAAAAGAAAGAAGATGCAGTTAAGAGATCCTAAGCCACCCTCCCCCTATCCCAAAAACAGATGCAAAATTTGATGTTTCTCTACTCATTTAGAACAGTTCCCTTCACTAATAAGAGCTCAGTAAATGATAGCTGTTTTATTACTGTTATTACTACATGCCTTGCTGAAATTGGGACAAATTATTAAGCATTTCTCTGACCTATCAGCCTATTAACACTATAAAAGATTATGAGGCTTGTTAAATATCATTTATTCTTAGTGATCTCATACTAGATTCTAGTTTACTCATTTGCTTACCACGGGGCTCAAGGTTCAGTTCGTCATTCATAATTGATCCCTCTTCCTTTTCCCCTTTTTGAAGACCAGGCCCATATCTCCAGTCTCAAACACATCTCGCATTCCCTGCAATTCCTCTGTAGACTATCAACAACATTTTGATCACATCCATATGTTTCATCAGTGCCCTTTCTTCATTTTAACTAGCAATTATAATTTTTTGTACACCTCTCACTCAACAATTTGTAAGAGAACTGGTCACAGCCAAACTGAATTATCAAGTTCCTTCTTTGGTGGTACTACTGACAAAAAAAAGGGCCAGAAAACCCAAGTAGGCCAGTAAGAAGAATGAGATCATCACCCAGTGGGCAATTGAGAGTCCATGATGGAGCACCAGGAGAAAAGGAGAAAAACAGAGCAACTTGGTTGTGAGAAAATGTCCTGGACGCGCTCAAAGATTCCTGACCCTGATCTAAGCAGCAGCCAGCCAAACCTTTCCCAACAGTTGGGTATGTTCAGGCTCTCAAGTCTTGCTCTGGAATTGGAGTCCAGGTGCTCCAAAAGGTATCCATCTAAGTGCCTTTGCCACCAAGATAGTCCCTGTCACCTAGCTAAAACCCTGCCCCTCCTCTTCATTTGACCTTGGAAGAGTTAAAGAATGTCTAAGGAAGGTGAAGAAAGGAGGCCAGAATATTCTCTTTCTAAGAAAGACCATAAGTGGAATCTAGTGATCTCAGAGTTGTGTGAACTAAAATATCGCCTGCCATACCAGTAAACAAAGGATGTTGCAGCCATCAAGCCATCACATTACAGCCGCCCTCACAGTGAGCCCTCAGGGAACTCAGGATGGAGACAAACAGGCTGCCCACTGCCAAGCCCATCCAGCAGTCAGCAGCTGCAGCCATCCCCAACAGTGCACCCTGAGGAAACTAAGAACAAGAAAACGCCCCAGATAGCTGAGGTGCACATAAAAGGAATGACTTCAGTGAGCCCAGACTCTTGTACCTTCCCATACATAGAAAAGCGCTAAATTTAGTGGTCATTTGATGTTCTGACTACCTGGTCTTTTGTTGCAAAAAATCCTACATATCCTGGCTCTCCCTCTTGCCTCTTTGGAGCGGTCTTTCAGAGTTATCTGAGATGCTATGTCCTGGGCTTAAGTCCTCAGTTTTGCCCACTGAATAAAACATAACTCTCAACTTTTAGGTTGTGCTTTTTTTTTTTTTTAGTCGACAGTTGTTAACGAGACTAAGCAAACTGAAGATGTTCTGCAGTCCCTCTGGGAAACGCATGCAAATTCCAAGTTAAAACTTGTTACCAAATAGCTTAACTGAATACTTTTCTCCCACAGAGAATATAGAACAATGCTTCTACATTTTTTTTTTTTTTCCATGATTGGACAGTGGTGGATAACTGCTTACTGCAGCATGAATAGGGAGTCTTTGCCTTCTGGTTGTAAAAGATTCTTTTCTGTTGCCCATGAAGCCAACGGTCTCAGAAATGACATAAGGTTTGAATGAAACAATGATGCAATGCCTTGGTGGGGGTGGGGGAATATTTTGGAAAGAAAGTCAGCAAAGCTTCATTAATAAACAATATAAGAAGTCAATAGCGTAGCTGCTGGTATAGTAGAAAGGACACTCTATTTGGATTCAAAAAGCTTGGGTTTAGATCCAGCTCTGTAACAACCTGGCTCTGTGACCTTGGGCAAGTCATTTAACCTCTCTGGGTCTCTCTTCTTATAATGCAAAATAAAAGAATAGG
Organism: Balaenoptera borealis; assembly: GCF_965194805.1. Taxonomy (NCBI): domain Eukaryota; kingdom Metazoa; phylum Chordata; class Mammalia; order Artiodactyla; family Balaenopteridae; genus Balaenoptera; species Balaenoptera borealis. The sequence continues at coordinate 114,539,332 of NC_138864.1, forward strand.
ACCAGCTGGTATCCCAGGCCCCCTGCATCTCCGACAGAAATCCTGAGATCAGTTATGGTGGAGGTGGCCTCTGCTTCCACGTGCCTAAAGGAGTAAAATAGCCTGAAAACAAATTTTAAGCCTGAGTCAGTGTTCCCTGCAACTCCCTCTCTCTGGCCTTTTCCGAGACTCTTTTTGCAAGGAATTAGTTCCCCTGAGGATGGCTGAGTTAACAGCTGGACAGTATTGGCTGATTTCTGCTTTTGAACAGCTGGTCTATGAGAAAAACAACCAGACAGGCTTTTGTCAGAAAAAATGACTCCACTCTTACAGGCCAAGTATAGCTGGAGAAAAATAGACTTAAAAAGTTCTGTACTGCTTTCTCCTGACTGACACCTCCTTACATGGACCAATATCCTTCTAACCTTAGCTCTGCAGCCCCTCTATGAGAAATGGTGGAGAGAGAGCAAGGACTAGACAATTTCTAGGAAGCTCCAGAAAAAAATTCATGGCCATAATTTCCTGTTTTCTTTTCCATTCCTTTCAAGAAACCAAAAGTTCTGAAGGGCTTGAGGTTCTCAACCAGACCATGTTGGAATTTTAGGTAAAAAGATTCTTCATTGACTGGCATTGTCCTGAACATCACAGGTCCCCTGGGCACTAAATACTAGTAGCTTTCCCCTCGCCATCATGACGCCAATCAAAAATGCTACCATGTGTTTCTAAAAGCAAAAGAAGCTGACTTTCCATATATAGGCTCGGCTGGATTATGAGGAATCTCTATGTTGATTCAGGCTCTTTCCATGGGTCTATTTTCATTATAATAAAAATATTCTCTCGATAACCATCTGGGTCATTGAATTGTCTTCCCTCCACTGCCTAACGACCCACCAGGATCTGAGTGCCCCTTTCCCCATTCATCCTAATACTCTCAACATTTGCAAAGCTTAGGTTCCTAATAGGTTAAACCTCTAACTTTTAGTCTGGGCTTGTAATGAACTGATCCTTTCCTCACCTTTGTTTAAACAGATTTTTGCCACCAGCAGTCCATTTGGAAGGGAAAGGGAAAGAAAAACAGCAACTCACAAAGCTGTACACAGCCTGTGTGTAGGACGAAGGTGCAGCTGGACCACCTCGCTGTGATGTCTGCAACGTGCAGTAAAATTAGTAAATTGTGCCAGTGCTAATACTCCAGTCTCAACAAAGCGGTTTGTTTATTAGGGCTTCTAGCTCACAAAAGAGGTATTTAAAAACTCTACACGTAGCCTTGGGAACAGACCAGGGGAAAAGTAAACATAAAGCACAAGTTTCGCCTTTGCAAGCGGCAAGCACAGCATCAACGACATCAGAGCACCTAATAAATGAAGCTAAATGAAGGAAGTGTTGGATGAACACAACAGCATCACAACCACTGAGAAAAATTTACCGATAAAGATGGATAACCCTGACTTAATAGCTATCATCTATCCACCTAAAACTTAAAATAACCCATATAAGATTGTTTCAGTAAACTATATAAACTATATATAAACTATATCTAAGTGGTTATTAAAAACGTGATTGTACAGCTCGGTGCTTTGTGACCACCTAGAGGGGTGGGATAGGGAGGGTGGGAGGGAGGGAGACGTAAGAGGGAAGAGATATGGGAACATATGTATATGTATAACTGATTCACTTTGTTATAAAGCAGAAACTAACACACCATTGTAAAGCAATTATACTCCAATAAAGATGTTAAAAAAAAAAAAGTGATTGCAGAAAGCTATTTGTTAATAGCTTTCTATTATGAACATCTAAATGTTCATAATATATAACAAAGTGAAAATATATTACAAAAAATGAATTCTCTATTTTTCGATTATAGAGTAGAGAATTATCTGTAAATGCCATAATGTAGAAATGTATGGACGGATATCCAGCAAAATGGTGACCGTACTTCTGCATAGTGTAACAGATGTGGTTTTTTTGTTCTTCTTACATGTATTTTCTACAATGAAAACCTATGAGTTTATAATGGTGGCGGGAAGCATTTGTTTTTTTAAAAACAGACTCCATTTAATCAAATTAAGTGAGACCTGGTTTAAATAGTCCTCAGGGAACAAAGAACAGTGAGGACACCTGACTAGAGACAACATTTTCTACCCAGAAGGCGGATACTCTGTATTTCGTTCCTGATCAAAAATAACTCACTGGCAGGCGCAGGCTTAAAAGACAGACCCCTCTGCAGGACAGTAATATCCCATTTTTCCTGACGCTTTACATGTTAAATGGACAGAAACTTCCTCTCTAATTTTATCCTCCATGTTGAGAGCAACTAGGACCCACAACAACTGGGCCTTTGCCCAACAAGCACGGCTACGGCTAACCCCAAGTCACGTGCAAGGTTTGTCTTTAAAAACACCTTCCATCAGGAACTCCGTTTGCAACAGAATCACAAACATGGGCAAAGAGCTCCTCTCATTCACCCTCTCCTCACCAGGGGGGGCCCTGAAACAGCTCCCAACAATTGCCCGATCAATAACACTTTTTCTTTTCTAAATCAAAATTTCCACCCTAAGCCACTACAATTAAGTTTTTATCCTTAGATTGTACTTAGTGGTAGTTTCTGTTCTCTCATGACTTGGGACCACCAGCCACAAACACCTAAAATAATATCTTTGGTCCTGCTCTCCAACCCCTTCCCAAATTACAGTCCGCTAAATGGAGAGAATGGACAAGCACTTGTCGCTTACTTTCTCACCCTCTGTGGGAGGCTGAATTCTAAGATGACCCCAAGATTCCTGCTCCCTGGTGGACACACCCTATAAGATCCCCTTCAGTGTGGCCTGTATGGCCTAGGGATATGATGGATGCCAGGTTACCCTGTGGGGAAGGTAATTTTGCAGACATAATTAAGGTCCCACATCAGTTTACTCTGAGTTACCCAAAAGGGAGATTTTCCTGAGTGGGTCTGCCCTAATCAGGCAAGTCTTTTCAAAGAAGGTCTAGAAGTCAGAGAGAGATTCTCCTGCAGGCCACCAAGAGTCACACAGATGCAAGAAACTGAATGCTACCAACAACCACAAGCTCAGAGGGACTGCAGCCCAGCTGACACCTGACTGCAGTTTGGTGAGTGAGTCCCTGAGTAGAGGACCCAGCTAAGCTGTACCCAGATTCCTGACCCACGGAAAGTGTGAGATAATACATGTTGCTGTTTTAAGCCACTAAATTTGTGATAATTTGTTACATGACAATAGAAAACGAACACACCCGCTGACTGGCCAAGTGTCTGTCCACGCCCTCGCCCACACTCTCGCTTCTTCTTGTTCACCTCCTCTGAGGATGTTTATGTGGAAGAAAAAGGAACCCTCTGTGCTCCTTGGAGTCGGCCTCCCACTGGGGAGTGAGGTTCCCCCCAGCAAGACTTGTCTGAGGCACTCCACCCCGGTTTCTTGAACCTGATGCTTTGCCTCCCTCCCTCTGTTCACTCCTTTTGGCAAGTCAGGTTTAGATGGTGGCTGTGGCTTAATACGTGTCCTCCCAGATCACAGATCGAGGTCTGAATAAATCTCTTTTTCCTGATAGACTGGGCAAAGTCAAGTTGATTTTTTTTTTTTAAAGAAACTTTTACAAGAAAACTAAGGGCAGGAAGAAGAAGGAATTTTTGAAATGAAAGTAGACACACGTAGGACACATTTCTTGCTCTAACTTAACTAAAGGCTGGCCACAGCCTGGCTTGGCTGGTGCAGCTCCTGGAACGTTCATGTCCACATCCGCTTCCCTCCCCAGCCCCGTCTTTGCAGGAGGTTTACAACTGTGCCAGGCTCCCTCGGGCCCAACTTGCGTTTGAGTTGGCACCTTACTGGCCCTGGAGCCTCCCTCCCAGGTCCTCCCACTCTGGTTTCTGGCTCCAAGGATGAAGAAGGAACTTCTCCACCTGACCGCAATGATTCCTCTCCCAGGCCTCACGCTGGGGACCTTACAAGACACTTGTGCTTTACTCACTGTCTTCAGACCTCTGTGTTCCTGTGTCTTGCTCTTACTTTCTGTCCCTTTGGCTTCAATTCACCTAAGATATATTAAGAATTCACTGTGTGTCAGGCAACTGTGCTGAATTGCAGAGCTACAGAGGTGCTATCATGTAGCCCAAGGCCTACCAGAACTGCCTGAAACACACTCGCTACTCCATCACGGAGACCGGTACTATATGATTCCAAAAATCGATTCACGGTCAACCTACTTTCCTTAGCTGATGCCTAAGTGGCATCTAAGCACCATGGCAAGGACCAAAACTTACCTGCAGCTTCTCTATCACCTACAAGTTTACTCTATAAAGTTGTAAGAAAACAAATGTAATAGAATTTCAATGTCTAAGTTCCATCTCCCTACTAGACTTTCACTATTAGACTGTTTACTTGCAGATACCCATTGCAAGTAACAGAAGAGACTCACTTTGGCCAACGTGAATCAGTAGACATAACTATTAACCTCTAAGAGGGTCCTCTCGGTTACTCAAATGTGTGCTGGGCTCAACACAAGAATTCCCTAGTGTGAATTTTCCTATTGAATTCATAGGCGTGAATATTAGTGTTTTACTGAAAAACAGCCTCATGAAAATAAGCTGACCATCCCCACCCATGTAGCTGTCCTAGACTGCAAGCTCCCAGAAAGCAGATCAGACACATTTTGTTCTCTTTGTTCTGTGACTGAATGGCATATTAAGCAAGTGGCCATTCTAATACGTTCTAGCGATGACAATGAAAGCCAGTATGATCCCTGCAATTGCCCATGTCAGTTTTATCATGCTGCCCCAAGCTTAAGGATGGCTGTGTATGAGTCATTGGAAATATAATAGGATATTCACACAAAAATGGGAAAAAGCTCAAACAAGTTATACATGAAGCATTCCTGTATCTAATCTCGAGCTCACATCAGGGTCCAGAGATCACTGGTCTCAGAGTAATCTCAGAGGCCAAGCCAGCAAAAACAAATGTCGTTTTCTCTCAGGCAGACACCAGCTATCAAAGTTCAGAAAGAAATAGCCACTTGGACCTGGAGTTTAGCATTCAGACTGCTGACACCATCATCCCTGCCACTGTGAGGTTCACTGTGACCTTATAAGACCACTCTAACACAGTGGTCCCCAACCTTTTTGGCACGAGGGACCGGTTTCGTGAAAGACAATTTTCCAAGGCAGGGGCTGGGGGAGAGGATGGTTGAGGCAGTAATGAGAGCGATGGGGAGCGATGGAGAGCAGAAGATGAAGCTTCGCTCGCTCACCCACCGCTCACCTCCTGCTGCGTGGCCCGGTTCCTAACGGCCCAGAGGTTGGGGACCCCTGCTCTAACGGACGGGTTTCATTTTCTACTGATGCTGCACAGATGTTTAAAGAAGAACATGCCAGAAACTGTGTTGTAGGTGTAAAATGGATCTCAAAACATTTTATAAAGGACACATATTCATTTAATTGCAAAACTATCAGGAAAAGAATCTTTTTCTACTCCCCCCTTCATCCCACTCTAGTATTTCAAAGGCTGGCTGCTTGGGCAGGCTTAATCTACTTTGGGGATCTTGCTGTGCCAGTCACTTCCCTGTATGTCACTTTCCCATGAATAGAACAGGTACTGGTGTTGCACAAGCCTCTTCCCATACCACTTATTTGACCTGGGTCTGTTATATGAAGCAAGCCCCTTCCACCACTTTGTTCAACAGCCAACATGTACCTAAAGCTTAATAACATCCCAATCAAGATTAGAAAAAAAATCTAAGGGAGACTTCATTAATATTTATTTTGAAACATTTATGTTTCTGACACGAGGGGAAAATAATGTGTGATGGAAATGACATTAGTTTAGATACTCATTGATGCAGAAGCCAATGCACACTGTTTATTCACTAATGGTTCTATTGGGGGTGGTAATCTCCAGGCAGAGTTGCTAGGAAACAGAGGTCACTGTCAAGACATCTTATTGACTTTTTTCTAAGGATCTCTCAATAAGCTCCTTGTCATCACAGTTCTTATCATCAGAGGTATAATGAGGAAAGTGGCTAAATATGTTATTCCATTAAATCTTCACAACAAATGTGTTTGTTAGGTAATATTATTACCCCCATTTTTACCGATGCAAAAATGTAAGCTCATAGAGGTTTGACAACTTGGCTGACGTTGCACAGGTAAAGAAGGGGCAGAGCCAGGAAATCAAATCACTTCCTCTGACTGTGAAAGCTACCTTCTTTCCACTACACCAACCGCCTCTCGACTCTCCAAGGTGAAAATGCAAGTGGATGTTGTCGTGCACTTGTGGACCACAGGAGAGAGGCCGGTTTCCAATGAGATATCATGTTCTCTGGGCATCTGCAGAGGGCAAAATGCCTGAGTCATTTCAGAAAGACAGGTCAGGTCAGGTATGCATACCATCAATTCACATTTGTGTCTTTTTTCTGGGAAAATGAAGATAACAGTTCCATCTCCCTTACTGGGTCCTTGTAACAAAGATCAAATTACGTAGACCACATCAAAGAACTTCACAAATTCTAAAGCCCTTGTAAATGTAAGGTGATATGATTACCATTATCCCCTACTGAGACAGAGAGCTGTTTCTCACCTACCCTGTGCTTCTGAGCTAGTAGGGCTTTTTCAGGATTTGGTTTCTTTGGGGTGGGGAGTAAGGAGGAATTAAGGAGGCTCCACAAACACCAGAGCATAAGCGCGTCTGTGTATACATCCAGGTGAGGTGAGTCATTTACGGTCCAGTTAATCATGGCACAGTCAGTCAGTAGAACAGCATACAGCCGACCCTCATTACTCATAAATTCCATATTTGCAAATTTGCCTACTTGCTAAAATTTATTTGTAACCCCAAAATCAATACTTGTGGTGCTTTCATGGTCATTCACAAAAATGCACAGCGCAGTAGAATTTGAGTTTCTTGAAGTGCACATTCTCAGCTGAGGTTGAACAAGGCTACACTCTGCCTTCTTTCAGCTCATACTGTAAACAAGTGTCCTTTTCATGGTCTATTTAGTGCCACATTTTCACACTTTTGTTCTTTTTGTGGGTGATTTGCTGTTTATAATGGCCCCCAAGTGCAGTGCTGAAGTGCTAGCTAGGGTTTCTAAACAGAAGAAAGCTGTGATGTGCCCTATGGAAAAACTACATGTGTTAGGTAAGCTTCATTCAGGCATGAGTTATAGTTCTCTTGGCATGAGTTCAAAAATATATGTATATTAAATGAGATGTTTTTAAACCGAAACACACAGAAAACAAGGCAATGTATTGATCAGCTGATGAAAATGTGTGACCAGAGGCTCACAGGAACCTAACCCAGTATTTCCCCTAGGAGCAATGATTCAGTATTCACTAATTCAGCATTCACTAATTCACTATTCACAGGGACTTTATAGAACATAAGTACCTCCCAAACAAGAATGGATTATATTTAGTCATTAAAATTTGTAAATATAAGTTTGAAGAAGAGCAGGAAAATGCCTGCTATGCATTTAAAGGGCTACATATTTTTTCTTCCAGTTTCACTGAGGTATAACTGACATAAGTATAAGGTACACAGCATAATTATTTGATTTACATATATAATGAAGTGACTATCACAATAAGTTTAGTGAATATTCATCATCTCATATAAATACAAAATTAAAGAAATAGAAAAAAATTTTTTCTTGTGATGAGAACTCAGGATTTTCTCTCTTAACAACTTTCATATATAGCATACCCCAGTGTTACTTATATTTATCACGTTGTACATTACAACTAAATGGTTACCTATCTAAAACCAGAAACATGAAAAAGACTGGGAGGGAATATACAAAATAGATAAAAAGTGCCTCTAGGTTCGTGTAATTATAGAAGAGTTTTCTTATTTCTCCAGCTTTGGTAATACGTTATTTTCATGGTTTAAAAATAAAATTTTAAATGCAAAAAACTCCCACCATTAACATCTGTGAGAAAAACACAAAACTCCTCATTGTCAATTCTATGACTAATCTATGTTAGGCAACCCCCAAAGGTAATTAAAACCATCTGGAGGACTGGTGAGGTTTGATTCACTTTTCTGAGAACCCTGAAAAGGATGTTCCTAGTATGGATCTGATTTATCATCCAACAACATTGAAGGTTCTTTTTCTGTTTTGATTTCTACAAACTATTTGCTACCATATACTCAGTCTCCTTCCCTACTTCCCCCTATTGCCAATATGGCATCGCTCCAAGACCCTCAGATTCTCAGCCCCTCAACTCAAATGTCACCCCAGAAAGGCAGTGCCCATACCTCCAACTGTAGTCACAGACCTTGTTTTACCATCTTCCTGGCATTTACCATTATCTGAAACTATTGTATTTATTTATCTGTTCCAGCTTTTATCGCCTGCCCCCTGCCCCCGTGCTGGGACATACAGGACTGTCCATCTTACTCATTGTTGACAGTCACCTCACCCACCCCACCCCCTCACATACCTAGAAGGGCCCACGGGCAGATAGGAGGAGCTCAATAAATATTTGCTGACTTACTGACTCTTAGGTTTTCTAGGTTTTCCTGATTCCTTTTTCTCCTTTGACCCCAAACCAGCCATAATCATTTATTTACCTGACTATCTTATTCCAAAGGGAGTTTAGGAATACCTCAATCCTATAGTAAGTCCTTTCAATTCATACTTCTCCATGTCCCTTGATTCCATCCCAATTTGTTTCCTGGCAGACAACAGAGTCCAGAGTTAGAGATTTAGTTCTCTCTAACTCCCTGCAGTTGATTTAAAGTGGGATTAGCTCCTGATGACGTTTTGCTGCAAACCTGCTTATCACTGAGCTGCTTCACATAACACATTCCTTCCTTGTGACCAGATCCCTGCAGCAGCCTCATAACTTCTCTACACACACTCCAGTCTGGCTGAGGTCCAAGGGATCAATGGACCAATAAGAGTCTGAGATTTGTGTGGGTTTATGTTCATGTTCTTTAAAAAGGGCCAACAAGCCCCAACACATGACTCTCCACGAAGGAAGGTGTCTGTGGGGTGTGGAGGAGGGGAGATTCGGGTTGGTGGTGGCTGTCTCGAGATGTGAGCATGGAGCAGTCATTTTATCTCTGTTGAAAATTTTGTTTCATTTATCTGTGTTTTAAGGCCATGAAGAGGTATACACTGAGCTATTTCTGACATCACGTCTTAATCAGAAAGCAGCTGTAATATAGAAAAAAGTGCTTCACTTAATCCTGTTTGCGTGATGGTTTCTAGGCAACTGCTTAATGCTTGATATGATCATGGGTTTTCACACAGCCCAGTAAGATCCCACAGCCATGTAACTTTGCCAGGAGGAAAAAAGAAGCAGGGATTTGTGAGCAGCAAACAGAGAAGAACAAATGGAACTTTCTCGATGAATCATACAGAGAAAAAAAATCCAGTCACTCTCGAAAGAGAGAAGATCAAACCCTTGAGAGGCACCCCTCATGGGCTTCTGGCTGGGATTTTGAAGTTTCACAAGCATAACTACAATTCTGCCCTTTGATCTTGAGATACAGTTTGTATTTGTTCTACTTAAGCATGAGGGATAACGAAAATGACACCTAAAATTGTGAAATGACCTGTAGCATTTAACTTTCACTGGGGACAAAAGCATAGGATTTTCATGTTTACTTAATTTTGTTCCAATTGCTATTATCTTTCCTGAAAAGAAAAGACTAGTCATCAGTCCTAGGGACATAATTCACAGTTTACAACTATACCTGCTCTTGCAGGTGGGGACAGTAGATATCTCTCCAGGAGAAGCAGGAGGGGAATCAGGAGAGGGCTGTAGACTTGGGGCCTGTTTGCTCCCTGCTCTAACTGCAGTAGCCCCCATTTTCTATTTTCACAAATGTTCAGCAAAAGGAAAAGTACTGCAAAGAAATAACCAGAGCATCGCAGGGTGGTGTCACCCTCTACAAAGACAGTCAGACTTAAGCCTGAACTACTTAAGGAGCGCCCCTGTCTCTAAAAACTGGTCGTTTGTTTTGCCAAGCTCCCCAGGCCCCCCCCCCCTCCACCATGCAAAGTCCCTGGAAACAGTGAACACAGTTGTTGGGAAGCTCACTGTATTTCATGGCAGTGAGAGGAGGCAAGAGAGAGGAGACAGGCAGTGGGGCTGGAAGGGAGGGTAGCCAACTGCCCTAACTTGCCCAGGGCTTTCCTGGCTTTAGTACTGAAAATCCTGCATCTCAGAAAACTCCTCAGTCTCAGGCAAACTGGGGCAACCGCTCAACCTACAAACGACTAGAAGGAAAATTGCAGATCTTGCTTAAGCACAGATGTACTTAGTCATTCAACACTCTTAGTCACAGAGAACGCAGACTCAGGAAAGCCGGTTCCATGGTGCCCCTGCTCTAATACTGCCGGGAACCAGCATCTGTGATGATGTTGCCTTCCCACCCTGCACCCCACACTGGGCATCTGGGTTCTTACTGAATATCAAACAAAGCACAGCATTCCTCCCACAGAGCCACTGGTAAAGACACCATTCTTCTACCATTTTACCCTATACTTAAGAGGTAAACAATTGGCCATGATAAACCAATTACCTTCCTGACCCCTAATTCTCACCAAGCTAGCCTCCTGTAAGTGGTTAAGCACATACGCTACCACGCCATCATTAGAAATTCTCTAGAAATCCTTGCCCATTTTCCATCTTCGTAGAGTAAGAAGCCATCAGACAGGCACAGAAAAAGCAAACATTCACAGACATTTCCTTTCAGAAGCAAGCAGCAGGGCTTCCCTGGTGGCGCAGTGGTTGAGAATCTGCCTGCTAACGCAGGGCACACGGGTTCGAGCCCTGGTCTGGGAAGATCCCACATGCCGCGGAGCAACTGGGCCCGTGAGCCACAGCTACTGAGCCTGCGCGTCTGGAGCCTGTGCCCCGCAACGGGAGTGGCCGCGACAGTGAGAGGCCCGCGCACCGCGATGAAGAGTGGCCCCCGCTTGCCACAACTAGAGAAAGCCCTCACACAGAAACGAAGACCCAACACAGCCAAAAATAAATAAATAAATAAATTAATTAAATCCATAAAAAAAAACAAAAAGCAAGCAGCAAAGGCCTGTTGGATAGAAGCAAAGCCGCACTGTAGTTTCTTAAGAGCCACAGGATAAGTGTGACAATGACAATTTTAGGATTTGTTCTTCAGCACTGCCACCTCATTCATCTCCCCTTAAGCCCCTCAAGCTAACATAAACATCAGATTCAAAAATGCTTATTGAGCCTAGATATATGGGTGAAGGCACCTGGCACTTTCACTTACTATTTCTGATTAAAATTCTGTTCTAATTAGGAAATAATTTGAAATAAAGAGTAATTCAGAAAATAATGTCACAGATACCCCTGAAACCCACCACCAGAGTTTTCAAATGTCAGTCTGCTATGTTGGCCTCAGATTTTCACAAAAGAACTGAAATGTTGCAGGTAACACTAGAACCCCACTCAAAGAGGCAGATGCCATAGGAAGGTGGAAACTGCAGCTCAGAAAGATTAAATAATTTCCCAAAGCTAGAGAGGAAGGGTCTCTGGAAGCATTCACATCCTTGCTACAAGCATGATTTCTCTCCTCTCACTGTACCTTTCAATTCACTTGAAATCATTCTTAATTGGATACTTACAACACTAACCAAAGCATGTGATTCCAGGACTCAGATTTTGCTGCCACCAAGTGCTAACAGGTGCCAGGTATTTGGTGGCAAGACTGAACAGTTAATTCACCTCAGGAACTTACAATTTCGAGTCAGAAAAGCCCCAAAAGGCCATTACTTCCAAACAGTTGTTTCTTGCTTATAAGCGGAAAATGAAATTAAAAAGTAGTCATTGTGTAAAGAGAATAAGATATACCTAGGAGTGTACGATTTCAATGTAATTGAACCTTTTAAATTATGAACCATTTTTTAAATTTCCTCCAGATAAACCTGAGCTTTCTCTTATTCACAAAAGCTCTTAAGCCCACCCCAGCCCCCTGCAGACTGCTATATCACTCTACATCTTCCATTTAGCGGGCCCTGGCAAGCCACAAAACAGAGTGCCATGCTGAATATTTTTTGAGAAGCCAAAAACCCAGAAATGCCACACTGAAACAGCAAAAAATCACAATGACGAGTATTTCATTTTAATTCATATTTCACAATCCAGGTTCTGAATATTACAATCAGTACATACAGTACAATGTTGCACCCGAAAAGTCAGACCATTCTAACAGGTGAAATAACATTCCCCAGGGTGGGAAGAATTTGTTCACCTTTTTCTAGAAAAAGGAATCCTCTGCTTACAGGAAAGGGGCCAAATTCAATTAACCTAGTTGTTGAAGAGCTGCTTTTAAAGATGAGTAGCATTTCATTTTATAAAATAGAGGCCTTTCTAAAAACTGTGTGTGGGAATTTGATCCAGTTTCCCCCCGATGTATATTAAAATTCTCAGAATGTGTTGTCTTTCCTTCTTCCTGCCTCTCCACTCACACAGGCCCTGCTCTGGTCTCGCCAGCCATAATGACATGGATTTCCCCAAACACAGTGCCCATCACATCTGTCTGACTTTAGATACAAGATTTCTGCAGCCCAGAATTCCATCGCCCTCCCTCCTCCTCCTAGAAAACTCCGACTTCATAACCCAGCCTTCTCCCACTCACCCATGTCACCATGCACCCAAAGTGCACCTAGAGCCCCTTACGTATACTTCTCTTACTACCTTTATCACTTGTGCATTTTTACTATTTCCCCCTCTTCAAGGATGTGACCACAGGATCTGACATAGTGCCTAGACATGGCAGAAGCCAAATAAATTCTTGATAAACCCAATGATAGTCATGCCCTGTTGCCTTCCCTGCCCTTCTATACCACCTCCTGACCATCCACGGGGCTGCCTAGTTATACAAGTCGGGGTCACCCTTCACCATGAAACCTCAACTCAGCCCTGACTACCTCCCGCCAGAAAAAAATACAGCAACTGCAACCTAAACAACCAGGCCATCCTTTCAACTAATGAAGAACTCTTAAATTCAAATGACGATGGATAATTTTTCTTCGTTTTTAGAAAGTGAAGAATATTTTGGTAAGCCAAATAATTCCTACTCCATTCAATGTACCTGCTTCATAAGTCTTCTTCAAAGAACACACCCGTAAAAGGACAACTAGGTATAAAAGAAGAGTGTGAATGCAACGACCTTTACCTCTTTCCTCTGCCAAGGTATTAAGAATCAACAAGCAAAAACACTTCCGATGAGCTCTTACTGATTTTTGCTGTAATACAAGGTGGAATAAAGATCACAATATAGCATCTCCTCCCAGAAGGTGGAAGTACCGTGTCTGGCATGTTCTATACTTGGCCTGACCCACTTAAATCTTGAGGAACTGTTAAACTGAATCAATCACTTCCTAGTTTTCTCCTAAATGCAGGTCATCACTGTACCTGACCTGCATGGTCACTAAGGGAAATAGGCAGCTCCGTGACCCTTCCTCTTCCTTCCTTGCTCATGCAATTCCCTGGGGTCAGTGGGAATACAGTGGAGTTCAGAATTCACAGGTCAGACGACAATCAGGGAGTCTGAGTTACCCAAGGCATACAAGGCCAAGGCTAGAGCTAACAAACCTGATGGTCTAACACAAGGTAGAAGAGCATTAATGTTATTTAAAAAAAAAGAAAAAAGAAAAAGAAAAAGAACCCCATTAAGCCTGGAACTTAGAGACAAACCACTGAGCTCTCCAGTCTAGTATCTGGAGAAAATGACTGGAATTTCTACTCCCTCAAAATGATCAGAAAATGACTCCTTGGCTACTCAAAACACACCCAGCAGCTTGAGATCATCTGATGGATTTAAAAGAGTTCAAAATAACTTTATTTAAGGAACCAACTTATCTGCTTAGCATTTGCTGCAATGCAATGTCTAAATGTTCCAAGAAAGCCAGTTTAAGTAAGTGGGGAGGCTCTTTTTCCCACACACCTTCTGCATCAGAGGACAATGAAGAAGCTGCTCTTGAACCTGGGTCACCTGAGCAGCCTCCAGCGAGGTCATCCAGCTGACTTTCCCCACTCTGCCTGGCCACTGCTTAGATACGGGTGAGTGGATCTGTTAGGGATGAAATCAAACCAGGGTCAAGGTCAACCTTCTGGTGCCAGCATTTTACAAACTCGAGCTCTGGCCGCAATATGAGGGAAGTAATAACTTAAGCATCTTTTTTTCAGTCTTCAGAATACCACTTCATGCAAAAACCAAAAAGGACAAAAAGTAAAGCAGAAAATACTGTGGTAGACTTGAGGAAGAATATACTGACTCCAAGGAACTGTAATTGACTTATCAATGAGGACTGTAGAGTCCTTACCTGGGGTGGGTTGCAAAAATGTCCTCAATACAGTGCTGCTCCTCCCATCAAGAGGTGGCCTCTATTTCTCTGCTCATTGATTCTGGAATGGCCTTTTGAGTTGTTTTGGTCAACAGCATGTGGCAGAAGTGACACTGTCCAACTTCTGAAACTGGACAGAACTTGACTCAAGAATCTTTGGAACCTCCAATCTCCCTCTTGGAAACTCGAGCTACTGTATGGACAAACCAGGGCTAGCCTGTTGGGTGATGGGAGGCCCACAGTCCAGCACCCCGACCACTCCCGTCCTCTTTCCTCCAGCTCATCACCAGCCATGCTCCAGAAGGAGACCTTCCCAGCTGAACAACAACTGGCCACAGACTCACTAGTGAGCCCGGCCAAGGGCAGCAGAACTATCCGTCTGAGCTGAGTCCGAACTGCTGGTCCACAGAACTGTGGGCTAAATAAATGGTTGTATGTTTTAAATCACTAATTTATTACTCAGTTATTAGCAGCAAAAACTCATACACCATTCTCAAAAACTTTTTGGAAGAGATGAACGTATGTCTGAATGGCATTTAACTCCTTGAAAACAGGGAACCAGAACAATGATTTCTCAGATAGTCTACAAACTTGGGTGAATGAAATCATGATGAAAATCAAAGTCAGAAAGACCAAATTAAATTATCCTAGGTAAAGTGCTTCCTTCACCATCCAGTGAGGGAAGCGGGTACAATATTTAGAAAATTTTAAGTAATTTTACTACTGAATTTACCAGTAGAGCAGAAAAATCAAATGGTAAAATACTCACCTCAATAACTTTTCACTTTCACTCCATTCCCTTTATTTCTCAGAAGTCTATCCTTCCGTATTCCCCTTCCTTAGTTTTTATAATTCCCATTACTTCATAACCCCATTGTAGTTTTCTAACACAAACAAAAGGAACAGCAGTAACTTCCACTTAGGGAGGCACTTTAATAGGTGCTTCAAACACATTATATTGTGAATTCTCACAATGGCCCCATTAGGTGAGCATGATTAGACCCATTTTACAGAGCTGTAAACTGAGGCTCAAAGAGGTTAATTACCTTGCCAAGGTCATACGGCTTGAAGGTGCTGGAGCCAGAATTTAAACCACCAACTGTGTGATTACACAGCTCATGAATTTCCCGTTATGTAACACTGCCTCCACGTGACAATGAGTGCTGAGCTCCTAACAGACTTCTCACGACAAAAGAAGCTTAAAATCCCATGACTATAAATAAATGCAAAAATAAGTATTTATGAATACACATATATATAGGGGGAGAGAGAGTGTGTGAAAAAGAATAAAAGAGAATAAGAAGTGGCTGTGCAAACTGCAATTCTACCGAAAGAACTGGAATTTTATTGACTTTGGCCAAAGCCTTTCCATGACTTAGAGAAAAAGAAAGAAGCGGGAATACATGATGGTTAGGATTCATGGTATGTCAGTTCGGAACTATCAATAAAAGATATCATTGGACCAATCATCTCTGAACGTGAAGCATACTCGTGTGAAGACATCAGGAGGGGAACTATATAAAATTCACAGAAACACAGCTAATTGTGCATATTTGTGAATAGTTTTGCATAACACAACCACTACTAAAGTCAAACATACATTTTATTTAACAAATAAATATAATCTTTATTAATTATTTTAAACTTAAAAGTATATTATCTCTTTTACTCCAAAAGAAAGGTGGCTTTAAAAAATAAATCTGCCACTTTGGTAAGAAATAAATATTTAAATTGAATCTTATGTTCTGTATTAAATTCATTTCCTTCTTCCAAATTATTCATAAACTGGAGGGGAAAGATGAAAACGTTTTAAAGGTTTGACTGTCCCCAATTTTCCCGATTTCCACTGATTAGTCCCCTGCGATCAGGCCAGTATATAATTAAGCCGCAGTTTCGGGGAAGGTATATAAATCCTCTGAATTAAAACCAGGGAAAGAGGGAATTCCCTGGCGGTCCAGTGGTTAGGACTCTGCACAGGCCATGCGGCCGCCAAACACCACCACGGGGACTCTCCCCCTCTACAGCCAAAGCAAAGATGAGTCTAAGTCTCTCTGGTTGAGTCAGCTGTCACTGCCCACACCCAAGGGCCCCAAAGCTGGGGGGATCTCACCTTCCCACTTTGCCCTCTCTGGAGGAGGTCCTTTATGAGGACATTCAGAGCAGTCCTTCTGTGGACCCGCCCCTAGGCCTTAACTCTGCCCCTCCCCAATCATCTCACCCAGGGGCACCTCTCACAGACCTCTGGATTATCACCTCGACCGCTGTCTCCACACTCCAGTCCCTGGAAATTCACCGCCTCATCCTTTGCTGAAGGACCCCCATCCCCCATCCCCCATCCCCCACCCTGCCCAGCACACCGTCCAGGCCTCTCTCACCCGATCTTATGATGACAATGACGCCCTCCTCGTGTCCCCACTGCTCAGCCCATCCACCCCTCTATGCCTGACGCCCTAACTTATCTGAACCACACAGCCCCTCTCCCAGAAGCTCAACCCGCTCCCCAGTGTCTCCACGAACCTGTCTCCAGCCCTCCATTACCCCCACCCACCTCCACGCCCCTGCTCTGCTTCCCCATCCTCCAGCCCACCAAAAGTCATGGCCAAAGTCAGGAAACTCTTGTCCTCCAAGGGGGAAGGATCAGAGAACGCTCACGTCAAAAGGGACCTTGGAGGTTTTCAAACGTAAACCCAGGCTCAACGCAGAGCCTGAAGATGAAGCCCTCTCAGAGCTGCGTGGACCACGGCTGAGCCGAGCAGCGTGACTTATTACACTGTCACATACTGAACTAAAAGCCACCTCCTCGTAACTTTTGCTGGCTGGCTGTGGTTCTGACTTTGGAACTTATCTGAAGACTGTCATATAGAAGTACTCTGAGTATTTATTCTCAGATCTTGCTGTTCCTCTGAGTAAAATCCTGACTCTCACTTGATGAGCAGCCGGCCCCAGGCCCTCCCTCCTCCCCTCCGCTCTCCCTCTTCTGCCGGCATCATTCCCCCACCCCCTCTGCTGTCTCTGCTCAGACACACTAGGCCTCCTTGTGCCTCCACGCAGACGCCCACACACCTTCAGGAACCGCTGTTCCCAGGACTGGGGTTTAATGTTCCTTCACCTTCACGGCTTCTGGCTTAGATGCCACTATATCAGAGAGACCTTCCCGACCACCCTATGGAAACAAGCCACCCCCCATTCCGTTTCATTGCTCTCCATAACACTAGCACCTCCTGAGAAATTATGTGCTCATTTAATTCGCCCGTTTTCTCTCTCCCTCACTAGCATGTCAGCTCCACGAGGGCCGGACCTCCATCGCTTGCTGCACTGCTGCATCCCAGCACCCAGAATACAGCACCTGGCACAGAGTAAGTACTCCGTAAATATTTATTCAATAAATGAATTCCCACCGCCCCCCCTCCCCCGCTCACCATTCCCCATCGCTCACATACATATTTGCTTTCTCTCCCACTGGCCTGCGTATCCCGCCTGCCTATCCGTCAAGGGGACTGTGGATACTGATTCTGGCATATGAGCACTCCCCGGCAGCTTTGAGTCCCTGCAGTCTTCTGTCCTCCACTTCTCCTTCCTTCTTTCCCTCCCTCACACCAGCCCCCTCCTTGACTCCCCTTCCTGATCCAGAACCTTCTACCCCAACGAAAGGCATGAAAACTATATGATCTATGTCATCTTCTAACTTGCTGATATGAAAGATGAACAGACATAGCCCTCCTAAAGAAGCCCCTCTCCTATGGCTTTAAGCCAGAATCTACATTCTCTTGACTACCTCTTAGCAAATCCATGCTACCACTCACCTAGCACTGCTTTCTTCGATTTCCCAAGAACCTGTTTAATCATCAGCTCTAGATGTTTTCCAGCGATTAATGTCAAGCTTTTCACTTTTCAAAAATCTATACTGGGGCTTCCCTGGTGGCGCAGTGGTTGAGAGTCTGCCTGCCAATGCAGGGGACACGGGTTCGAGCCCTGGTCTGGGAAGATCCCACATGCCGCGGAGCAACTGGGCCCGTGAGCCACAATTACTGAGCCTGCGCATCTGGAGCCTGTGCTCCGCAACAAGAGAGGCCGCGATAATGAGAGGCCCGCGCACCGCGATGAAGAGTGGACCCCACTTGCCACAACTAGAGAAAGCCCTCGCACAGAAACGAAGACCCAACACAGCCATAAATAAATTAAAAAAAAAAAAAAAATTAAACTTAAAAAAAAAAAAAAATCTATACTGGACTTCTCTCCCTCTCTAGTTCTCTGGTGACTCATACTTCACTTTGGTATTCCTTATTACAATTTAACAGTCCACAGGACTCTTCTATTTGTCCTAAGATAAAGGTCAACCTTTCTATCTTCCGGACGCATTCTTCTGAAATCTGAGCTTACCAGAAAACTCTCTAGTCACTCTGGTGTCATTACTCCCTATCTTTGTTTTAGTGTTCATGCTTTTTATAGATTAAATTTAAATTGTCTTCTAACTTCATCCTTTACAAACTGTATTAGAGTTTTGGCCATGGAGCTTACCTAATTTTTTCCCTGGATCGTTTGAAATCCTCCTCCCTAAATTTCTGATACAAGCATAATTATGTGCATGTGTTACTTGCTGTGTTTTTATAATCTTAAAATAGAAATGGTCATTCCCCTCTAAGTTTTGGTGGGGTGGGGGTCTTTTTAGCCTATTTTGCTTGGTGCTTGGCATATTTGTTGAAGAAAGAAAGAAAAAATAAAAATGAACAAATGATGACAAAATCAAAATAAGCACTTACCACTTACTTGTTTCTATTTCCAGCAGAACCAAACCCTAGAAAGTCTAAACAGTCCCCTTATCTTCTTTAAAGTAACCATGAAGAAACCCATGTACTTAATCTACCAGCAAGTCTGTATCCCGGCCCCCAAAACACCTGCTACAACAAAATCAATCACGTATTTTGACAGGGGAATGTTTTCTTCAGGTCTTTATCTTTTCCCCACACTCAGAACAGATACGCAAGTACCTGAGGCTATGGACCCATCAGACACAAGAATTTTAAGCCATCCAGAAAAACCAGATCATGCAGGTAAAGGCGTTATTTGGCCTCCCCTGCCTCCAGGGAGGGAAGGAGAGGAACAGGTGTGATGTGCAAGGTAGTCAGACATTGAATTACCTGGACAAACTGCTTCAAGTTCTACCCTTTCCTGCAGATTACAGAGCATTACAGCCAGTAATGAGTAAAATCCACTCCACAGATTATCCAATAGGGGAAACAAGACAGAGGAGGAAACTGCCGAAAGTGAAGACACTCGAAATACACATCTCTCCAAAACCAGTGCGGACAAGGGACACCAGGGCGGCCAGTGCCCCACAACCTGCCCCACCTGCTGCCACTCCGGGAATCATGGCTTCTTCAGATAACTAACAGTTTTCCCATCAACAGAAATTTTGCTCTCTTCCCTCTCTCTCTCTCAAATACACATCACACACACACACAAACACACAGATATGTTCATACTATTCTGTAGGAGAACAAAAGCCAAAAAGGATAGAAAAATGTGGAATTCTGCTAGTTTAAGCATTTGACTTTTTTCCTCTAGAATTATTAAATGGAAATCCATGACAAAAGCCTTTTGATTTCGAGGTTTTGGAGTCTACTTCTGAAATCCTAGAATATTGCTATTAAAATATAAGAGAACTCACAGGTGATTAGGCTGATGCCAGAGGTGCTTCTGGAATATTTCCTTAGGCCACCTTACAAAGAATCCTGGGCTCAGAAAACAAAGATTAAACAGTCTTAGAGAAGGAAACAGCCCATGTCAGGAGCAAGGAGCCTGGGTTCCCATCTGAACGATGCAAATGACTATCTGCAAAGCCTTGTACAGGCACAAACTCTCTTCTATGGTAAAGTGAACTGACCAGGGCAATCCTAAAATCTTACTCCACTTGAAAATGATTCTATACCTGAAGAGGAGCAAAATAAAGTACTATTATCTATGCCAAAATTGGCAACTGGGAGATAAGTCCACTGAATCTAGCCTCCTAGCTTGGGCCAGGAATTCTTAAACTTTAGCATCGTCTTAGTCCTTTGGGGCTGCTTGCTATAAGAAAATACCATAGACTGGGTGGCTTATAAATGACAGAAATTTGTTTATTTCTCATAGTTCTTAAGGCTGGGAAGTCCAACATCAAGATGCTAGCAGATTCAGTGTCTGGTGAGAGCCTGCTTCCTCATAGATGGCACCTTCTTACTGTGTCCTCACATGGCAGAAGAGGCCAGGGTTCTCTCTGGGGTCTCTTTTATATGGCCCTAAATCCCATTTACCTCCTTAAGGCCCTATCTCCAAATACCATTATATCGAGGATTAGGATTTCAATGGAGGAATTCTGGGGGGACATAAACATTCAGTCCATGTCAAGTATGTATCAAATCATCTGAAGGGTCTTTAGAACACAAATGGCTGGGTCTCACTCCTGGAGTTTCTAATTCAACATATTTGGAATGGGGCCCAGGAATATGTATTTCTAACCAGTTATCAGATGCTGTTGCTGGTCCATGGGGCACACGTGAAGAACCACTGATCTCCAGGGAAGGGTCTTGATGTTCACTGATGGGATCAGGGACTTAGGGAGCTGGGGGTGGGAAGGGTACCAGTCAACCAAGGCAGGAGAGTCAAAGAAGACACAAGAGAAGCAGGTACAAATGTGAACAGCCAAGAAATTCTCCCAAAAGGTGGAAGCATAGGGCTAGTTCCATCTTCTTAAGTTATATCTTCATGTACATTACTTTATAATTTGTAAAATAGATTATATGTTATTTTGATTGTATATTTTGCTTAAATACTTAAAAAAAAAAAACACTATGTCCTAATAAGCTTAGACTGTAATTTATTGCTCTTTCAGGAAGCAAGTTAAAACAAAAGCAAATTAGTTAACAAAGAAAACTGGATGCACCTGTGCTCAGGGGAAAGTCATGGCTTTATCCGTGGTGTTAAATATATATATTTAAGAAGTTTTTGTTGATTCTTGCCAGGCTCAAATAGAAGAGGGAAAGCTTGGAATAAACTAATCTTTTGGAAAGAAGTGGAGAATGCCTCACCTTGGGCCATAGAAAGTTTAACCTGGAGATTTTACAAAGAACAAGCAATAACGTGTTTTGCCACAGTTTCATGACTCTGGAGTGAAAAATAATAAAAATAAGGAAATTATAAACAGAAAAATTGGAGGTAAAAAGGAAGAACTAATATGAGAGTTAATTGGAGCTCCCTTCTAAAGGCTTTTTACTGACAAGCTGCAAGAACTGTGGTTCTGAATAATTTTTCTGCTTCCATGTAAGATATATGAGCAGCACTCTCCTCAAGGTAGCATCTCTCATTACATACAGATTCTCAAGTGTCTGGGAATGGGAGCATGGAAGGAGGGGGCTATGGACTGAATATTTGTGTCCCCCTAAAATTCTTATGTTGAAGCCCTAACCCTCAATGTGATGTTTTTGGAGAGTGGTCCTTTAGGAGGCAATTAGGTTAAGATGAGGTCATGAGGGTGGGGTCCTCACGATGGGATTAGTGCCCTTATAAGAAGAGACCAGAGAGCCTGCTGGCTTGTTCTCTCTCTCCCTCTCTCTCTCTCTCTCTCTCTCTCGCTCTCTCTCTCTCTCTCTTTCCCTCTCCCTCTCCCCCTCTCTTTCTCAACTGGGAAAAATTATGTCTGTTGTTTAACCAACCCAGTCTATGGTGTTTTGTTATGGCAACTCTCACTAAGACAGATGGGGAATAAACCTAGATCAGCCCAACAGTTTGGGTTCTGGACTCATTATCAAGGTATCATCATCTACCTAGTGACAATCTGGGCCAAGTACCCAGGAAGAAAAGAGCCTCTTTAATGTAATAATGTCATCATATCAATAGCAGTTCTAAAAAGAGAATACACCCCAGGCTTAGTCTGAGTGCCAGCCCCCCTCCCACAGTGGCTCCACTCAAGCCCCCAGTTCCTCCCTAATGCTAACCCCAAGTAAAAGATGCTCCAGATGGCTCAACAGCAAATTGCCCTTGCCATTCACTTGAACCTAATGGGACAGTTTGGCTCTGGTACTTGGATTCTCCTCCAGAGCCCAAGCCCCATGGAATTGTGTTTCTGATCCCTGGAACCTGCCTTACAAGTTTCCCTCCCAGCCACAGGAGGCCTGCCCTGAACTTCTTCTACCCACTGACAGGTCACTCCCGTCATTCCATTCCAAAGGACCTTCTTCTACCCACTGACAGGTCAGCCTCATATTGGCCACCTGCATGAACTTACAACCGTCACCTACCAGGGATTCCCTTCACTGCAGTGCTCCATCCACTTGTTGGGACACCATGTAAATACCTAACACCATGCAAATGCTGTTTATTGAGCACCAACTCTGTACCAGGATCTTGGCTTTAACATGCATTATCCCTAACCTTCAACACAACGCTGCAAGATAAATATTACTCTTCCCATTTGTGGGTAAAGAACATGAGACTTAGAAAGTTAAATAATTTTCCTAAGATCACATAGCTTTACTTTAGTCAGTAAAGTCTTGTTATTTTAAGCTGTCTGTCTGACTTTAAAGTCTATAGTTCTAGTACAGCACCATGCCATTTCTTCCCATCTTGGTGAAACCCATCCTCTCCCTAACTTCCACTGCTGACGCTTCCCTGGACTGAAGATGGCCATTCCCACATCCTCTTAGTCTCATGCAGTGCCAGGAAGCTGTGTGAGCCTCTGCAACAGGGTCTACCTGAGGTCAGTCCCCCAGTGCACCCTCTTCAACCCCATCACCTGGTCTGTATCCCAACCCAATAAATATGGAATAGATCTAATCTTGCAGCTCCCACCTGCCACACCATCAGTTTCCAGACAGAAGCATAAAATAATTCCAGTGCATAAGAACAAGTCTTGTGTATATTATGGTGGGGGGAAGGGTCGGGGAAAAGGAGAGGAAGGGAAAAAAGAAAATTTGGAAGGAAAAAAGAGAAAAGAAGGAGAAGAAAGAATCAAGAAAAAAGCAGAGCAGAGAAGAGAGAAGGAAGAAAGAAGGGAGGGTGCCCAGTAAAACAACATGTGTCAAATAAGGACATTTGTGAGGCTGCTTAGTCAGGAGGGAAAGGAAAATCTGGAATCGTAGCACAATCCCTGGTCTTTTAGTTAAGCCAAAGCAAACCATTCCTAGTCTGAGAAGAGAATGTGCATGATATCAAGATTACAAACCAGAAAAGCAATGTCTGATCTTTCACTGGATACTGGATTTTTCACAAATCCAGCTATAAAGGACATTTTGGGGACAACTGGGCAATTTGAACATGGAGACACATTAGAAAACAGCAGTGAATCAATGCTAAATTTTTTGAACCTATAGAATTTTCCTTGAGGTTTTTTTAGGAGTAGGTCTTTGTTCTTCAAAGATATCTGCTAACTTACTTAGAGATGAAACGTCATGTCTCAGTTAACTTTTAAAGGGTCAACAAAAACAAAACAAAACAGACACACACATACACAGGCAGAAAGACAAATAAGCTAATATGGTAAAATATTAACAATTGGTAAATTTAGTTGAAGGATATATGTCTTCATTGTACTGTTTTTACAACTTTTCTCAGGCCTGAAATTTTTCAAGATAGAAAGTTTAGGGGAAAAAATTACAAATTAGCCCCAACCTAAGAAGCAAAACTTCCATAAGCCTCACCTACTGACCTTGAAGGCACTATTTCGTGGGGATTAAAGTCTCATCCAGCCCTGGATTCATGCTGCCTGCGCTGGGACACCATCTATCACTAATGAGCAGAACAAGTTACCTAACCCCTTCAAGCTTCAGTTTCCTCACCTGTAAAATGGGGCCAAAAATAAAACCTAACTCCAGGAGTTGACTGTGAGAGCTAAATGAGATAATTCACAGAATGTTATCATTATTATTGCTATTTTCCCCACTCAAATTGCCCAAATAGAATTCTCAAGGATAAGCTATTTTGTTTTAGAATTTTCTTTCTGTCTCTTCCTCTTATATGTAAAACATAGAGAGGCAATCTCAGAAAGATGGCATGTGCCAGAAACCGGATACTGGAATTGATCCACTCATCATGTCTCTTAACAGAAGAACAGGGTGACGCCTCTCTACCAAATAACATTTCTTCTAAACTTTGTTTTTAACATTACATTCAGGTGAAGAACTTGCAGTGAAGAAATAGCAACTGTAAGAAAGAAAAATGAGGCTTCCCGTGTAAGCAGGACAGTTCATGGAGCAGGAGCAGGGGCTGGGTGGGAAGTCCAAAGTCAAAACAGATAGATTCCTTCTTCTGGCAGGAAAAGCTCAGGCTGAGGACCTGGAGGGCTGGCTTCTCCCTCCCCCCAGTAACTGCCTTGATGACTGGGAGTGTGGCCCAGACAGAGCACATTCCTCAGGGCTGGAGAGTGGGCATGGGGCCAGCAGCCGTTAAACACCATGCTTGTATCCTCCAGCAAGAAAGAATGTCTGGAACCAACAGCCTGTGCCTTGTTCTAAGAACAGACTTCTCCTCCAGCTATTTCTCCAACTGACAGAAGAACTGTTATGCAGCGCACATCCACCTATACTGCGCTTACTTTAAAACTGAGGGCCCCAGTGTGAGATACTTCAGAATATCCGTATTTTTTTAAAAGCCTCGAGTATGGAATGCTTTCAACATCAGTATGAACAGAGTTCCTGAATTAGGTCAGCAGAAATACTGAGACACACAAATTTAAAAGAAAATAATCAAGTCTACACAGGGCCTAAAGTTGTCCACTTATTCCCAGAATTTGAGTTATGTATATTTTTTTTAAAGTTTTGGATGACATACAAGTTATTACACAGGACACTAAGGAAAGCTGCAGACACGGCAGAACTTGATGTCTCTGTGGCAACGCTGTGACGTTTGGGTACATGCAGAACTTGAGTCCTTACTCCCTGCAGTTAGAACACCTTGGGTCCCCTTCCCAGTTGCAAACCGCCTTATCACATGTTCTTCTGACCTTAATCATGGACTTCTCTGGAATGTCACAAAAAGCCATAGAATGCATATTCTGGCTCTTTTCACCTTTCTAAAATTATAAAAAATTAATTCAACCTATTTAAAAGAGAAAAAAATTCTAACACTTGGATATTAGTTAAGAAACTATAAGATATACACGCAATGAATGAAACATAGGCATTAAAAATTTTAGTAATAGGTAAGAAGTATGAAAATTTTTTAATGTCTGTCATTGAATATAAAAGAGTATGGCACAAAAGTAATATGAAAAATATGAATCATAGCTATATGAGAAATATTCATAGAAAAATATCTCTGAATGCTAATGCAACAGAAGTTAGCAGCAGTTGAGGGGGAGGCTGAGTTTTTGAGAGACGTCTTTTTTGTTTAGTTTTCAGTTTCTGTAATGGGGTAATATTCTTTCTGTAGTGAACAATAATAACAGTTTTTCTTGATAAGAAAAAACAAAGCAATGAATCTAGAATAAAGGCAAATTTCTTATTTTGAATTCCACAGTCATCTAAGGGAACCAAACACCGGGTATCCATAACAGTCACTGATAAATACATCGTGGATCAATCAACACAGTGAGTATTTTCACACCAGCAAGTTCCCACATGGACATCCTGGCAACAGAGTCTACCTGTTTGATTTGGGAAATGTCCCCAAATGCCAATGCAAGGGACCTTTGTGAAAATATCTGTACATGAGAAAACACACACATACACACACACAACAGAAAATTGAAGAAACAGGCTAGTAAAAAGGACTGAGATGGTTTGAAATCCTTCAACTAACGACGAACTCAGTCATAAAGAGCCCTATTCCCAAATGTTCTTGTGTAGAAGACCTGGGTCCTAAGGGGCGGAGGTCCTGGCTGTTCCCTGAATCCAGAAGCTCACAGTGGCTGTGAGATGCTCAAAGCTGATAAGCTTTTACTAAGTCAGTTCAGTATGACAGCAAGAAACACAGAGTTTCCTAGACAGTGGCCCACAGGTGCCTCTTCTCTTTGAACACAACGGAGATCGGCATGGCCCTTGGGGGCTAGAAGAAAGCACAGCTAGAGTAAACTATTCTTCGTGTTCTCCAGAGGAATCCAGCAGCAAAAGATAATAGGACATGTTCAAAGTCAAGAAAGCAGCAGCTGAGGGCCCGTCTGGCACGAGATATACTGCTGTGCTCAGAGACCTAATAGGAAGGATCTGAGACACTGGAAGGGACAGGGCATTTTCTCTAATGCCATGCAGGCAAAACGTGAGAATGGCAAGAGGGGTCTCAGTCAGCCAGAGCTTCACAATTCAGTCTCAAAACCCTCCTCTTAAAATCCTACTTTTATTGTTTAAGCAGTTATCCACCCAGAGCTTTTAATTAACGACTCTCCCATCCATATTCACAGTTAAATTCTCCAGTAGTTAATTAAGCAAGTTTTCACAAGGTTTCTAGCAATCTAAAAACATTTTATGAGTTGGCATTGATGTTCTGAGGAGCATTTCCCAACCAGTGATTGCTCATTACTGACTGCTGGGATGAAGCTGGAATCTGCTGGGATGAAGCTGGAATCAGCTGGGAAGAAGAAATGATGGAAGAAGGAACCGATTGGAGGCAGAAACATCCCTATTATAAAATTAGAAATAAAAGAAATAAAGCCAAGTGTCTGCCTTTCAAAAAAACCTCTCCTTGTGTTAAAAAAATATATATGAATGAACAGGCTTGTCTTACCTACCCCACTAGGATCATTCACTGAAGAAATATTTCTGTGTGATGGGGACTGGGGTACAACGGTGGTGAAAAGCAAACAGATTCTTACTTGCCTGGAACTTACACTAATGAGAGAGAAGACGTCAATCAATCAAAATAATGAATATAAAAGACAAAATGTTATAACTCCTCTGAAAGAAAGGAACCAGATCTCTAATTGCCGGGAGAGTTTCTTCAAGGCTTGAGGTCAATCTAAAGGCTAAGCAGCAGTTAACTGGGAAAAGGGGAGAGGGGAGGAAGAGTGTTCCAGACAGAGGGAATAGCACGTGCAAAGTCCCTGTGGCAGGAGGAGTATATTTAAAGAACTTAAAAAGAGGAGCACAAATGGCCAGGGCAGAGCTCTACAGGAGTCAAACCCCAGAGGGAGCTGTAGGCCTTATTAGGGATTGTCTTTTTATCATAACAGCAATAGAAAGCCATTGAGGGGCTTAAGGAATGACAGTGACCTATTCGGATTTGCTTTTTGTAAAGATTTCTTCCAAATTTGGGGATGATGGGAAGGAAAGAGGACAAAAGAGATGTGAGGAGAGTAAAGATAAAGGTAAAAGATGGGGGTTGCACTGTCTTAATAAGGCGGCCCAGGAGATGGAAAGAAGTGGATGGAGTCAAGACGTTTAGGAGGAAAGTCCATAGGACTGAGTGACAGATTGGATTCGAGGGTTTAGGGAGAGGATGACATCAAGGATGGCTCCTGGGTGTCTGGCCTGTCCCAGTGGGCGGATGACTGTCCCATGTGCTGGGATAGGAAACAGGTTTGGGGTGGTGCCTCGGAAAAAGAAGTATCATAAGTTCACTCTTTAACATATTTCGTGGAGGAAACTTTGAGATAGATAGCCCAGTGGAGAGACAAGCTGGATAATCAGCTCTTGGAGAGAGATCCAGGCTAAAGATATAAATTATAGGCCTCTCACAATATAGATGGTAATCGACACAACAGAAGTTGCCCAAGGAATGGTTACAGGGTGAGAAGAGATGACATTTCAGCATTGAGCTCTGAGGTACCCAAACCCTTTTAGGTTATGTGACTCAAAGGAAAGAACATCTATGAATGGATTTTATAAACTGTAAAGCACTATAAAAATTAGTTACTGTAAACCCTGAAAGAGCTTGGAGACTAACTAAATTTCTCTGCATTTTATAGGTGTAGAAACTGAGGGAAAGGTTACAGATCAAGCTCAGCAAGGCCAGGAGTTGTACAGACAGGACTGGGCTGGAGTATAATCCATATCAAAGCTCCAGTAAATCCAGGAGAGCAGACTGTCTGCGTTCTCTGTGAGCCCAAGAGGCTCTGGGAAGGAGGCTTAGAGTTACTCATAATCAGCAGGGTATTTCTTTTCCAGAACCCACAAATGAGCCCCATACTCAGGCCTCTGCAATAAGCTGGCTGCAGCTCCCAGAGGCCTGGCTGACACACTGTAACCTCACATCTGCAGGACTCTCGCCCTTCTCTCTCTCTTAAAGGGCCTTTGTCGCTTATTCCCCAGCCCCACAGGCAGAACAGAAGGACCTTTGCTTCTGTAGCCCTTAAAAGCAGAATGAAGTTTGGGGAGCAGAGAAGTTAGAGAGAGACTTCATTCTGCCCATTTCAGGGAGGACCGGGACCCATGACTCAGTGAGAAGTAAAACACAAGCATCACACGACACACTTCTCCGTAAGGCACTCTTCATCTCCTGACGCCCAATTTTAAAATAGCAGGGGGGAGTGAGGCAAGCAAGGCTTGCACAAAACAGCTTTTATTTTTCTCCTAGGGAAGCTGTTTTAAACTGCATTCATTTGCTGGAATTAAAAGTGATTTCACCCTCAAAACAGTGACCTTAGACTCATTCTGTCCAGCTGCATAAATCAAATGCAATTCAGCACAGGGCCAGTGGGAAAGACACTGAGTGGGAGGCTGGACCAGATGACCCTCAATGGTTTCTCCAGCTCCAAGACTCTGCTCCCGTATGTAAGAACCAGATGTTCTTATACAAGAGTCAGCATCTTTCAGAAACATCTATTTTCTCTATGCTCATACGTAAATCAATGGCACTCAGAATTCCACTTAATCAAGTTTGGAGTTCAACATGGATATTTTTTCAGCCAGGAGTCTGCTCTCACCTACTTTCTCTCTGGGGCCTTCTTGGGGTGACTTTTCTAAATATACAATGGCCACCCAGCCACCAGGCATGTGCTAAAACCTGCTGACCCTACATTCTTTTCCCAGAGGACAGACGTGGTTTCTTTCTACTCATCTCCACCATCAAGCCTTGGGTGGCATCAGCCCCAAATTCATCATCTGGAGAAGCGGGGGATGTTTTTCCCCAATATTCTAATTTGAAAAATGTAAATCTGAGCAAAGTTGAAAGAATTTTATAATGAATACTGTATGCCTACCACTCTGATTCTACCACTAACATTTTATTGTTCCTGCTTGACCACAAATCTACCCACCAATCTATTCATCTGACTCTATTTTATTTTTTTTATGTGTTACATGGTAAATCACACACCTCCTGGATAAATACAGACCTGATCTGGGAACTATTTAAAAAATTCTTATGCCCTAACCTTAATCTAATCCTAAGAAAACATCAGACAAGCCCAAATTGAAGAATGTTCTGCAAAATAATTATCAGTTATCTTCAAAAGTGTCAAGAAAAGTATCATGAAAGAATGTGACACTGTCACAGATTGGAGGAAACTAAAGAGACATCACCACTAAATGCAATATATGATTTTGGACTGGATCCTGGACCCGAAAAAATACATGAGTAGAAACGCTGGTGAAATCTGAATAAATATCTGTACATGAATTAATAATCTTGTAACAATATTAATTTCCCAGTTCCCATAATTATACTATGGTCATGTGAGTTGTTAACAATTTCTACATTATTTTTTCTATTTCTCTGTAAGTCTAAATTCATTTCAAAAAAAAACTAAAAGTTTTTGCTCTAAAAAATAATTCTTATGACCCATGTCCAGACATTTTGATTTAGTTAATCTTGGGTGGGGATCAGACACCAGTATTTTTTTTCAATCTCCCCAGGTAATTCAGACATGTAGGAAAGGGATCAATGAGAGAATACATATGCTTCCCATGAGCCCTGACAGGTGGAGGTGGGAGAGGCCATAGCGTGGAGGCAAAAGAATGCCACAAGCTATGCAGCCCGCAGCACTGCCTTCTTGTGGGTGCACACCAACACACACAACCAACCACAGTCAAACACAATGGGCAAAGGATGCGGGGGTGGGTTGGAATGACTTGCCTTTATTCCTCTAGAACTGAGGCTGCTGTAGGGAAAATTCAGGTCTAAAGACACTCCCTGAGCGTATGCACTGGTCCATGGCCCCTGCCCAGTGGCCTCCCTCCATCCTTGACAGCTTCCCTCTCCCCTTCGCTCTACCCTCAATGTACACTGAAGGCTGCATGGAGATGGGGTTGCAGGTGTTCTCAAAATCTAGCAACAGGGAGAACGGAGGGTCAGCAATACACCCTGCCTAGGTTTTTCAGTCCACAGCATCCAGGAGCAGAATGCTTCAGTGGCAGCAACCACTGAAGCACCAGCATCTCCATTTTTGTTCTCACAGAGACCCAGAGCGCACATATGCAGTGGTTATGCAACAACACGACAATTTCAAAGTAAAACTGTGGGGACAGATCATGCCTACAGGAGTTCAGAAAAGGGAATGACAAGTAGTGACTACGGGAAGAATCTTGGTATAACCCACTGGGCATCTAACCAGATAATCAGTAGTAGTATCAGAAACACCTCGATATTACTTTCATGTTGAAGACAGTAGATAGATAGATAGGTGATCAATCATATGTAACAACACCAATAAACTTTGTTTTATTTTGCTTAAGAAATGTAGAAGCAGTGTCCAGCAGTGCCTTTTAATTTGAACTTGATACTTCACAATTAGGGAGGACTCAACCTTTTCTAAAATGATTCCACATAAATAATCTCATTTAATCCTCAAGCCAACTCTGTGAAATCAGTGGGTATTATCATTCCACTTTATAAATGGAGCAAATGAGGCCAAGATAAATAAAATTAAATCAGAGACTATTGAGCTTAATGAATCCAAAATATAATATAAATGACCTGATTTCTGGCCACATTTTTGTAATCTTGAAAGCACTTTACAGAAAAACTGAAATCAAGGTCAGATAGAACAATCTCTCTTAAAACAGACTTTTAACAATGGAAAAGATGAGCTTGAAAGGCAGGCAGGACAAAGCAAATAAAATGCCCTGTTGCCATTTCTGGTTCTAATTTCAGAAGCATCTCCTATGGGTACAGAAACAACACACTTTTTGTGTAAAACACAGATAAATTACAACCTGGGAGAGCCATGCCTGAGTCGGGATGATGGCAGCTCAGTTTATACAGGTTAGAGCATTTGCTAAATTTCTGTGAATTTTGAGAGTCCAAGATTTATCTCTGAATGGCCTGTAAAGATTTATCTCTACTTTGTGTTCTTTTCTTTAATTTGGTGGCGGGGCGTAGGGGGGCAACTTTTAAAAAGCAAGAGATTTACACAAAAATCTGTGTTTCTGGCTTCTTTGAAAGCTAGATCATCTGCCAATAGTGGGTCCAAATTCCTGTCTGGCACCGTCTGTTGGAGCTGAGGGGCTGCAGATTCTGCTGAACAGGTCCCAACCTCTCCCAGTCTCTCCAGCCCCTGCTGACCACTACGATCTCCCAGATCAGCTTCCCTCATTTACCTGCCTGACTCCTGAGCTCAAATCAACATAAAAGCAATGGTCCAGGAAGGTAGTAATGGAGAGCCCTGACGGTACATGAAGGTTAGTAAGTCAGGTCACACTGTGTTCAAATAATGGGGACCCTGGTCAGGCAGTGATACCGGGGATCAGGAAGCTGAATGACCCAATCCACTGTTATTCCCACCGAGTGATGAGGAATGAAAGGAACTGAGCAGGGGTGAGGCAGTGAGGAAGGGGGCTGGGTCCCTGTTAAGTTTGTGCTTCCATAAGTCCCAGCCCCTTGCAGCGCTGGGCAGAGCGCTGCCCCAGAAAGATTTGTGGGATGGAGACAAGAATGACAATCTCCGAGACGCGTGCATTCGTTTTACCAATTGCCTGTGAGGGCCGAGAGGTACAAGAGCGGCAAATTGAGGCAAAGGGCGCTGAGGGCATCTCAGAGGGTATTTGAGAACTCAAACTCAGAAGTTGTGCTAAGAAACCCGAGAATCACCATTTGAGTAGTAAATGCTGCTATTCTGGGAAAAAGAAAATTCAAAGTAGTTGTATCTTAAGTGCAAAACATGAGGAATTGGCAGTGTCTGCCTGGAGTGCCCTATTGTGGGGTGGGAACTAGGGAACTAGGACTAGGGTCTTGAGTGAGCTCAGAAGGTAAAAGAGCTGGATCCAAAGGGAGGCATCTGCTGCAGGCAAGCAGAGGGAAGAGCCACACCTGTGCTTCGCACCTATCATCTCTGTTCTAATCATCCCACCTCTAGCATGTTTTGTTTTGTTTTTTCCATTGTCTTTCATGAAACTTTTGTTTTAGTCTGATTTCCCTACTTCCACCCCCTAGGGTCAGGACGGGGCAAACTCTGCCAGGTTGACCAGGCAAAGCACCACGAGGTCAGGCCATCGGACCGAGACATCCCAAAGCTCAGACTGCAACCAGTTCCACTGGCCTCCAATTTCAGAATAGGATTGCTGCCTAGACCCTTGTATCCCTGTCACTGAAAACTGTTGGGACTTCCGAGGAGACAGGTAGAAAAGGGATTAGTCAGGAAAGGGAGGGAGCCTAATCCAGGTGTAGAATTGACCCCCAGGAAGGGCTCATGGGGGGGCAAGTCAGTTTCTTGGGGTCCATCTAGTCTGACCTGGCATCAGTACTTGGTGCGGTGTTCCAGGTTGGGGGTTCTATCCCTCACAGGAGGGGCAGCAGGACATTCTAACCACGGGTTCTCACACTTGAACGTGCACAGAAATCAGCTGGGAGCTGTGGCTCTTCAGATCATCATTTGGAAACTCTGGAGCAGATTCTGCATCAGTGACGAGCTCCCAGATGATGTCGATACTGCCAGACCACAGACCATACTTCGAGTAGCTAAGCCCCCAGCCAGCAGTTCTCAACCTTGGTTTCATTTTGGAATCACCAGGGAAGCTGTTAAAAAAAATCTTGCCGCCCAGGCCTCATCTCAGAACCAATCAGATCAGAATCGCATGGGCTGGGACCCAGGCACTAGGTCCCAGGTAATTATGACGTGTAGCGAAGATGAAGAACCTTTGCTATAGGCAATGGATGTGGTCACAGCAGGAGCCTTACTATTCCAGGGGGTTCACTGGGCCTAAAGCAACTTGTGGGTGAGGTCAGCCAAGGAGGTGACCAGAGGCCCAGTTACAAGAACCTAGACTCGTGGGCCACACCCCTAGGCCTGGACGAACACAACTGGAGAAAGGGGTGCAAAGGATTGCTGGTGCCCAGAGTCAAGCATTACTGACACCAGTAACTAGCAAAACTAGACCCAGATTTCCCCAACCAGTGGACCAGGCTTGCTCAGTGTAGGTGACAGAACCATTAGACCCGGAGGTCCCCAGTATTTCAACCGAAGGGGGAAAAAAAACAAGAAAGGCAAAATAGGAAAGAAGTTTTCCACTGTTAATCAGTAAAATTCCTCAGTGGCCTCTAAGAGTGACTAGCTCATCCCTTGGCTACTCCTGCTCTTTATTTATACGTTGGCCCAGTTACTCCACAATGTGACCCCTTCTGGGTCTCTAGCTACTGCATAGACTTGGAAAGTCATTACTGCAATTTCCAGTCCCCCCTTAACAATGTGCACCATTAACGTGACAACCTCCAGAATGCCATCATCAGCTGCAGACCACAAGTTCTGGCAATGAGGCAGGAGAATCTAAGAATAGATTCCAAACCCTGAGTTGGGGTCCTCATACCATCAGGGCTGAGCAAAGCTCTAGAAACAGTGGCAGAGTTAGGGCACAGCCATAGAAGAAGGGAAAAGCCCAGGAGAGCAAAAGACACAAAAAGAGAAAAAGGATAGGAAGGAGATGAGAAGAAGGAAGCCGGGGTGGGGAATGGGGAGATGGAACCCAGGCCAATGTGTCCAGCATCCTTTAGGGACTGTGCCTGGGTCAGGAGTGAGCCAGCCTTAGGCTAAGCCCAGATTCTAGGAAGGTCTGTGCTTTTAAAATGTATTTACGTTCACCATGTTTCAAAAATGATTTAAATGGCTTAAAGGAAATACATAATATGAAGTCAAATAAAATTCAAAATGGATGTAGAGAAGAATTCGTGATGTGGGAGGACCAGGAAGTAGAGAAGGAGAAAAAATAAGGGCGAACTAGGGTTTAGCCCTGGCTGTGATGAATGAATATATGGGCCAGACCCCTCCACTTACAGTCAGAAAAGGCAGCTTCAACTTTTGCCTACTTTGAGTCAGTATCTTGAGAATACTATGAAATGTCTTTATAATGCAAGAATTTTTTTTTGGCTTATGATGCAAGCCACTCATTTTTTTATGCATTCTCTAAAAAATAAAATAAAATTTTTTTCCCAAAAAACAAAGACAAAGGGTTTAAGGTACAAACAATGCAGTTTCTGGGGAAAGAGCTCCTTTAGTTCCTGGGTGGTAAACTCACCTGTCAGCAGTCAGAGTCTAATTAGTGCACAGCAGCAAGAGGGGGCAGGGCTTCTCTGGAATGCTGGGGGGAGGAGGGGGTAGCACAGGGGCGGGGTGGTCTCATCCATGTACACAGGATGCTGGCAGTGGACACCGGCTGTGCACAGACCTGACCCCTTTCAGCCTCCACTTTAGAAGTACAGTCTCCAGGACAGTAACTCTTAACATTTTGGGGTCATGAATACCTTTTGAAAATGTGATGAAAAATGCACATGTGCAGTATACCTACAAATCCTGGAGAGCATTCCAGGAGGTTCCCAGACCCACTTGAGTTCATGATCTCAGCTTTAAAGAACTGCCACTCTACAGGTTTTCAACTGTTACAGGTTTCGTCCAGTAGAAAGCACACTGTCTGGTCACCCTTACTTGTTAATTAGGAGCCTCATGAAACTCCAGTGAATCCCCAGTGCTACGGACTGAATTGTGTCATCCCAAAACTCATATAGTGAAGCCCTAACCCCCAATGTGATGGTATTTGGAAATGGAGCCTTTGAGAGGTAATTAGGGTTAGATGAGGCGATGAGGGTGGGACTCCAATAATGGGATTAGTGCCCTTAGAAGAAGAGGACAAGAGACCAGAGATTGCGACCTCTCTCCACCATGTGAAGACACAGCAAGAAGAAAGCCAGGAAGAGGGCCCTCACCAAGATCAGAATTTGCTGGCACCCTGATCTTGGACTTCCCAGCCTCCAGACTCTGAGAAATAAATGTCTGTTGTTCAAGCCAACCAGTCTATGATATTTTATGAAGGCAGCCCAAGCAGACTAATACACCAGATACTTTCAATGCCAAACACCACACCTGGTCCACTGTGGGGCATAACAGCTGCTGAGACACTGATCCCCTCATTTTTGCCTCCTCTACCACATGGCCCAGAGGCAAGGTTGGAGGACGCCCTCCAGAGCACTATCGGGCACACAGATCCAGCACTGAGGATACTGGCTGCACCCCCAAAGAAGGAATCTCAAACAGGAGAAGCAAAGGAGAAATGAAATGTCGGGGCTACCAGTCAGTCCTAGGAAAAGGAGAGGATTAAAATTGAAGATTCACAGGGAAAGCTGGTACAGAGATAGTGGTCTTTCTGACATGTTCCAATAAATCTGCCTATCTTAACACCCCCTCTGCACACAGGGAGGAATCCATAAACACTGTCAACTCAAGGCTGCTCTTCTAAAGAAAATACACCAGGGTAGAGGCCAGTGTTATTAAATGGCTCCAACCAGGCAAAGCTGCTTACCCTCAAATCAGTGTTTTTACACACCATCACTCTCCACCAAATAACAGATCTTTACAAATTCCTGCTCAAAGCCAATGCCTCCAGGTTGCCTTCCTGACCTGGGTACTTGGTCTACCACTGCCATTCCTCACCGTCAGCACGCATCACACATGTGCCATTGCTCTGGGGGCCCTGCTAGGCTTTGCTTCTCAAGGGCAGGGCTGAGTCTTCCTTGGCTTTTGTGATCATTCCAGGAGACTGGATTCCAGGTTCTGCACTCAGGGGTGATCCAGTAATTATTGTTGGCTGGCTGCTTTTCCTGAGAAAGCATAATCAGACCTTTGGATTCCCATACACACACTGCCCGCATCCCTGCCACTCTCCTCTCCTGTGAAAGGGACTTCTTCATAGCCCACTCACATTCCGGGCAGTTTACACATCCAGGGATGAGCAGCCCAGCCCAGGAGTGCCCAAAAGCGCAATTGGGGTTTTGGGCACATGGAGCCAAAGTAGAAGGAAATAAAGCAATTCCCTTATTGTGGCAGGAAGGGGTTGTGCTTGGCCACCTCAAAGGTCCCTACCAGACCTAGGATCCTATAAGTTTGAGAAAATGTTCTTTTGTGGTGCAGCAGACACTGCTGCTTGACCACTCAGTGTCCATCTTGCCCTCCCTCCTCACAATCAGACATGCCAATCTTGTTCAAGGTAACAAGGTATCCAGCTAAAACACCTTCCTGGCTTCTCCTCAGTGAGGGGTGGCCAGCGAAACCTAAGAGGAATTCTGCTGGGGACCTCAGAGCAAGCCTTGGCTTTTCAAGTACAGGTATTACCCTCTTCTGCTTTGCCCTCCCACTTTCTCCCTATCAGGGAGGCTGATGTTATGCCAGAGGTAAAGCAGTCATCTTGCAGTCGTGAGGTAATGCCCAAGAAGATAAAGGTCTACCTGCTAAAGATGGCAGAATGAAAAGATGGGACAGTCCTGGGTCCCACTGGCACTGTTCAACCACTATACCAGTCCTAGATGGCCTCGATCAAGACTTCTTGGTTCAAAAGTAGGCCCCCTTACATGTTTCAATTACTGTATTTTAAAGCCAAGTGACATATACGCTTGCAATCTTGAAACTTTTGTTTCTGGTTTGTTTTTGTTTTGTTTTGTTTTCTAAATTTGGCTCAGGCAGTGGTTTCTCAAAAGGGCAATAAGAAAAAAAAAAAAATCTACCAACCAGGATATTTTTCTTTTGGTTGGAAAATACCAAAGAACAAACTTCTCCATGAAAATCATCTGCAATTCATGAAAAACCAATGAAGGGCTAACCAGTCTCCCAAATTGCCAGCTGTTTTGCAAATATGCAGCTCCATAGAGAAGAACCATCAGGTTACTCATTCAAACTTGTTAGCCTCTACAGCTAAGGATTTTTCTCTCTTTGGCATTCACCCCATTATCAGCAATGGGTTTTTTTGTGTGTTTGTTTAAAATAAAAATTATAACTTCCAGAGGGGATGAAGATTTGGACACAGGTTTCTAACATCTCCCTCTCAAAGTTCTACTGAAACTGCCAAAATAATAACAAGGCATTATGGATGTGGGTCCATTCACATGCCAGAATCTCTATGGACCTTCTGTTAGAATGCTAGCTGGCCCACACAAAAGGCAGCAAGAGAAAACCAACTTAGAATTCTGCTTCCCAAGCAGGCAGACTGAGGGGAGGTTGCCTTGCTGAACTCTACTTACATCAACTACTTTGGAAGGTCAGTTCAGGCCCTGGGTCAGAAGGAGAGCCTGTGGCTTTAACGCATTTGCTGCAGCTTACCAACAGCACTCAAAGTTGCACTGCTGGGGAGGTCCAGGGGCCAGGGAGTGCCGCAGCAGATGGAGAGCCCTTTAGCACTACCCCTGATGCTGTGGGCAGGGCCTCCAGGGGCTGTTCCACACCACGCTTACCATTCCTTCCCACTCTCTTCCTCTCTTCTTAAGTTTATCACAGTCAGACCCAGAAACGCTATTTATATTAAAAAAGCAATGTAAATCATCTCAGTCACAGATGGCTGTTTCAGGTGATGGCAGGAATAGGGAATGGGCCAGCCCCTACATGCCTTGCCTCTTGTGACTTGAAGAATGTTAACACCTGCCACCAATCCCCACCCCCCTCAAAACCTACAAAGAATTTCAGTTCTGCAGAAGCAGGTGCTTGAAAAATCGAAGTGTGAACTCAGTCATGCAAATCAATACCAGGCCTTGAGCCTAAAAAGATTCAGGTAGGAACTGAAAAAACTTTTCAGGTTTCCCCCCCCCCCCCAAATGTCATCACAATTAGGCCACATTAGGGTGAAGGTGGCCAAAAGGTACCAACTTCCAGCTATAAGATAAGTAAGTCCTGGGGATGTAATGTACAATATAGTGACTACAGTTAACAATACTGTATTGTGTATTGGAAAGTCTCTAAGACAGTAGATCTTAAAAGTTCTCATCACAAGGAAAAAAAATTGTAACTCTGTGAGATGATGAACGCTAACTAAATTCACTGTGGCGATCATTTTGCAGTATATACATATATCAAGTCATGTTGTATATCTGACACTCACATGTTCTATGTCAATTATATCTCGGTAAAACTAGAGAAATAAGCAAAATAACTGGGTCACATGAGAGAAGCTTTATTCTATTTACTAATTTTTTTCCTTCAGTTTAGAATTCAGCAAGCATTTCTTCCTATGCCTCCTTGAAATTATTGGAATAGAAAACTGGAGGGCAGGAACCTACTATCTCCTAAGCAGAGGCCATGTACCCGACATGGAGACAGACACTTCACTTACATCATGTCACTCATCCTCTATCACGGCCTTGTGAAACAACCTCAGAAAGGTACCCAGAGTAGGGAGTGCCAGAACCAGGTCGTAAGCCCAGAATCATTCACTCATCCATTCACTTGGCAAATATTTCATTGGCTCCCTATGATGTGCTCACCACTATTCTGGTAGCTTCCCAACAAGTATGCCTATGGAATGCCCTGAGTGGAGGCTAGAGCCCACAGAGCCCTTGGGCTGTGACCAGCCTCATCCATTATTTCAATGCCCCGGGCAGATATCATCATTTTCTCTTAGTGCCATGTTGACAGAGCTGGGAAGCACTGAATAAATAATTTGTTGGTGGTGGTAAGGGCTATGAAGTCAGTGCTGACTCCAAAATCCCTGTTTATTCTACCAACCCTCTGCCCCAGTGGTTGAGTGATCAGCAGACAACAGGACATTCAGAATCCACAACAGAAATAGGAAGAGTGGGAATAAGAAAGCTGAAAACTCATCATGTTCCATCCGCTCAACCATCCACCTCTCAGCTGGGTCAAGCTTAACTGCAGTTTCCTCCTATAAGTCTGTATTTAAGTCGAAAGGAAACACTGGGTTCCTTTGATTTAAAACCACCTCATGTATACAACGGAGAAAAGACAGCCTCTTCAGTAAGTGGTGCTGGGAAAACCGACAGCCACATGTAAAAGAATGAAATTAGAACACTCACAAACACCATACACAAAGATAAACTCAAAATGGATTAAAGACCTAAATGTAAGGCCAGACACTATAAAACTCTTAGAGGAAAACATAGGCAGAACACTCTATGACATAAATCATAGCAAGATCCTTTTTGACCCACCTCCTAGAGAAATGGAAATAAAAACAAAAATAAACAAATGGGACCTAATGAAACTTAAAAGCTTTTGCACAGCAAAGGAAACCACAAACAAGAAGAAAAGACAACCCTCAGAATGGGAGAAAATATTTGCAAATGAAGCAACTGACAAAGGATTAATCTCCAAAATTTACAAGCAGATCATGCAGCTCAATATCAAAAAAACAAAGAACCCAATCCAAAAATGGGCATACGACCTAAATAAACATTTCTCCAAAGATATACAGATTGCCAACAAACACATGAAAGGATTCTCAACATCACTAATCATTAGAGAAATGCAAATCAAAACTACAATGAGGTATCACCTCACACCAGTCAGAATGGCCATCATCAAAAAATCTACAAACAATAAATGCTGGAGAGGGGTGTGGAGAAAAGGGAACCCTCTTGCACTGTTGCTGGGAATGTAAATTGATACAGCCACTATGGAGAACAGTATGGAGGTTCCTTAAAAAACTAAAAATAGGACTACCATATGACCCAGCAATCCCACTACTGGGCATATACCCCGGGAAAACCGTAATTCAAAAAGAGTCATGTACCACAACGTTCATTGCAGCTCTATTTACAATAGCCCAGACATGGAAGCAACCTAAGTGTCCATCAACAGATGAATGGATAAACAAGATGTGGCACATATATACAATGGAATATTACTCAGCCATAAAAAGAAACAAAATTGAGTTATTTGTAGTGAGGTGGATGGACTTAGAGTCTGTCATACTGAGTGAAGTAAGTCAGAAAGAGAAAAACAAATACCATATGCTAACACATATATATGGAAACTTAAAAAAATGGTTCTGAAGAACCTAGGGGCAGGACAGGAATAAAGACGCAGACATAGAGAATGGACTTGAGGACGCAGGGAGGGGGAAGGGTAAGCTGGGACAAAGTGAGAGAGTGGCATGGACATATATACACTACCAAACGTAAAATAAATAGCTAGTGGGAAGCAGCTGCATAGCACAGGGAGAACAGTTTGGTGCTTTGTGACCACCTAGAGGGGTGGGACAGGGAGGGTGCGAGGGAGAGGCAAGAGGGAGGAGATATGGGGATATATGTATATGTATAGCTGATTCACTTTGTTATAAAGCAGAAACTAATACACCATTGTAAAGCAATTATACTCCAGTTAAGATGTTAAAAAAAACAAAATAAAATAAAATAAAACCATCTCATGTTCCTAATATGTAAACACAGCTGAAACACCAAATGGTTTTTTGGCTGCTACTTCTCTGCCTCTCTTTCTCATCAAACACAAAAATGTATGTGTACGTTAAGATTGCCAGGGTCACTGGGCACCTTCAGTAGGAGCATGATGCCCTGGAACCCAAGGGGGTCAGGTTAGTCTCCATCTGGGTTTGGTCTTGACCTCCTAGGCCTCCCCAGCCCACAGCCCCAGGCCTTCCAGCTGCTCCCAAATGTAGGTCATGGGCTGCAGGAGAGCCCTGGAGAGAAAACTTGCAAATCCAGAGCAGAACCAGAAAAACAACTCCTGGTAGTGCCTCAGAAATGAATACT
Organism: Balaenoptera borealis; assembly: GCF_965194805.1. Taxonomy (NCBI): domain Eukaryota; kingdom Metazoa; phylum Chordata; class Mammalia; order Artiodactyla; family Balaenopteridae; genus Balaenoptera; species Balaenoptera borealis. Next base: position 114,580,459 of record NC_138864.1, read on the forward strand.
ACCTCAGGGTAGGAAGTTAAAAGTCATAGCTACAAAGATCGGCTTCAGGTTCTGTGATTACAAAACAATACAGTATGTCCCCCACTCAATCCCACCCTCCTTTCCAAAGGACAATGTCCAGTTCCTAAGCCATTTGTAAATGGAAGAGGGCAGAGGTTGGGGTGGTGGGGGGGGTGCGCATGGAGGGACAGCTTATATACACACGCATATGTCTGAGGCTCTTGTGGACCAACCTGGCTTCTTGTTGGATTACAAAAGGGAGCTTGGCTGTGACTAATTTCAAAAAACAAAGTTAAAGTCAAAAGCTGCCACGGGTAACCCCAGCTTATGAATCCACATTCCAAAAGTTTGTAACAGCAGGATGCTGATGGTGGGGTAGGTTGTGCGTGGTGGGCGGATGGCAGGGAATGTATGGAGACTCTGTACATTCTGCTCAGTTTTGCCGTGAACCTAGAGCTGTTCTAAAAAATTCAGGCTATTTTTTTAAAATTTGTAACACAGGTGCTTCAAACTTACAAGACATATGGTTATTGAAATAACATGATCGAGAGTAATCGGTTCCCCCTCCTACACTGTTGGTGGGAATGTAAGTTGGTGCAGCCACTATGGAAAACTGTGTGAAGGATCTTCAGAAAACTAAACATAGAATTACCATATGATCCAGCAATCCTACTCCTGGGCATATACCCAGACAAAACTATAATTCAAAAAGATACATGCATCCCTATATTCATAGCAGCACTATTCACTATTCACATTTAGGAAACAACATAAATGTCCATCAATAGATGAATGGATAAAGAAGATGTGGTACATGTATACAATGGAATACTACTCAGCCATTAAAAAAGAACAAAATAGTGCCATTTGCAGCAACATGGATGCAACTAGAGATGATCATACTACGTGAAGTAAGTCAGAAAGAGAAAGACAAATACCAAATATGATATCACTTACATGTGGAATCTAAAATACTACACAAATGAACCTATCTATGAAACAGAAACAGACTCACAGAGGTAGAAAATAGACTTGCGGTTGCCAAGGGGGAGTGGGTGGAGGAGGGAAGGCCTGGGAGTTTGGGATTAGCAGATGTAGACTATTTTATATAGGATGGGTAAACAACAAGGTCCTACCTCTATAGCACAGGGAACTATATTCAATATCCTATGATAAACCATAAAGGAAAAGAATATATATATTAAAAAAAAGTAATCGGTTCCCAGTCAGCCAAGAGACCAACGTAACCCATACTGTAGCTGAACTGTGCTGGGTGAATTCTCAACTCGGTGTCACCTCACAGGAATCTGTTCTGCTCTGGGCTGAGAAGGGCCGCCCGCTTCCTCCCTGTGCAGTCAGTCGGAAAGCAGAATTCTCCTTATTCTCCACCCCCTTGTTTCCTGGGCCCAACTTCAGTCCTGGGGTCAGACTTCTCCTGCCATTGCTGTTCCTCATCTCCCCAGGAGGGCTGAGGGCCATGAAAGCAACATCCTGGATACAGGGAAGCAGACAGCAAAGGTAGACTCGAGCCCCATAATGCAGGGGGCACGGGGAGGAGTGGAGGGTGCCCTCCAGAGTCCCCTCTGTAGGTCCTGAAACCCAGGCACTGCTTGGAGCTGCACATTTTCTTTGAAGCGGCATCATTTACTTTGTGTTCCTTCCACTGGAAAGCCCTCGGGCTCATATTCTTACTACAAAACCATTTGTCCTCACCTGCTCCTATTATTATGTCATTAAAAATGGGGTCAATTTGTTTTTTTTTTCTATTTTCCTAACATGTGAATATCGTTGATGTCTCTGTGATCAAACTTATCTTTGGCAACCACTGGGTCCACTTGATACTTTCTCAGTGGGAAGTCAGCAGAAATATAGAAAGGAAAAGGCTCAAGCCTTCTAGGCATTTGATAAATCCCAACTGTCTTATACAGATTTAATGAGTCCAGAGACCCTCCTTTTGCATGCCTCAAAGCCTGAGACCCCTAAATGACACATGCACAAAGGGACCCAGGCACAAACTACTCCTCGTTCATGAGAAGGACATCAGAAATAGGTGGATTCAGCATGGAGAGAAGAATGAAGAAAGGACCTTCATAATACTGCACGGGCACGGGGACAGTCTCCAGGGCCAATTTTGAGGACTGATTTTACAAAAACAAAAGGAAAGAAAGAGGCACTATTGTACATATTATCTACCATGCATATTTACTCCCAGCACCTGCCCTCATGCAGTTTCTGCTCTTGCCTGGAAGCGAGGCCTGCACTCCCTCGGCACAAAGCCACACAGCATGCCCACAGGTCCAGACCCCCGGGGGACCTCTGCGGCTCCAGGACACGGTCCCACCCTGAGCTAACACCACACAGTGCTTGGCAGGCAGCTGAAGAGCATACTCAGCCCTTCTTTATCTTGACCACTCCGTAGCAACCCTCCCCTCTTTGGATCCTGGATTTTCCTGGATTTTCTCCACTTTTTCTGCTGCTTCCTTCTGAGTTCCACCTGCAGATTTCTCTTCGCCTGCTAACGCTTCAAGTGTCCCCAGGGCTTCATTCTCAGCTTTGCTCTCACACTCCTCCCCCTCCCCCTGACCTCGCTGGACTATCTTATTAGGACTATTGGCTTCACTTCTCCCCCACGAGGTTCATAACACCCAAATCTGCATCTCCAGACCTTTCTCCAGAACTCCAGACCCATGTTTCCAAATGCCTTTCAGGTACCTCTCCATGAACACATCAGCATCACCATGTCCAAAACTGAACTCGTTATCTTCCCCAGCAAACTCATCTTCCCGCACGAAGGGCAGCACCAGCAACTCGGTGTGCCGCATCAGAAACCACGACGCCTCCCATACCCCTCGTGTGCCCCACTGCCAGCAAGTCTTCGCGTCCAGCTCCTAACCCTTTCTTGTATTCATGTGCTGCTCCCTGTCCGGTTCAAGGCCCTTGTGGTGCCTTGTTCTACTTCATGGATGAAATAGCCAGCCAGCAGATCATCTTGCTGCCATTAATTCTCCCCTCCAATCCATACTTCATAAACACTAGGGTTTCCTTTCCAAAACACACTTCTCTCCCTGTCTCTTTTTTATTAAAAGTCTTAAAAGCTTCCCACACTACTGCCCACAAAAGAATATCCAAATGGTTAACAAAGCATGCAGACCTTGTGTGATCTTATCATATCTCCCAACACTCCCCACAGAGCATCCTACTCGAAACTACATAAAACCACTTGGGATTCCCAGAATCAACTATGACATTTTATACATTCCTACTCTGTATCTGCTGTTCCCACGGCCTGGAGAACTCCTATTTATACTTCAGGACCCAATGCAAATATCACCTTTTCAGTGAGAGGCTCTCCAACTCATCTCCTTCAGATCTCTTGTTCCACCCTCTGTGTGCCAGAAGTACTCTGAACGCAGATTTAAAGCAAAATGTACACCAGATATTTAATGACTTGTGATTGAATGACTTCTTTACATATCTCCCTTCCCACTCTTCTGGGAGAACCACAAGGTCAAGAATGTATATCCTCCTGCCTAGAACATGCACAGGTTTAGAAAAGCAGTTCATTAAGTTCCTCAAATTGGAGGAAGGACCAGTGATGAGAGATATTTCCCCAGGATGTACAGACAGGAAGCGAGGGGAAGGAAGGAGTTAATGGCTGAATCTTTCAAATGCTATGACTGGTAACCTTGGATTTAAATGTCTGTTTGACACAATTGGCTAGTGAGAAAGCATTTTCATCGCAAATCCTTGTTTCCTCCAAGTTTCCTAAAAAAATCACCCTATCAGTTTGAATCCTGCAGGCTCTTTCTCAGCCAAAAGGAATTTCCCTTTAAACAAAAACTATTCAGACATTTCCAAGATATGAAATGTTAAAAAACCAAGATTTTCCACTCAGACGACTAGAAAACTATTTGTAGATTTTTTTTCCCCAGACTCCTCTAATTTGCCAAGAAGTCTGAAGAGGGTTTTGTGTGTGTGTGTGTGTGTGTGTGTGTGTGTGTGTGTGTGTGTGTGTGTGTGTGTGTGTGTGTGTGTGTGTGATGTTAAAAAGAAATGTTTCCTACCTCTGTGTCTCTCTGTTTTTCCATTCTTTATTTTGTCTGGGTTTTACTGAAGCAAGGTTTTTAAGTCAGAAAACAGAGGCTACAAAATGCAAAACTATACCCGCCAACTGAGTGCCCAAAGGAAAGAGGTAATCAACTGACCTTTGCTGTTGTTGTTTTAAATCACCCATTTTTTAAAGATCAGAGACTTTCAAGGGTGAGAGCATGATACTCAGCACAGAACTTTGGAGTTAAAAGGAACCTCTGGGACCATAATACAAATGCAGCATTTTACAGCAGGATAAACTGAGACGGAGGATGTGAAGTAACTTGTACTACAACGAGTTTTTCCAAAGAAAAACTCTCTTCCAAGATACTTCTAACAAGAAGCAGGCATACAAATTTGAGTGGCTCAGCGTCACCCATCTCAATTCTTTAAAATCTCTTCAGTAATGTCAATAAAGTTTAGATAAATAAATTACACCAGAATAGAGCAACTCAAAGGCAGGCAATTCAACCTCAGGCAACTGTAACTGAGCTCGACAGCAGCTATACACACCAGAAGGATCAATGGTACAAGATCTAAGAACTTATGTCCGACTTTTGCAGTGACCTTCCACTCAGTCCTAGAAAAAAATTAGGTACACCACCGCAGAACACCAAAAATGTGCTTCCCAAGCTGAAGAATAAGTACGAACCCAGTCAAAACACAGCCTGCATCTGATGGGTGACACTGACTCAAGAAACAGCTGTGTCCCAGCAATGACTCATGAGCCTCTCTTGGGTTTACACTGCAGGAGAGCTGAGTCACAAAACATCCCCTGAGATAACAGGGGTGCGGTGATAAGGGGGATCAAAGTGTTCTCAGCTCTTCTCAAAGTAATGCACCAGGAAGATTCAAAGGTTACCCAGCCAGAGCCACTCTACAGCTCATGAGGGCCCAGAAGATCTTGGGTCATATTCCAAAGATCTCCCAGTTTCCATCCACAGACAACTAACAGATGTAAAGATCTGAGAACCAGCTGTATTGAAGTTGATGGAGGAGCCCAGGAGAGTGTACAGGGAGAACACAAGGCCAAGTACCAAACGCTCACATTTAACAGGTGGTAATGCAGCCAGCAAAGGAGGAAAAACTAAGCCTCCCAGGGTATCATGGGAGCCAAAGCAAGAGCAAGTTACGAGATGAACGTGTGGTCAGTCAATATTGCCAAATATTCCCATGAGGCCTTGCAGGTAAGGATGGAGAGAAAACTAGTGGATGGAGCAGTTAGAGAGAAGTTGGAGAACCTTCAGGCAGCAGTAGGAACCAGAACATACAGGAGGCAGAAGTAAAAACTGAGGAAATGGAGGCCGTAGCTATTGACTACTTGTCTGAGAAAACCTGGCAGTAAACAAGAGAGAAAAAACAAGCAGAGCAAGGAGGGGCAACAGCATCTGGCAAACATGTGTTCAAGGCAGAGACCTGTGTTTACAGCAGAAGGCAGAAGCTGGGCAGGAGAGGAAATGAAGATGCCTGAGAGAGAATAATTACAGGTCCCTTGTGCTTCCTGAATGATATCAGACTCCTGAAGTGGGGATACCTCTTCCCCAGAAAGAAGACATTTAACTTAGGGGAGAGGGTGAAAAAGTGTGTACACTATGGGCTAGACAGTGACATGTGAAGAAACTGAGACCCAAAGAAGAGAGGTTACTCGCCCAAGGTCACCAGAGAACCAGTGGCCCTGGATTCCAAATCTGCCTGGCTCGAAGGCACACCCTTTCCACAACGCTGCCTTCAACTCTACTCTAGCGGAAACTGGGACTGTTATAGAATCATCCTCCCACCCGTCTGGGTCTCAAAACTAAACAAGAAAAGTTATTGACATCAAACTACCCAAGTCATTTTCATATTAAATTTTCAGACTTGCAGAGGCATTTACAAGCATCCAGAGTTTTAAAAAAATACATTAACAAACGAGACCAAGGCCACTGAGCTTATTCATTCTCCAAGACTGCCTCACTCTACGTAATTGTGCATCAAGGAAGTATTACATATCTCTGAGCATCCTGTGCTTGGGAGTATAGAAAAGACAGTCATGTCCCCTGCCTTCAAGTAGCTTGTGTTCCAGCTGAGGTCTCTTTTTTGCTCGAGGCCTCAGATTCTCCATAGATAAAAGGAGCCATCACCTCCTATGTGCCTTGTGGGTAACCTAGACAATTCCATTCAGGGAAAAAATGAGGTCACTTGGAGCTTCACTTGGAAGAGCCGGAGAGCATGTGGTGAGCTGGGAGAAGGGGGAATAGACTCAAGGTTGACACCAATGGTGAATCTCACCATTTCATTTCAGGCTTGACTCTACTGAGGTAGGGAATGTAAACACTACTCCTCATTCATAAAATCACTGACAAGCAATTCAGACACTCTGTAGCCCTAGGCCCTCAGTCCTACCAAACTCCCAGCCAAAGCCTAAGGCCATTTGCCCCAAGACAGTCCACAGACAGGTCAAAGCCCCGCAGGGCTGAGGCCAGCAGTTCAAGCAGCAAACAGGCACACTCTGACCTTATCAGTGTTTGAATAGCCATATGCAACTGGAAAAACAGCTTCTTTGAAAAATGGCATTCCGTTTTCTGCCTGCGGAGATGAGGTTGTGTGGACCTCGAACAGAACAAGTCATTCTTGTGTTGCACCGTGATCATGATTACAGGCTCAGCTAGTTACCTCCAGCCCTGATATCTGACCCTGACGCAGAGAGTTCAGATAATATAGTTAATTCTACATTTCCTCATTCGTGAGTTGGGACACAGCAGTACCCCCTCCATGATAGCCTTTGCATGCATTGCAGAGATATTCCATGTTTAAATGTTTTAAAACATTTTCCATTTGCTAGCCCACCTTTGTGAGAAAAACAGCCATTGGCTAAATGAACACACCTTTTAGTGAAGGAAAGGTCTGCCACCTAAGACTATTTTACTAATGATCATTACACATGGTCATGCTGGTTGAGGCTCCAATAGCTCCTCCATTCCCACATGACTAATCTAAGCCAATCAGGTAAATCCCTTTCCAGCCATTGGTTCAGAAATGATGATGTGATCCAATCCTTGACAATAAAGCTCGAAGAGAAATCAGCTGGTAGGCAACTAAAAAAAGTTTCTTCCATCTTAAAAAAGGACACAGGGAAGACACAACCTCTCTTCTCCCTTTGGATATTGTCACTTTTATTTGAACACCTGAAACTCCCATGGGTATGAGTTGTCTTCTGGTTGCCTCCAACTTGAAGATGAAACCTGCATATGGATGGATGGAATCTAGGTCCATGATGAACTGAGGAGCTGCTGAATCAGCCAAACATGTAGCTATACTTTTAGGCATCTTGCAACGTGACAGAATAATTCACTTATTGTGTAAGCAATGTGGATCGGTTTTCAGTTACTCGCAGCGGCACGCATTGTCATTTAATTCAATTATTAATCTAGATGCAGTGCCTCATTTCTCCTGCCAGAGCAACTTCACATCAGAGCTCAATAGGATATTATCACTCAGGGATCACTCAAGAAAGAGGGCAAGTACAAAACTCAGTACTGCCCTCTCATCTTTCAGAACTGTGCCCAAGCCCACCTTCCCCCAACCCGTGTTAACACAATGAGAACAATTTCAGAGACAATAATGTAATGAGTCAAAGATTTTTCACCAAAACAATGAAAATTCTTTAGATCATAGCTAAATCAGCAACATATATGCAAGGCTACCTTATGAATAGGGGCCACACGCAGAGGGGTAGTGAGAGCTCCCCCCCAGTTCCCCAAATACTCCTCCCCTACTACCTGGCTATTGCCTAAAGTTCTCCATTTAGAGATTCAAGAAATTATTGTTAAATATAAATGCCCATTTAGGGGTCATATGTTAAGCTTTACTAATACTGAAATTTTTAGTGTAAGCTTAAAAATCTTTCCTGAGAACAAAATTAAAGAGGAGGAGTTGGAAAGAGAACACCATTACAGCGAGCAACTTGGGGTCCAAGAAGCGAGGGAAACATGAAAGGAGTGAAGGTGAAGAAAGGTGATGTAGGGCCTTGAAGACAAATTATACTGACTTCACAATTCTGTCTCCTACTGGAACTCATTACCTTTATTCAATTGGTGGAGGTCAGGTGACCAGAAGTAATGATTTCTCAAGCCACAAGGACCCAGGGTCCCACTCAGAACCTGGCCAGAGGCCAACAGTAGGAGGCGAACATCAAACCAAAAGCTCCCATATCCCACGGGAGCCCTATCAAGTCTCTGGGCCGCCGAGAGGAAGGGGAAACCACCAGCCTCTCAGATCGGCCATCCACCTTCCGGCAATCACGATGGATGTGGAAGCCAGATGGCCTTCACATCCGCTCACCAGGCAGGTGGAACCTACCCTTAACACCCCACCTACCACCCTCTGGGCTCAGTCATTTCATTTTAAGAACCAATTGGATATAAAATTTAAGCGCATAATCACTAATAATTCTACAAAGAACTGGATTTACATGAATTCAGTATTTAAAAGAAGCAGAACTAAATTAGGAGGTTGGAATTAACTGATACACACTACTATATATAAAATAGATAACCAACAAGGACCTTCTTAAAGCACAGGAAGCTATACTTAACATTTTGTAATAACCTATAAGGGAAAAGAATCAGAAAAAGAAAAAAGAAAAAATATATATATATAAATGAATCACTGTGCTGTACACCTGAAACTAACATGTTATTGTAAATCAACTATACCTCAATAAAATAAAATGAAATACCAAGCAGAACCTCTGTCATTATCTTTGCAAAGAAAGGGTATCCTATTGTATACCTTAAAAAAAATAGTCATTGCAAAAATTGATAAAATCCCTCTTTTCCAGATTGCTAAACTGAGCTGTAAGAAAATTACCAAGAGCACGAAGTTTATCATACACAAACCCACTGTTAATCCTCCATCCTCAAAGCCCTTTTCCAGCAAGCACTCCTGCTTCCTCTATTCATTACCCAAGGCCTCCACCAACTCTGGTGGTATTGAGTGAGCACCAGAGCCCCCTCTCTCCCCAAGGAAATGCAGGCTAAAATTACCTCCAGTCCAGTTTTATGTGGTGCCTTTAAGTTGTCATTTTTCATTTCCTAAATACTTTCAGGAGGTAAAAGTTTGAACAGTACGAAAGGGATAGTGTGTAAGTAACTCCCTCTCCCTCCCTCTCTCTCTTGACCTCTAGTTCCTCAAGTCCCCTTACCAGAAAAACATCAGCCATCTGTTTCTTGAGCATCCGCCCAGATATAGTCAGTGCATGTAATAATATACATAGATAAGATTTATAGACTGTTTTGCTCTTTAAATTGCAAAATCCCACAGTAAATTCCCAGAAATGTAATTTGCACAGAATCTTACAGGAAACACAACATGAATGTTAGAAACATCCAACATCCTGGCAGGTTTAGGGGAGGGGACAAGGCTTCTTGCAATGATTTGAAACCATAATAGATACACTCCTCATTTTTATATCTGCCATCTTTTCTGAAACCAGTTTTAGCCTGTATCCACTCTAGAAGCAATAGCTTTCCTAAATGTACTACTCACTGATTTAAAATTATATCTCATCATCCGTATGGGAACTATTTTTTCAGCTTCAAGAGGAAGCCCAAAGCTCTAATAATTCAGGATCTAATGAGCAAGTCCAAATTCGCTCTGTGTGGTTCATTATTTTATAGACTTTGAAACTGTCTCCTCTAAGCCTTTGTCCTTCTGGACCCAGAAGTTTTCTTCATAACTAACCAAATGAGAAAAACACTGCTCCTGATGGCTCACAGAAGGCGCCTCGGAGACTTGACAATACCAGCCTCGGGCAACTTCTATATTTTTAAAATCAGGTAGGTGACAGTTTTGCTAAAACAGGGCATTAGCAATCATGCGTGTGGTAGCTAAATCCCTACTTAGAGCAAAGAGAGTGATCATGCTAGGAAGGGTTGGTGGTTGAACTGCCACCTCAGTTAAATATTAGCTGCCTTCAGACTCAGCAATTTCTGACTCCCTATCCTCTGACTCAGTTCCTTTTAAGTCTGGATCCTTCATTCATACAGCATAGTGGGCAAGAGCTTGGGCTTTGGAGGCAGGTAGACTTGAGTTTAAATGACCTTTTACCACGTCACTTAAACTCATTAAGCCTCAGTTTTCTTATCTGTAAAACGACTCCTTCACTGGATCATTGACATATCCTCATTTTTTTTGGCTGTGCCCGGCGGCATGAGGGATCTCAGTTCCCTGATCAGGGATCAAACCTGTGCCCCCTGCAGTGGAAGCTCTGAGTCTTAACCACTGAACCAACAGGGAAGTCCCACCGATACATCATTTTTGTAAAGCACTAAGTACAATGCCTTTCATGAGGACCAGCTACATAATCTATGGGGACCTGCTACAAAATGCAAACGTGTGGGCCCTTGTTCAAAAATTATTGAGGACCTTATGATGGTGACAGCAGAGCATCAAAGTGCGGGGCTCTGTGGGACTGCACAGGTGGCAGGCCCATGAAGCCAGCCCTCCCTTTCCGATAATAAATATACAATAGATGGTAGCTATACTATCTTACCAATTTCCCAGCTTACATTTGTACCTTACCCTCCCTGCAGGCTCTCCTCTCCCTATGTGATGCCTAATCCACTCAACTTGGAAAGTTTCACTGGGCCATTCCAAAAACAGGCACTCTGCCTCAGAAGTAACCTGCATTTTTACAAGAAAAAAACTGACAAAAATGGGGGGAATCTAAAACAGAAGGTGATGTTACCATAAGCTCATGCCAGACACACTCCCACCTTAGAGCCTTTGCTCTGGCTTTTCATCCTGCTGAGATAACCTTCTCCCCTACTTCAGGCCTAGAGTGTAAGCTTCTCAAGGTCAAGAATTTTGAGGTCTTTTTGGTTCACTGATGTATCCCAACTGCTTAGAACAGTGTTTCGCACACAGAAGCTCTTCAATAACCATTCACTGAAAGAACAAATAAATCTGTGAGTGAATGCATCATCAGGCCATCCTTTTTCCACTTGGAGGTCAGGCCGTTTCTCATTATGATCAAATGGCAATAATAACCAGCTCTGCAACTGGATACCCAACAGAGTTCAAGAAACAGATGGGAAAGTTATCTATTTTCAAATCTCTGCCCAACTCCTCTTAGTTTAGAAAGAATATAACCCAGTCGTCTGTGCTACCAAATCCAATACGTCTTTCAACACTAATTCATATACTCAGTTTGTGGGCCACGGCTTGCAGCAATGACGAGTGGCCTTTTATATGAGTGAGCTGCCCAGAAGAGAGACACGTCCCTAAGTGGTATACATAAAAGTAATTTTTTTAAAAAATCAAATTAGAAGAAAAATAATCACCCATCACTGCTTCATTACAATGACATAGAAAAACTAAGCCCTTGCTACCAAAAGGAAGGTAAGGTCTCTACCCCTGAAACTGTGCATAAAGATGTCAGTTAGAGCCAGTCCAAGCTGTCCTGCCTGAAGTTAATGTCACAGTCATGGGTAGCATCTCAAACCCTGGCATAAGATCTCACAAATGCAAGTCATGAGGCCTGAGAAAGGGAATGTGGAGGCGGTGCATAATTCATCGCACCAGCTGAAAGATAACCCAAAGCATTACAGCTGCGGGATGAGACATTTTCACAGTACTCGTGAGAACAAAAGAGAAGAGCTGCCCCTCGCAAATGGCTAAAATGTGGCCTATGTCAGGAGAAACATCTGGAGATACTATCAGAAGATATTTGAGGGCCAGTGTTCTCTGAGTTCTGTCCTGATGACGGGAAGCACATCTGGGCCCCCAATCCAAAGGCAGCCCATGTGGTGTCCTCGGGACAGACTCAGTGAGCAAAGCCCAGAAGATCACACCACACATCTGGCTTCTGACCCGGCATGAACTTCCACTACCTCTCTGCCCTGCACTCGGCATGTTTTCAACAAGCCCTTCTCAGCCACCACAAATGCCTTGGTGGGAATCACAGGGAGGCCCTCATCCCTTTTCCCAAAATAACGTCAGCCAGAGGCAAAGGCCAAAGGGGTGGAGCCTGCAGGCCATTTTGCAAAAGTTTCAAATATCCTGGCACTGACTCCATTAAAAGAATCATGAAGGGGAAATAGCCAAGCCTCTCATTTTCTCATTAGTGTCTCTCTCTCTTTCTCTCTCTCTATACAAACTCTGCATTTGTAAAAAAGAAACAAAGAGATCTCACAATAAAGTCATATTATCAGTGCTGGCTGTTGGAAACAAAATTTCATTTTGCAAATTTAATACCAAAAACTTGAAATTGAAAACTTTATAAGAAATGTGTGTCCTCTGTGACAGTTTAATGCTCAAAGGGATCTCTGGGACATAAGACTGAGCAAGGAACTGGTGAGCTGCCCCACCTTCTCCAAAGCCTTTCTGAAATATGCACTGTCTCAGATTTTCCATTCTCCTTTGCTGATTTTCCTCTGAAGAAGGAGGAACCAGATTTCTTGGCTGAACAGTTGAAGGAGCCAAATAAAGTAGTCTTCCTCCTAATATGAAGGGACCTTTTTTCAACACACACACACACACACACACACACAGGTATACTTCCTAAAATTCAAATAAGAAAGTAAAGGAAGAGAAAGAGAGAATATGACAGCGAAGGATAGAAAATGCTACTTTATTTTGCCCAGTTTTTAAAAAATCTTCCCACAAAAATTAGTAGCAAACTAAACAGAGGCAGATTATCAAAACGTCTACCCCTTCTCCTGCTTTACAGCGCAATAGGAAATGATACAGCAGATGTGAAAAGCCCTCGGGGAAAAGAGTATAAGTTGCTGAAGGAATACAAAGCGTCGTTACTATTATCAAAAGTTTAAAAGAGACAGCGGCCCACCTTCACTGTTCAGCTGGAAAAACCACACCTCTCCCCAGATCTCTCCATTCTGGGCATGCTCTTCCCAAATACTTCCTTCCCAGTTCCCTGTCCCGAGCTGTTCCTTTGATGACACTTCCCCCTCTCAAGCCGCCCCTTCGCCGCCCCGCCAAGTCCTCACCGTGTGATACATGAGAGCCTCGGTTTCCCCGGGCTCTGACAGCTCGCTCAGCTTGCGGTCCCACTGCAGGACGCTCTGCTCCCCGCTCTCCAGCACCTCCATGGTGGTCCGAGGCGCGCTGGGCCGAGGATGCTGAGGGCAGGAGGGGAGCGGGTAGGGCGGCCTCGGACGGCGAGATCCGCCTCTGCGTGAGTGTGTGTGCGTGTGTGTGCGTATGCGTGTAGCTTATGCACTTAGGAAGGAAAACGTTCGCTCCTCTGCCTGAGAGAGAATTGCCAAGGGCTCCGGTCCAGCGTCCTCGGAGATTTGAGAATCCCCAGAGGAGACAGACTGTCTAGAGATCAGACCGAAGGCTGAGGAGAATAGAGCAGGATGTGTATCCAAAATAAAGGCAGGAGATCAGTACTCATCCCAAGAAAAGCCCTTCTCACTAAGCTCACTTTCCACCACTGCTCCAGACACAAACTTTGAGATTCCCCAGAGCTCCTCAGCTCTGCTCCGGGAGACAGCTATGACTCCTCCTCCCTCCAGGGCGGGGACCAATCGGATGCTCACTTCTCCCGCCCTACCCAATCAGAAGTCTTGCTCTTCGTCCAGAGGCAGGGGCAGCGGGAAGTCTCCGCCCAGGCGTTGGAATGTGGGCGGGGAGCGCCTTTGTGGCCACCGGGGAGCTACTCCGGTTTTAGTACCGCCGGCAGCCGCGGTCTGCGGCAGCAGACAAATGGAGTGCTTGAGCCCAGGAGTGATGGACTGGGGGCGCAACCAATGAGAAAGGAGCGCCTGGGAGGGACAGCCAGTCAAATAGCGACAAGAATACATTTTATAAGAGGGAGGGTGCGCTCAGTCGCCTGAGAATCGAGAGAAATTAGCGCGCGCGTCTAGAAGAAGAGAGCGCTGCTGGGAGGGCTGGCTTACGTACTGTCCTAAATATTTTCAAGTAGTTTAGCTCATTTGAGTCTTTCAGGATTTTTAAAAAATAAGTCACATATTACACACAAATGTAAATATTCTCTATTATGCATGAATTCATGTTAGCACATATCTGGCAAATTGAAATTGCTTGTGCTTCAGGTTTTTCTCCCGCTTTCTGTTAGGCTCTTCTCCTGACGTGTTTTTTATGGGCTCTCCTTATTCTATTTTTTTCTTTTATTGACCCAACAGACATTGTTGAAAAGAGCCAACGGCTTCCTTTTCCAGGTCCTAGAGATTTTACCTCAGTGGAAGAGTCAGACAATAAACAGGTAAAGAAAGAAACGTATAATGTCAGAAACTGGTAACTGCTATAAAGAAAAGTCAAAGCAAGGTAAGAGGATGGGGCAGATGGATGCTATTTTAGATAGCAATCAGGGAAGTTCTTTCTGGGTAGGTGACGTTTGGGAACAGACCTGAATGAAATGAGGTTTGGGGAGAAGCTGGTGTTTTACAGACAGCCAAGGAGACAAGTGTGGCTGCGGATTGAGGTGCCAGGGAGTGAGTGAGGGGAGAGGTGGCCTGAGAGATGGGCAGGGGACAGACCACCAGGCCTGCCTAGATTGGGAAAGAGATAGCCTCTTCTAAATTATTTTCCCTCAACTTGTGATTTTTTTTCCTCCTTTCAGACTCCTTTTTTTTTTTTCTTTTTTTTTAATTAATTTTTATTGGAGTATAGTTGCTTTACAATATTGCATCAGACTCCTTTTAAGGAAACAAAGTGCTTGCATATACAGTTTGCTCATTTTAAGTGTAACGGAGTCTTTGCCAATTGTCTCCAGAAGTTGCTTACAATGGCACATTCCGGTATGGAGGTGTTACTTTGTCCCCTTCGCAAGTATTTTTTGGTGGATAGGGTCAGTCCAATCTTGTCTTAGAACTCTATGGTGTCTTTAAGTGGTAGTTTATCATAGAAACTGTTCCATTTGTCTGGTCCTATCTCCTGGGTCGTTGGAGAATATTTTAATGCGTAAGTAGAAATTCTAGTTTATGGGCCCCGTACCTTCTTTGTATGATAGTTTTCTCATTTTTCTCTTAGTCCTTGGTTTTTATTTTCCAGTCTGCTACCACCTGCACCACATCCTTTTCATAGATCACCTTTTCAATTTTTAGAAACTTTTTCCATTTTTCTTAGCATAACACTCAACATGAGCAAGTGAGGTAAGAAACATGCACACCCTCCTTAAATTGGAATACAAGCATGTATCTGTCAAACATTTCTGCCTTAGGCAACGTCAGTCCCTGGTTTTGCCCCATGTGGTTGACAGTTTCTAAGATGGCTCTGAAGATCCTGCTTCCTGGTGTTCACACCCTCTGAAACTGCCTCCGCTTGAGTGTGGGCTGGACCCAGGGCCTTCCTTCTAACAAAGAGAATGTGGCAAAAGTGATGGGATGTCAAAAAATATTCTGGCTCCTGTCTTGCTCGTTCTCTCCTCTCGTTTGCTTGCTCTGATCTGTGAGCTGCCCTATGGAGAGGCCCACATAGCAAGGAACTGAGGAAGGTGTCCAACTAACAGCCAACAAGGAACCGAGTCCCTCAATCCGATAACCCAGGAGCAACTGGATCCTGTTAATATAACCACTTGAGTGACTGTGGAAGCAGATCCTCCCCGAGTTGAACCTTGAGATGACTGCAGCCTTGTGAGAGACCCAGAGTCAGAGGACTCAGCTATGCCATACCCAGATTCCTGACCCACACAAACTAAAGGTAATAAGTTTATATTGTTTTAAGCCACTGACTTTTTCCTTCATAAAATCAGTAATATAATAATTGGTTTCCTAAATGCTTGATTAAATTTATCTGTATTGCCGTAGTAATATAGTAATGTCACAATTCCTAAATGGTTTTTCAGCCTCCTTTGTTGCATGTATGCTTCTCCCATTCAATGTACGAAGACTTCTCACCAGCACATTTCTTGTTCTACATCTTGAGTCTAGAGTTTGTCCCTTCCCCTAACATAATTAGGACTTAACAATTCAGCTGACTTTTTTTCCAGCTTCTCTGGCATCCCTTAAAAAGTAGCAGCACTCACGGGCTTCCCTGGTGGTGCAGTGGTTGAGAATCTGCCTGCCAATGCAGGGGACACGGGTTCGAGCCCTGGGCTGGGAAGATCCCACATGCCGCGGAGCAACTAGGCCCGTGAGCCACAGCTGCTGAGCCTGCGCGTCTGGAGCCCGTGCTCCGCAACAAGAGAGGCCGCGACAGTGAAAGGCCCGCGCACCGCAATGAAGAGTGGCCCCCACTTGCCACAACTAGAGAAAGCCCTCGCACAGAAACGAAGACCCAACACAGCTAAAAATAAATAAATAAATAAAAAATTTTAAAAAACAAACCAAAAAAAAAAACAACAACAACAAAAAAACAATGAACACATGTAGGAAAATAAGAGCGTAGTAGACAAGAAACTTTAAAAAAAAAAAAAAAAAAAAAAAAAAGTAGCAGCACTCAGGAATTCCCTGGCAGTCCAGTGGTTAATACTCGATGCTTTCACCGTGGTGGCCCAGGTTCAGTCCCTGGTGGGGGAACCAAGATCCTGCAAGCTGCACGGCGCCACCAAAAAAACACAAAAAAGTAGCAATGCTTGCTCCCCTGTCTGGTTTTGGGTTTTGTTTTGTTTTGTTTTTTTTGAGATATAATTGACATATCGCACTTACAAGTTTCAGGTGTACAACATAATGATTCGATGTTTATATATATTGTGAAATGGTCACCACAATGTCTAGTTATAGTCACCATGCTGTATATTACAGCCCCAGGACTTATGTATATGTATTTTATAACTGGAAGATTGCCTTTTGACTCCCTTCACCCATTTTGCCCACCCCCAACCCCTGCCTGGGAATCACCAGTCTGTTTGTATCCATGAGTTTGCTTGTATGTTTGTTTAGACTCCACCCAAGTGAGATGATACAGTATTTGTCTTTCTTTGTCTGGCTTATTTCAGTTACCATAATGCCCTCAAGGTCCATCCATGCTGTTGCAAATGCCAGGATTTCCTTCTTTTTAATGGCTGAATAATATTCCAATTTATCCGTATACCACATTTTCTTTATCCATTCATCCACTGATGGACACTTAGATTGCTTCTGTGTCTTGGCTATTGTAAATAATGCTTCAAGGAACGTGGGGGTCAGGATATCTTTTTGAGTTAGTGTTTTCTTTTCCTTTGGTTAAATAGCCAGAAGTGGAATTGCTGGATCATAGGATAACTGTATTTTTAAGTTTTTGAGGAACTCCATACTGATTTCCAGAGTGGCTGCACCAATTTACATTCGCACCAACAGTGTACAAGGATTCCCTTTTCTCCACAACCATGCCATCTCTTGTTTTTTCTTGTCATTTAACAGCTATCCTAACAAGTGTGAGGTGATACCTCATTGTGGTTTTGATTTGCATTTCCCTGATGACTAGTGATGTTGAGCACCTTTTCATATTCCTGTTGGCCATCTGTATATCTTCTTTTTTTTAATTTAAGTTATTTATTTATTTATTTGGCTGCATTGGGTCTTCGTTGCCACACACGGGCTTTCTCTAGTTGTGGCGGGCGGGGGCTACTTGGTGTGCAGGCTTCTCATTGCGGTGGCTTCTCTTGTTGCGGAGCATGGGCTCTAGGTGCGTGGTCTTCAGTAGTTGTGGCACGCGGGCTCAGTAGTTGTGACGCATGGGCTTAGTTGCTCCACGGCATATGGGATCTTCCCGGACCAGTACTCAAACCCCTGTCCCCTGCATTGGCAGGAGGATTCTTAACCACTGCGCCACCAGGGGAGTCCCTGTATATCTTCTTTAGAAAAATGTCTATTCAGATCCTCTGTCCATTTCTTAATCAGATTTTTATGTGTTTTTTGCTATTTAGTTATACAGATCTTTTATTTTTTGGATATTAAACCCTTATCAGGTATGTGACTTGCATATATTTTTTCCCATTTAATAGGTTGCCTTTTCATTTTGCAGGTGGTTTCCTTTGCTGCACAAAAGCCTTTTGGTTTGATGTAGTCTCAATTTTTAATTTTTGCTTTTGTTGCCTTTGCTTTGGTGACAAATCCCAAAAAAATCATTACCAAGACAAATGTCAAGGATCTTACCACCCATGTTTTCTTCTAGGAGTTCTAGGGCTTCAGGTCTTATGTTCAGTCTAATACATTTTGAGTTAATTTTTCTGTATTATGTAAGATAGTGGTCCAGTGTCACTCTTTTGCATGTGACTGTTCAGTTTTCCCAACATAGTTTGTTGAAGAGACTGTCCTTTTTTCATTGTATATTCTCAGATCCTGTGTCATAAATTAATTGAACGTGTATGCATGGGTTTATTTCTGGGCTTTCTATTCTGTTGTCTATTTTTATGCCAATACAATAATGTTTTGATTATTATAGCTTTGTAATGTAGTTTGGAATCGGGAAGCATGATGCCTTCAACTTTGGTCTTCTTTCTCAAGATTGCTTTGGCTATTTGGGGTCTTTTCTGGTTCCATACAAATTTTAGGATTGTTTGCTCTACTTCTGTGAAAAATGCCATTGGAATTTTGATAGTGACAGCATTGAAACTGTAGATCACTATGGGTAGTATGGACATTTAACAACATTAATTCTTCCAATACATAAATGGAATATCTTTCCATTTGTTTGTGTCTTATTCAATTTCTTTCATAAGTGTCTTACAGTTTTCCGTGTGCAGGTCTTCCACCTCCTTGGTTAAGTTTATTCCAAGGTATTTCATTCTTTTTGATGCAATTGTAAATGAGATTATTTTCTTAATGAATCTTTCTGATAGTTCATTATTAGTGTATGGAAATGCAACAGATTTTTACATATTGATTTTTGTATCCTGCCACTTTACTGAATTTGTTTATTAGTTCTTAGAGTTTTTTGCTGGAATCTTTAGGGTTTGCTACATATAATATCATGTCATCTGCAAATAGTGACAGTTTCCTTCTTCCTATCTGGATGCCTTCTATTTATTTTTCAAATACCTGTTGCTCTGACTAGGACTTTCAATATTATTTTGAATAAAAGTGGTGAGGATGGGAATCCCTGTCTTAGAGGAAAAGCTTTCAGATTTTCACCATTGAGTATGATGTTAGCTGTTGGCTTCTCATATATGGCCTTCATTATGTTGAGGTACATTTCCTCTATACTCACTTCTGAGATTTTTATCATAAATGAGTGTTGAATTTTGTCAAATGCTTTTTCTGCACCTTTTGAGATAATCATGTGATTTTTGTCCTTCATTTTGTTAATGTAATATATCACATTGATTGATTTGTGGATATTGAATCATCCTTGCATCCCTAGTATAACTCCCACTTGATCATGGTGTATGATCCTTTTAATGTATTGTTGAATTTGGTTTGCTAGTATCTTGTTGAGGACTTTTGCATCTGTGTTCATTAGTGATATTGGTCTGTCTTTTTCTTTTCTTGTGGTGTCCTTGTCTGGGTTTCATATCAGAATAGTGCTGGCTTGGTAAAATGAGTTTGGAAGTATTCTCTTTTCTTCTATGTTTTGGAAAAGTTTGAGAAGGATTGGTATTAATTCTTCTTTATATGTTTGGTAGAATTCAGCAGTGAAGCCATCTGGTCCTTGACTTTTGTTTGTTGGGAGGATTTAATCAAAATCAACTGATTCAATCTCCTTATTAGTAATCAGTCTTTTCAGATTTTCTTTCTTCCTGATTTAGTCTTGGTAGGTTTATGTTTCTAGGAATTTATCTATTTCTTCTAGGTTGTCCAATTTGTTGGTGTATGTTTATAGTAGTCTCTTAAGAGCTTTTGTATTTCGGGACTTCCCTGGTGGCCCAGTGGATTAGACTCCACACTCCCAATGCAGGGGCCCCAGGTTTGATCACTGGTCGGGCGGGGAACTAGATCCCACATGCCTGCCGCAACTAAGAGTCTGCATGCCGCAACTAAGAAATGCGCATGCCACAACTAAAAAGTCCACATGCTGCAACTAAGAAGCCCGCATGCCGCAACTATGAGCCCGCATGCCGCAACTAAAAGATCCTGCATGCCACAACGAATATCCCATGTGCTGCAACTAAGACCCAGTGCAGCCAAAATAAATAAATAAAAACTAAAAAAAAAAAGATCTTTTATATTTCTGCATTCACTTTAGTGTTCTCCCCTTTTTTTTCTTGGTGAGTCTAGCTAAAGATTTGTCAACTTTGTTTATCTTTTCAAAAAACCAGATCTTAGTTTCATTGATCTTTTCTGTTGTCTTTGAGTTTCTATTTTGTTTGTATATGCTGTGATCTTGGTTATTTTCTTCCTTCTACTAACTTTGGGCTTCATTTTTTCTCCTTTTTAAATTCCTTGAGGTTGTTTAGTTGATATATTTCTTGTTTCTTAATGTAGGCATTTATCACTGTGTTTTTGCTGCATCCCATAAGTTTTAGTATGTTGTATTTCCATTGTCCTTTGTCTCAAGGTATTTTTGATTTTTCCTTTGATTTCCTGTTTGACCCATTAGTCGTTCAGTAGCATGTTGTTTAATCCCCACATATATTTGAATTTTCTAATTTGCTTCTTGTAACTGACCTCTAGTTTCATACCACTGTGGTTAGAAAAGATGCTTGATAATGATTTCAGTCTTCTTAAATGTATTAAGACTTGTTTTGTGGCCTAACATGATCCATCCTGTACACTTGAAAAGAATGAGTATTCTGTTGCTTTTGGATGGAATGTTTGTGTGTGTGTGTGTGTGTGTGTGTGTGTGTGTGTGTGTATGTGTGTGTGTGTATATATACATATATATAAGTTGATGTGGTCTAACCTGTCATTTAAGGCCTTATTGATTTTCTTTCTGGATGACCTATCCATTGATGAAAGTGAGGTATTAAAAGTCCCGATTATTATTGTATTGCTGTCTATTTCTCCCTTTAGATGTGTTAATATTTACTTTATATATTTGGGTGCTTCTATTTTGGGTGCATAAATATTTACAAATGTTATATTCTCTCGTTGGATTGACCCCTTCATCACTATATAATGACCTTCTTTGTCTCTTATTACAGTCTTTCTCTTAAAGTCTATTTTGTCTGATATAAGTATAGCTATCCCAGCTTTCTTTTGGTTTCCATTTGCATGAAATATTTTTCCATTTGTTCACTTTCAGTCTGTGTGTGTCCTTATATCTGAAGTGAGTATCTTATAGGGAACATATAAATGTGTCTGGTCTTTTTATCCATTCAGCCACTCTGTCTTTTGATAGGAAAATTTAGTCCATTTACATTTAAAGGAATTATAGATAGGTATATACTTGTTGCCATTTTGTTAATTGTTTTCTAGCTGTTTAATAATTCCTCTGTTCCTTTCTTCTTCTCTTGGTCTCTTCCTTTGTGATTTAGTGATTTGCTATAATGGTAATTCTAGATATCTTTCTTTTTATATTTTGTGTATCTACTATAGGTTTTTGCTGTGTGGTCACCATGAGGCTTACAGAAAACAACTTGTATTTATCATAATCTATTTTAAGTTGATAATAACTTAAGTTTGAATGCAGTCTAAAGCTCTACCTTTTATCCCCCCATTTTGTTTTTGATGTCACAATTTACATCTTTTTATCTTGTGTATCCATTAAAAATTAGTGTATAATCTATGACAAAGGAGGCAAGAATATACAATGGAGAAAAGACAGTCTCTTCGATATGTGGCACTGGGGAAACTGGACAGCTACATGTAAAAGAATGAAATTAGAACATTCTCTAACACCATACACAAAAATAAACTCAAGATGGATTAAAGACCTAACTGTAAAACCATATACTCTAAAACTATTAGAGGAAAACATAGGCAGAACACTCTTTGACATAAATCACAGCAATATCTTTTTCGATCTGTCTCCTAGAGTAATGCAATTAAAAACAAAAAGAAACAAATGGGACCTAATTAAACTTAAAAGCTTCTGCACAGCAAGGGAAACCATAAACAAAATGAAAAGACAACCTACAGAATGGGAGAAAATATTTGCACATGATGCAACCAACAAGGGATTAACCTCCAAAATATACAAACAGCACATGCAGCTCAATATCAAAAAAATAACAACCCAATCAAAAAATGGGCAGAAGATCTAAATAGACATTTCTCCGAAGAAGACATACTTGGCCAAAAAGCACGTAAAAAGATGCTCAACATCACTAATTATCAGAGAAATGCAAATCAAAACTACAATGAGGTGTCACCTCACACCAGTCAGAATGGCCATCATCAAAAAGTCTACAAACAATAAATGCTGGAGAAGGTGTGGAGAAAAGGGAACCCTCCTACATGTTGGTGGAAATGTAAATTGATACAGCCACTATGGAGAACATAGTATGGAGGGTCCTTAAAAAACTAAAAATAGAGCTACCATATGATCCAGCCATCCCACTCCTGGGCATATATCTGGAGAAAACCATACTTTAAAAAGATACATGCACTCCAGTGTTTATTGCAACACTATTTACAATAGCCAAGACATGGAAACAACTTAAATGTCCATCGACAGAGGAATGGATAAAGCAGATGTTTTACATATATGCAATGGAATATCATTCAGCCATAAAAAAAATGAAATAATGCCATTTGCAGCAACATGGATGGATCTAGAGATTATCATACAAAAGATAAAAACAAATATATGATATCATTCATATGTGGAATCTAAAAAAAACGATACAAATGAACTTATGTATAAAATAGAAACAAACTCACAGACATCAAAAACAAACGTATGGTTACCAAAGGGGAAAGGTAGGGGGAGGGATAAATTAGGAGTTTGGGATTAACATATACACACTACTATATATAAAATAGGTAATCAACAAGGACCTACTGTATAGCACAGGGAACTCTACTCAGTACTCTGTAATAACCTATATGGGAAAAGAATCTGAAGAAGAATAGATATAAGTACATGTATAACTAAATAACTTTGCTGTACACCTGAAACTAACACAACATTGTAAATCAACTATACTCCAACACAAAATACAATTTTTTTAAATACCAAAAAAAAAAAAAAGAAACCAAATTAAAAAAAAACAATTTCCCCAGGCCAGTTAAAGTTAGAATTGTATATTATTTTATTTACACTCTTATAATGTCCATATAAAATGTCCATACAGTATAGTGTTCAAAGGAGAAAAGGGTGCTATAATAAAGAAAAATATATATTAAATCGTATCCCATAAACTGGATAATTTAAAAACTATAATTTTAATATCAAATATGATCTTTATTATATATTTGATTACCTTATTTTAACTGTAAGTTTTGTAAGTTCTATAAATCAAGGAATTATCTAGTTTTGTATTTAGAACTTTTCCAATGTCTGATACAATGTCACATACAACTTTCTGTGTATTTTATAATGTTCATTAAATAAATTAAAGAAAAAAATGATTGTAGTTATAGTTATTTACTCTTTTGTCTTTTAAGCTTTATACTAGTTTTGTGATTTACCAGTGAGCTTTTACTGTCATATGTCTTCCTGTTAGTGCCCTTTTGTTTTAGCTTAAAGAAGTTTCTTTAACATTTATTTTAAGGCCAGATGAACCCCTTTTGCTTTTGCTTGTCTGGAAAAATCTTTATCTCTCCTTCAATTCTGAAGGACACCTTTGCCAGATAGAATATTCTTGATTGTAAGTTTTTTTCTTTCAACGTTTTGAATATATTATGCTACTCCCTTCTGTCCTGCAAAGTTTCTGCTGAAAAATCTGCTGCTAGTTTTATGGGAGTTACCTTGTACCTAACAAATTGTTTTTCTCTCACTGCTTTTAATATTCTTTCCTTGCCTTTAAATTTTGACACTTTGATTTTAATGTATCTTCATGTGGGTCTCTTTGAGTTCATCTTATTTGGAACTTTCTGGGCTTCCTGGATATGGGTGTCTGTTTCTTTCCCAGGTTAGGGAATTTTTCAGCCATTATTTCTTCACATATGTTTCTGCCCCTTTCTCTCTCTCTTCTCTTTCTGGGTCCCCATAATGCAAATGTTGGTCCCCTTGCTGTTGTCCCATAAGTTCCTTAAACTACTCTTTTTTATTATTTTTTCTTTTTGCTGCTCTGACTGGATGAGTTCCACTGCCCTGTCTTTGAGTTCACTAATCTTTCTTCCACTTCATCTAGTCTGCTGTTGAAGCCCTTTATTGTATTTTTCAGTTCAGGTGTTGTATTCTTCAGCTCTGTGACTTCAGTTGGTGCTTTGTTATATTTTCTTTTTATTGAAATTCTCACTTTAGTTCATCCATTCTTCTCTTGAGCTCAGTGAGACTCTTTATGAACATTATTTTGAACTCTTTATCAGAGAAATCACTTATCTCAGTTTCATTAAGGTCTTTTTCTGAGGTTTTTTTCTTGTTCTTTTGTTTGGAACATGTCACTCTTTCTTCATTTTTTTCTTTGACTCTCTTTGCTGGTTTCTGTACATTAGCTAGAATAGCCATTTCTCCCAGTCTTGAAGGAGTGGCCTCATGTAAAAGGTTGTTGTCCAACCGTGCCTTAACTCTTGGATATCTCTCAAACCATCGTGATTGTCCAAGCAACATACTTTATTCTTAGTGGTTCACAGAGGTTGAGACTATGCCAAGACCTGTTAGTATCCCAAAGGGAAGGCTCTCAGTCAGCACCGAGATTTAGGCTGATTGGAAGTCAGACCTTTAGGCAGCAGGTTGTAAAGTATGCAAATACACCTCTTTCAGGGAAAGACTGGAGATGGGCATTTCTGTCTGGTCCCTCTGCACTGAGCCCTGGGTGACAGCCAGTTAAGAGCTGTTTCTTTGTTTGGTACTGTCTCACTGAACCCAAGAACACAAGCCCCACTGGCCACTCGGGCAGGCTATCAAGGGATGTGTTTTTTGGGTCACAGCCACAAAAAGCCAGTGAGCCAGACGTATACACAGCTATTTTCTCAGAGACCCAACACCCTGGGGTGGGGCAGAGTAAGAGTGTGAAGATGGTATCCACTGGCCTTCCTAGTCTCTGGAGAGGATCATAGTCAGTTCCTAGATGTGTTTAATTAGAAACCTACTCCTCAGACCACAGCTATCAAGGTAAACTAATAGACCTCTTTCACAGAAAGACTAGGGATACGTTCCAGTCTGCTGTCTCTTCACTGTGCCCTAGTGGGGAAAGGGTAACTGGTTAAGAACTCTTTCTCCATTTGTCACAGTCTTGTGAGAACCACTAGTGTAAGACTTGCTAGCCATCAGAGGCAGGTGATCAAGAGGTGTCTCCTGGGCGGCAACCACAAGCATCAGACAAGTGCACAAGCTCCTTTCCAGGAGATACTGGCAACCTGGAGTGAGGCAGAGGGAAAACTCATATATGGTGCCTGCTGGCCAGTGTCTGACAAGTATTTCATTTGCCCCTTGATGTGTGTTAAATAAAATGCCTGCCCCTCACTCCAAAGCTTTAAGTTAAGCAAATACGGCTGCTTCACAGAAAGACCAGATGCATTTGAGTGGGGTGCTTCAGCATTGGGTCCTGCAGGGTAGCCAGGGGAGTCTGTAAGAGCCCTTTAATAACTGTTTCTCAATTCGCTATAATTTTGTGGGTCACACAAGCCCCATTGGCTTCCGAAGCCAGATGTTTTGGGAGCTCATCTCTCAGGTGCTGGTCTTAAAAGTTGGGGTGGCAGATGTAGGGTTCAAACCCTTCACTCCTCAGGGGGAAGCTCAGGGTTGTGAGTTCCCCCCCAATTGTGGGTGACTGCACCAGGTGTGGGTTCATGGTAAGATTGTGTCTCAGCCTCTCCTACCCATTTTGATGTGGTTTTTTTCTTGTTTGCTTGCTGTGTAGGAGTCACTCAGCTCATTTAGGGGTTTCTTTCAGAGGAAATTGTTCCATGTATAGCTGTAGATTTGGTGTGTACATGAGAGGAGGTGAGTTCGGGATTCTCCTATATTGTTATTGTTGACTTAAAAAAAAAAGCACAACCTAAAAGTTGAGAATTATGTTTTATTTGGTGAACTTTCTGAGGACTCCGAGGCAGCCTCTCAAATAGCTCTGAGGGACTGCTCGGAAGAGGTAAGGGAGGAGCCAAGCTATATAGGGGGTTTTGCAACAAAAACCATGTAGTCAGAACATCAAAAGATAACTGTGAATTAAAGAAAACCAGACATCTCAAGTTAATGAATTTAGCACTTTTCTGTGTATGGGAAGATGCAAGAGTCTGCACTCATTGAAATCCTTCCTTTGATATGGACCTTATCTAAGGCCAGTATCCTATTCTTTCCCATCCTGATTCCCCTCAGGGTTCACCGAAGGGGGCTCTAGTGGCTGATGGCTTGATGTCCACAATACCCTTTGTTTGCTGATATGGCAGGGGCATTCTTAGTCCACATTATCTTGTCCCCTGTCTATTCTTGATAGATAAATGGTTTGTCTCTGAACATTGCTTTAATCGTTCTGAAGACACAAGTATTTATTTTGTTCTATAACGCTCTTGGCTTTCTACCATACTTTGAGAGTTTTCATTCTATTTTACTTTATTCTATCCCTTAACTCTAGTTTGGAATGGGAGCAAAATTTTACTGCTCCTTGATGTTCCTTCTTTTAATTCTCCCTATTCTAACCATATTCAGTTTAACAAAGATAGTTTCCAGCACTGAGGAATTTCTTTCAATTATCATTACTTAACTAGAAATGGTGTCTTTCTATTTCACAGTCATTATTATTTCCTGCACGTAGCACACAGAAGAGAGATGATGTCTGGGAGAATCCCTCCCTAGAAAATGAGGGATTACAGGAGTGGCTATGGAGTCCTTTAGCCCTGAGGGATCCTGAAAAACATGGTATGAGAACCCTGAGCATCAAGATAAAGAATCAAGCAAAAGGAGGAGGTGAAAGGAGATGCTCTCTGAGGAGTCAGCCCTGAGGAGACAGTGAGCTGGAAAGGGCTGGAGGGCACAAGTGCCTTGGCTTCAGATACAGTTGCTTGTTGACAGAGAATTGCCCCTGAGGCGGGGTCCTGGGTGGTCCCACTCTGCCTGAAGCCTAGGAAACATATCTCTCTCTCTTGATTTCTGAGAGGGGGCTAGGAAAGCCTAGAGAGCTTGGAAAATCTAATAAAAAATCTGTAAAAAATCTTCCCATCCTGGCAAGATCAAAGATGGCAGAGCCGATGTGGAGCCACCGTGAAGCCACCGTGAAGAACAGGAATTGCTGCAGGTGTGGGCAGTTGCAGCCACGTGTTGCTGGCCCGCCTGCACCTTTGCTGCCCTCAGAAGATCTTGGCTTACACCCTCCCAGTGCCACAAGGCAGCTTCCCAATCACATTCTGAATCTGTGCTCACGTTAATTTGCCAGTGAGACTGAGCTAGCTAATACACTACAGCTTCTTTTAAAATGTGAGAGAACATTTTCTCAGCCAACTGGCTGGTGTGTGTGTGTGTGTGTGTGTGTGTGTGTGTGTGTGTGCCTTTTTATTTCAATGGGTTTATTAAGGTATAATTTACATGTAATAAACTACGCATGTTAAAAACTACACATATTTGAAAAGTTTTGACATATACCCATGAAACCACCACAGTGAAGATAATGAACGTATTCATCACCCATAATAATTTCTTGTTGCCCCTTTATAATCCCTCCCTCCCACTGTTCATCCACCTCCCTCTGCCAGACATTCCTTTATCTGATTTCTGTCACTATGGATTAAATTGCAGTTCCTAGAGTTTTATATAAATTGGAATCATATACTATGTTCTCTCTTTTGAGAGAATAGCATAAATATATTTCAGTCAGCATAAATATTTTTATTTTTTTGTTTTTTTAAATTTTATTAAATAGCATTAAAAGCATGAAATAGCACAAAAGTGTGAAAAATGTAACATTAAATAGACCACACAAATGACGTACGTTTATATACAATGGAATATTACTCAGCCGTAAAAAGGAATGAAATTGGGTCATTTGTAGGGATGTGGATGGGCCTGGAGACTGTCATACAGAGGGAAGTAAGTCATAAAGAGAAAAACAAATATATTAGCACATATATGCAATCTAGAAAAATGGTACAGATGAACCAGTTTGCAAGGTGGAAATAGAGACACAGATGTAGAGAACAAACGTATGGACACCAAGGGGGGAAAGCGGGGGTGGGATGAATTGGGAGATTGGGATTGACATATATACACTAATATGTATAAAATAGATAACTAGTAAGAAACTGCTGTATAAAAAATAAATAAAATAACATTGGCTAACTGTTTGAAAATAAAATTTTATAACCCCTACCTTACAACTTATGTGGAAATAAACCTCAGATGGACTAAGGATATGAGTGTAAAAGGAAACGAAGCTGTTCAGAGTAGAGATAAAACACTTATAATTTTAGTGTGAGAGCGATCTAGGCATAATATAAAAGACAGAAAACATAGGAAAATCTAGATTTGTGTACACCTAGATATAAGTGTGTATGTATGTATATATGTATATATATTTATATACACACATATATATATCCACACAGAATATGTAACTTAAATAAATATCATTAAAATGTTATACATGCTGTTGTTATCCTGAATCTTTTTTAGTGAAGGTCTTTTTTTTAATTGCTTTTCCCTCTACTCCCATCCCATCTCATGTAAACAATGTTAAGAGCCTGGTATGTACCTTTCCACACTTTACTTTATGCTCATATAGTTCTGTACAAATACACACACATATTGGGGAGCTTGGTCATTGTTACATTATGCACACTTCCCTGCATTTTGCTTTTCTTACTTAACAGTAGATCTTGAAAATCCCCCAAGTCCTGCAATATAGATCTAATGCATTTTTGTTAATGACTGACTAAAAAAGGACTATTAAAAGATAACTGAGACATACTTAAAATTTTAATAGTTTGCTTGAGCAAAAAGCGATTTGAAGCGGGCAGCAGTGAATCTAGCAGATAGAAAGGAGCTCCAAGGAGCTGTACAAAATGAAAGACTTTTATAGACAAAAGGGAGCAGGAACAAGGAAGTTAACGGTGGGCCAAAAAAATCAGGTTGGTTATGGCAAGGTTATTTTCCTTTAGGGGATGGCAGGGGTCTATCAGGCAGTTTACCTAATGCTGATCAGGAGATTCCATTTCTGGCAGAGCAGAAACTCTATTTATGTTAAGTCTCAGTTTGGTGGCATTTAGCATAAGTGACTCCATTTGGGGCCTGCTGTCTTATTTTAACAGGATAAAGCACTTTTTATTCCCCAATTGATAAGCATTTATTCCATTTCCAGATTTTACTTCTAGAAACATCGATTATATGAAATGGGTTAATATGCCTTTCTCTTTTGAATTTCCCTATAAGTTACCTTCTCCTAGTAATGGAAGGTTAGGCTCCGATTGTTGTATTTGACAGCCTGCAGAGCATCTGGTGCCCAGAGAGCGGGAATGGGGTTCCAGGAGTGGAAGACAGGAAGGAGTAGGGAAATTAAAGGGCGTGAAGG
This sequence comes from Balaenoptera borealis, assembly GCF_965194805.1. NCBI lineage: Eukaryota > Metazoa > Chordata > Mammalia > Artiodactyla > Balaenopteridae > Balaenoptera > Balaenoptera borealis. The sequence continues at coordinate 114,609,917 of NC_138864.1, forward strand.
GCCGGGGAAGAGACAGAGGCCTCAAAGATAGATTTTGCCATGCCGTATTTTTGCCGCAAACAAGTGTATGCCCCTCACCTTAGGATATTGTTCGTGATATGTCACAAGAGAAGGTGGTGGAGGCCAGAGATTACTAGAAGGAGGATGGAAGACACAACCAAACTGAAACAAAACATCTGAACTAGAAAGGACAGGAAATGATGTTTCAGCCAGAATTTTGTTCATTTCTACGACACTGCCACCATGTGGCTATAGAAGAACATTGCAGCTAGCGAACCCGAAGTGATGGGTTGGAAGAGCTGAATAGTCATTAAAAAGAACGGTCTCTTGGGACTTCCCTGGTGGTGCAGTGTTAAGAATCCGCCTGCCAATGCAGGGGACACAGGTTCAAGCCCTGGTCTGGGAAGATCCCACGTGCTGTGGAGCAAATAAGCCCGTGCGCCACAACTATTGAGCCTGTGCACTAGAGCCCGTGAGCCACAACTGCTGAGCCCGTGTGCCACAACTACTGAAGCCCACGCACCTAGAGCCCGTGCTCCGCAACAAGAGAAGCCACTGCAGTGAGAAGCACACGCACCGCAACGAAGACTAGCCCCCACTTACCACAACTAGAGAGAAGCCCACGCGCAGCAACGAAGACCCAATGCAGACATAAATAAATAAATAAATAAATAAATAAAATTTAAAAAAAGAAAAAAAAACAATCTCTTATGTTCTATCTTAATTTTCACCTCCCAGATCAACATGTAGAACATTTCCATCAACCCAAAGAGTGCCCTTGTGCCATTTTCAAACCAGTACTCTCCTATCATCACTTTTCCAACTTCTAATATTTGCTGTTCTTCAGCATGATCTAAATGCAGTCCTACGGAACATATTCTTTTGTATCTGGTTCACAATGTCTATGAGATTCAAACATGATGTTGCATGTACAGTCAATTCTTGTTATTTGCAGTAGTTGCATTCTATAAATTCTTCACAAACATTGGATTAGCAAATACTGAACCATTACTCCTGCAAGTCTACTCACGACAGTTTCATCAACTGATCAATGTGTATCAACAAACATATCAATGTATATAAAAGTGTATTAGCTGATCAATGCACGTAAACAAGCAAAATCAAAACAAGTACCTTGTTTTATGTGTGTTTCTGTTTAAAGATGCCTTACTTAATATATATTGTTGATTCATTAACATTGAACTCATTGCTGACAGCACTACAGCTCACGCCTCACACCTGAAAGAAGCTTATCTAACACACTGATTTTCTCTGTAAAGCACATCACAGCCTTCTTGCGCTTAGGAACACTAGGCAACATTTCAGCACTATACTTGGGGGGCCATTTTAAACAGTGAAATCAACATCACATAGCACGAAAGTGTGAAAAATGTAACATTAAATAGACCACACAAATGACGTACGTTTATAGTATGAGAGCTGAAACAAGAGGTCGGAGCATGGCCTTGTTCAGCCTCGCTGGAAACACGCACACCACATGACTCAGATTTTTCACCACTCTGCAGGTCCATGAGTGACCATGAAAATGCCTATTGATTGTGGACTTACAAATAAATTTTTGCAAACAGGAAAATTCTCAAATATAGAATTCATGAATAACATGGGTTGACTATATCTGTACTTTGGTTTTTTTCTACTGCTGAGCCATAGAATTATTGTATGTATACAGCACTATTGGTTTGTTTATCTTTTCACCTGTAGATGGAATTTGGGATTGTTTCCTATTCAGGGCTAGTATGAATTAAGCTTTTATGAACATTCTTGTACAAACTGTTTTGTGGAAATACACACACATTTCTCTTGGATAGATGTATACCTAGCTGTGAAATTACTGTGGATGTTCAGCTTTATTAGAAAGTTTCAGTTTTCCAAAGTGGTTTTTACCATTTTCTATGCTCATCAGCAATCTGGGAGTTTCACTTGCTCCACATCCTCACCAACACCTGCCGTAGACAGGTGGGCGTGTACTGGTGGTTTTAATTTGCATTTACCCAATGATTGATGATGTTGCATACCTTTTCATACACTTGCTGACCATTTGGATATATTTCTTTGTGAAGAACTTTTACGAGTCTTTAGTCCATTTTTAGTTGTGATATTTATCTTTTGTATTACTGATTTATAGGAATTCTTCATAGATTCTACATGTAACTTCTTTGTCAAGAACTTGTATGTATGAATTTACATTTACGTATTTGCAATACACGTAGTATAATATTTTTCTCCCAGTGTGTGGTTTGCCTTTTCACTTACTGAATGGTGACTTGTGATGAGTTGAAGTTTAAAATTTTAATTAAGTCCAATTTGTCGATTTTTCATTTAAGATTAGTGCTTTTTTTTTTTTTTTAAGGAATTCCTTTATTTTTATTATTTATTTATTTATTTATTTATTTATTTATTTACTTTTGGCTGTGTTGGGTCTTCGTTTCTGTGCGAGGGCTTTCTCCAGTTGCGGCAAGTGGGGACCACTCTTCATCGCCATGCGTGGGCCTCTCACTATCGCGGCCTCTCTTGTTGCGGAGCACAGGCTCCAGACGCGCAGGCTCAGTAACTGTGGCTCACGGGCCTAGTTGCTCCGCGGCATGTGGGATCTTCCCAGACCAGGGCTCGAACCCGTGTCCCCTGCATTGGCAGGCAGACTCTCAACCACTGCGCCACCAGGGAAGCCCAAGATTAGTGCTTTTTGTGTTCTAAGAACACTTTGCTTACCCGTATGTAATGAAGTCATTCTCCTGTTTCTTCCAGAAGCTTTATTATGCTACCTTTCAAATTTAGGTCTATACACATGAAAGAATGCTCAACATCATTAATCATTAGAGAAATGCAAATCAAAACTACAATGAGATATCATCTCACACTGGTCAGAATGGCCATCATCAAAAAATCTACAAACAATAAATGCTGGAGAGGGTGTGGAGGAAAGGGAACACTCTTGCACTGTTGGTGGGAATGTAAATTGATACAGCCACTATGGAGAACAGTATGGAGGTTCCTTAAAAAACTACAAATAGAACTACCATACGACCCAGCAATCCCACTACTGGGCATATACCCTGAGAAAACCATAGGTCAAAAAGAGTCATGTACCAAAATGTTCATTGCAGCTCTATTTACAATAGCCAGGACATGGAAGCAACCTAAATGTCCATCGACAGATGAATGGATAAAGAAGATGTGGCACATATATACAATGGAATATTACTCAGCCATAAAAAGAAATGAAATGGAGGTATTTGTAATGAGGTGGATGGAGTTAGAGTCTGTCATACAGAGTGAAGTAAGTCAGAAAGAGAAAAACAAATACAGTATGCTAACACATATATACGGAATCTAAGGAAAAAAAAAAAAAAGGCCATGAAGAACCTAGTGGCAAGACGGGAATAAAGACACAGACCTACTAGAGAATGGACTTGAGGATATGGGGAGGGGGTGGGGTGAGATGTGACAGGGTAAGAGAGTGTCATGGACATATATACACTACCAAATGTAAAATAGATAGCTAGTGGGAAGCAGCCGCATAGCACAGGGAGATCAGCTCGGTGCTTTGTGACCACCTAGAGGGGTGGGATGGGGAGGGTGGGAGGGAGGGAGATGCAAGAGGGAAGAGAAATGGGAACATATTGTATATGTATAACTGATTCACTTTGTTATAAAGCAGAAGGTAACACACCATTGTAAGGCAATTATACTTCAATAAAGATGTTTAAAAAAAAATTTAGGTCTATAATCCATCTGAAAATAAATTTTATGTATGAAGTGAGGTAGGAATCAAGATTGATTTTTTTCATATAGATATCCAATTGCTCTAGTACTGAAAGAGCCTTCTTCTTGTGTAGAAGCTTGCATTGTGTAAAGATATATATATACTCACAGAAGATTTGCTTCTATTCCAAAGCCTTTCACCATGACACCAAACTACCACTATCTCCACTAGAGGGAACTATTTTTTTAATTTGTTTCTAGTATGTCGTTCCAGTGCTTCTCTTTCAAAACTTTTTCCTCAGTTTGCATCTTACAGTCAATGAAATGTAGGATATCTGTGCTAAGCCATGTACATTTTAGTACTGCTGGCTTTTGAACTTCATAGAAAGGGTATCTTTACTGTTTGTTGTTTTCTGAGGCTCTTTTTTCCCCCACTCTATTATATTACTGAGAATTGTGCATGTTGCTCTGTGTAGCTCCTGTTCACTCAATTTCATTGAGGTGTGCTATTCCATTGTGTGAATATGCCACAAGTCATTTATCCTTCTGTCCCTGGCATTTGATTGCTTCTGGTGTTTTTCCTATTATGTATATACTCTTGTGAATATTCTTATTCATGTTTCCTAGTACATGTGTGAGACTTACACCTATTTAAACAACATGGAATTGCTAAAGAGAACAGTATGTAATGTTCCACTCTAGTAAAAATTGTGGAGAGAATTATGGTTTCTAGTCCAACTTGTAAGGAACTTAGAAGTCATCATTCCTACCCACACAAGAAGAAGCTTAACACATAGCACAGGGAACTATATTCAACATATTCAGTGTCTTGTAATAACCTATAATGGAAGAGAATCTGAAATATATATATTTATATATTCATATATATCTGAATCACTTTGCTGTACACCTGAAGCTAACACAACATTGTAAATTAACTGTACTTTAATTTTTTTTTAAAGAAGATAAGAAAAGAAAAAGCTTAACAAACTGAAAATCAAGAACCCTTCTTAGATCCATCAAAGAATTGATGTAACAGGGCAAACTGCTGTTCTCCAAATTGGAGAGATAGGCAAATATAGACAACCACAAATTATCAGAGTAAAAACTTCCTCAGGAACTGGTACTGGGGTAGGAAACCCTACACTGTAACTAATGAATTGCTGGAGGCTCAGTGTGGACAAGTTTGAGAATTAAAAACTCAGAGCAGGAGAGGAGTCTTAGGTGAATCCCCACACTTTTGTGAGTTTTACCTCCAGGAGCTCAACCAAGTTCTTACAGTGAAGATCAGAGAAAAATCTTCTCATGCTTCTGGCAAGGCGAGGGGGAAAGTATTCTGTTCTTATTAACAAAGCCTACCTCAAAAGAAACTATTTTATCAGAGCCTAACTGACTAGGGTTTAACCGGAGTCTAACTGACATGGGGAAAGGGAAATACCCAACTCCATCCCCCTCTAGCCTTCCTATCTCACCCAAGGAGGAGGGGAGACTGAGAAACACTTGTGAAGGTCACACCCCAAGGGCACAGGCTCCCTAAAACATGGAGACCTAACCATAGGACTATAGAAAGCTTCTCTCCCCCAACACCTTACCTCCACATCAGTAAGGCTCCTGTGTAATAACGAATTACAAATGCAAGCCTCAGGCCTTACTTAAGAAGACGTATCTAGGGAACCCAAAGGACAGTAGGTGAGACAAAAACAAGGGCACCAAGGAAATTTAGCATCTGACAACTACAGGTACAAGAAATAGCACATACAGTCTAACCCCTAGCCAGATAAAACTAAAATCTCACACTAAAGGCCTATTTATTTCCATTCCTTTAGCCCAAAACATCATGTCTAGTTTTCAACAAATAATTACAAGCCATGCTAAAGACAAAAAAACACACTTTGTAGAGACAAAGCAAGCATCAGAACCAAACTCGGACTTGGCAGAGATGTTGTAATGATCAAACCAGGAGTGTAAAACAATTATATTAACATGCTAATGGCTTTAGAGGAAAAAGTGGAAAAGATGAAGAACAGATGGGTAATGTAAGCAGAGAGAGGGTGTTGAGAATTTAGCTAAACTACTCCATGATATTGCTGCATCCATTTTGTGTGGCTGAGCAGCCTGCAGGGGCTTTGAACTGGCACTAGCCCCTCCGGTGGGTGCATGCCTTAGATAAAGACCTGCAGAATCACAAGTAAATTAAATTCCTGATATGACTTCCCCAACTACCTTTGTGCTAAGCACTTTCCCCTGCCTCCCAGTGCCTTCCCATTGGGCTACACTTAGATAAGATCCCTGTGAAGCTTTCCAAAACCTTACTCTTTTGGGTTTGAATTGACAAATTTGGCTTTAGCCTGGGAACCCCAAAGCACTCCACCCATAGACCCTAATGAAAACATGTGCTCCAGGTGCTGCCCTGCCCTCTTGGCCCGCATCCTGCCTTGACCTCCCCATGGAGCCCCCTGAGATGTGCCCTCTTGAGGTGTGCCATGTTCCTCCTCCAGGACTTGTGAGTAATAGGCTTCTCTGTTTCACTTTTCCTTGCATTTATTTTTGTGGAACCATGGCTCACTCTCTGACACACTGGGGCGCTACTTAACAAATGTTAATGTAACAAAGTCACAACAGGTAGAAACTATAAAAAAGAATCAAAGGAAATGCTAGAACTCAAAAACACTGTAACAGAAGTGAAGAATGCCTTAGATGGGTTCATCAATAGACTGGACACAGGGAAAGAAAAAATCAGGGAGCTTCAAGAAATGTCAATAGAGGACTTCCCTGGCAGTCCAGTGGTTAAGACTCTGCGCTTCCATTGCAGGGGGCACGGGTTTGATCACTGGTCAGAGAACTAAGATCACACGTGCCACACAGTGGGTAAATGGGATCTTAGTTCTCTGACCAGGGATCAGAGAAATGTCAACAGAAATGTCAATAGAAACTTTCAAAACTAAAATGCAAAGTGAAAAAAGAGAGAGAAAAAGAACCGAATATCCACAGATTGTGGAACAGTTACAAAAAGTGTGATGTCTATAATGAAAATACCAGAAGGAGAAGGGATAAAGGAACAGAAGGAATATTTAAAGCAATAATATCTAAGAATTTCTCAAAGTTAATGACAGACAACAAATCACAGATCCAGGAAGCTAAAGCAGGGTAAATACCAAAAAACTATACTTAGTCATATCATATTCTAACTGCAAAATATCAAAGACAAATAGAAAATCTTGAAAGAAGCCATCAGTGGGGCGAAAAGAGGAAACTTACCTATAGAGAAGCAAGGATAAGAATTGGACTTCTCTACAGAAACCATATAAATGAGAAGAGAGTGAAGTGAATAATTCAAAGTGTTGAAAGAAATAAACACCAACCTAGAATTCTGTATCCAGTGAAGTTATCCTTCAGAAATGAAGGTGAAATAAAACTTTCTCAGAAAAACAAAAATTGAGGGGATTTGTCAGCAATGAACCTGCTTTGCAAGAAGTGTTAAATTCTTCAAAAAGAAGGAAAAGTATATAGGTCAGGAACTCAGATCTATGTAAAGAAATAAAGAGTGTTAGAGAAGGAATAAGTGAAAAGTATTATGCCTAGTGAAACAAGTCAAATAGAGAAAGACAAATACTGCATGACTTCACTTACATGTGGAATCTAAAAAAGAAAACAAACGAATGGATATAGCAAAACAAACAGACTCACAGATACAGTGAACAATTGAAATTTGATTTTAAAAACACAATGACATTTATACTACCATGCAAAAAATGAAATACTTAAATATATTTTAAAATATGTATAAGATCTATATGAGGGAAAACTACAAAATGATTATTGAAACCAAAGAAGATCTAAATAAGCAGAAAGACTCAATATTGTCAAGATGTCAGTTCTTCCCAACTTAATTATAGATCCAACACAATCCCAATCTGAATACCAGCAAGTTATTTTGTGGTATCAACAAACTGATTCTAAATTTTATATGGAAAGGCAAAAGATCAAGAATATCCGACGAAACATTGAAAGAGAAGAACAAAGTCAGAGGAAAGACCCAGAATAGCCAACATAATATTGAAGGAAAACAACAAAATCAGAGGACTGGCACTTCAAGACTTACTATAAAGCTATGGTAATCATGACAGTATGTTATCAGCAAAAGAATAGACAAATAAATCAATGGAACAGAATGGAGAACCCAAAAATAGACCCACATAAATTCAGTCAACTGATCTTTGATGTTTGACAAAGGCAACTCAATAGAGAAAGGAGCAAAGGCAATATAGACTTTATTTTCTCAACAAGTGGTGCTGGAACAAGAAGAGAGCTACAGGCGCAAAAAAAAAAAAAAGAAAAAAAAAATCTAAACACAGACCTTACACCTTTCACAAAAATTAACTTGAAATGGGTCATGGACTTAAATGTAAACTGCAAAACTATAAAAATTCTAGATTAATAACATAGGAGAAAACCTAGGTCACCTTGGGTTTGTCAATGAGTTTTTTCATACAACACCAAAAGCACAATCCATGAATTAAAAAGTTGATAATTAAGACTTAATTAAAATTTAAAACTCCTGCTGCAAGAAAGACACTGTTAAGAGAAAGAAAAGATAAGTCACAGACTAGGAGAAAACATTTGCAAAACACATATCCGATAAAGAACTTGTATCCAAAATATACAAAGAACTCTGAACTCAACAATAATAAAATAAACAACCTGATTTTTAAAAGACAAAATATCTGAATAGACTTTTAACCAAAGAATGTATACAGATGGCAAATAAGCATTAAAAAAGATGCTCAATATCATATGTCATAAAGGAATATTAAAACAACAATGAGACACCATTGCACTATTAGAATGGCTAAAATGCAAAACACTGACACCACCAAATACTGGCAAGGATGTAGAGCAATGAGAACTCTCATTCACTGCTGGTGGGAATTCAAAAAAATACAGCCACTTTGGAAGACAGCTTGGCAATTTCTTACAAAATTAAACATAGTCTTACCATACAATCCAAAAGTTGCACTTCTTGGTATTTAACCAAGTGAGTTGAAAACTTAAGGGGACACAAAAACCTGCACATGAATGTTTATAATAGCTTTATTCATAATTACCAAAACTTAGAAGCAACCAAAATGTTCTCCAATAAGTGAATGGATATACAAATTGGTATATACAATGAAATAATATTCAATGATAAAAAGAAATGGGCTATCAAGCCACAAAAAGACATAAGTATTGCTGAATGAAAGAAGTCAGTTTGAAAAACCTACATTCTGTATGGTTCCAACAATATGAAATTTTGGAAATGGCAAAGCTGTAGCACCAGTAAAAAGATCAGTGAAAGATCAGTCGTTACTAGGAGTTCACAGGAGAGGAGGTAGGGATAAGTAGTTGGAGCACAGGGGACTTTTATGACAATGAAACTGATATGTGTAATACTGTAATGGTGGATACATGTCATAGGGCATTTGTTGAAACCCATAGAATATACAACTCGAAGAGTGAACCCTAAGGTAAACTATGGACTTTAGTTAATAATAATGTATCAGTATTGTCTCATCATTTGTAACAAATGTACTGGGAAAACTGGGGAGAGGGGATTAAGGGGATACAAGGGAACTCACTGTACTGTCTGCTTATTTTTCTGTAAACATAAAAATGCTCTAAAAAATATAATCTATTAATTGAAAAAATTGTAGCCACTTAACATGCATATTTCAAAATATTTATAAAATTGTTCTAATTCACATACATCTAATTCATCTTAATTCTTACTATTTTTGTCTGACCTTATAAACTAATAGTACATTAAAAAATCAAAGGCAGAGTTAATTCAGGTTTATTCTGATGATTGATTCTTTCCTGAGTTATTGTTAGTAAAGGCCATGTCATAACAGTAAAAATCCTTTGGTTCCACCACTTCATAAGTCACAAATGGAGAGATTACTACATATCAAAACTCTATGGATAATCAAGACAACGTGGTACTGATGAATGAACAAATAGACAATAGAACAGAATAGAGATCCCAGAAATAGACCTGCACAAACATAGTCAACTGATCTTTGACAAAGGAGCAAAGGCAATTCAATGGCGAAAGGAAAATTCTTTCAACTAATGATTGAAACAACTGGACACCACATGCATATGCAATTGCAAGAGACACTGAATAACCAAAACAAACTTGAAAAAGAAGAACAAATTAAGAAGAATCATGCTTCCAGATATCAAAACCTACTATGAAGCAAAGTGATCAAGACAGTTTGGTATAAGTGTAAAGATAGACTTGAAGATCAATGGAATGGAATCAAGAGTCCAGAAATAAACTCATATCTGTGGTCAACTGATTTTCAACAAGGGTGCCAAAACCATTCAATGGGGAGAAAATAGTCTTTTCAACAAATGATGCTGGGACAACTTGATAGCCCCATGCAAAAGAATGAAGTTGTACCATTACCTCACACCACATACATAAATTAACACAAAATCGATCAAATATCTAAATGTAAGAGTCAAAATTTTGAAAACACTTAGAAGAACACATGGGGTAAAGTTTTGTGTACTCAGATTTGTCAGTAGTTTCTTGGATATGATACCAAAAGCACAAGCAACAAAAGAAAAAAATAAGTAGATTGGACTTCATCAAAATTTAAAATTTTTGTGCATCAAAGGACATGAGTAAGGAGAAAATATAACCTAAATAACTGAGGGAAATATTTGCAAACCATATCTTATATGAGTGTAGTATCTAGAATATACAAAGAACTCTTACAACTCAAGAACAAAAGACAAACAGAAAAATTCTTAAGTAGGCAAAGGACTTGAAAGGACATTTCTCCAAAAATATATACATATGGCCAAGCATAGGAAAAGATGCTCAACATCATTAGTCATTAGGGAAATGCAAAGCAAAACCACAATGAGATACCAATTTATAACTGCTAGGATGACTATAATAAAAAAGGAAAAAAGAATGTGAGAATGTAGAGAAATTGAAACCCTCCTACATTGCTGGAAATGTAAAATGGTGTAGCCACTGTGGAAAACAGTTTGTGGTTCCTCAACAAGTTAAACATAAAATTACCATTCGACTTAATGCCACTCCTAAGTTTATATCCAAAAGAATTGAAAACAGTGTTTCAAACACATGTTCATGAATATTCATACAGTACTACTCACAGGAGCCAAAAGGTGGAAACAACTCAAATGTCAATCAATAAACGAATAGATAAATAAAATGTGATATATCCATACAATGGAAAATTATTTGGCCATAAAAAGGAATGAATTACTGATACATGCTACAATGCAGATGAACTTTGAAAACATTGAGTGAAAGAAGTCACTCACAAAAGAGCATGTACTATATGAGTCTACTTATATGAAATATCTTGAGTAGGCAAATCGATGGGGAAGGAAAATAGATTAGTTGCTGCTTAGGACTGAGAGGCATGGGGGATGGGAAAGTTTCCCTTTGTGTTGATGAAAATGTTTTAAAATTGAGTGTGGTGATTGCTGCACACATCTGTGAATACACATAAAACCACTGAATTGTACACTTTAAATGGGATAATTGTGTGGTATGTAAATTATGTCTCAATAAAGCTGTTTTTTAAAAAATAAAGAGTAATTGGTTTTCCTAAAATATTTTTGGGGAGGTAAGGAGATCAAGATGGTAGAGTAAGACGACATGGAGCTCACCTCTCCCCACGAATACATCAAAAATACACCTACATATGAAACAATTTTCATGGAAAACTAACTGGAAACTGGCAGAAGGACTCCTGTACAACCAAGGCTGTAATAAGAAGATACACAGGTAATCGAGTAGGACAGGAAGAAAAGCATTGTGTTGGGACCTGTGCCCCTGAGAGGGGACTCAGAAATAAAGGGAGATTGCATGGGCAGATACACTGGGGAGTGAGCAGGTCAAGCCACAGACTGGGTATCCCAGTCCTGGGGTCCTACACATAGGAGACAAGCCCCCTTGACTGCTGGAGAACCACTGGGACAGATAGAAACTCTAGAGAAACCTAGACTCCACTCGTGAGGAGTGTGCAGGTGCTGGCCTCCCCCCAGGCAGGGCAGAGAGAGGTCTGCCCTAGTGGGTGCCACCTTGACACACTTCCCAGTCCAAGCCAAGCGAATGCCTTGGCCATGCTCACTCCACACCATAGCCTGGCACCAGATCTAGGGCAGCCAAGACCTTGGAAAAGACTCGACCTAGGGACAAAGAGGCAACCCAGGGGCCCCGAGCATAGCCCAGGTGGGGCAGCAGCAGCCATTATTGGCACTTACTCAACTGGCACTGCAGAAGGGACCCAGACTTCTGATAGCAGCATGGCTGCCAGAATTCCCACAACCACCTTGCTGCACACCCCAGCCCAAGCCAAAAAAATACTCTGGCCCCACTCACTCCATGCCACAGTGTAGCACTAGATCTGGGGCACCATTATGGGAAAAGATGTGACTGTGGGCTACATCTGAGCAGAGCCACAGATGCCTACACAGGCAGAGTATCAGACCTCTGAAAGCGCAGAAGCCCCACTTGCTTCAGCACTCCCCTCCTTTGGGATAAAGGTTCCAGTGCTGAGAAAAGGAAAAACACAGACTTACAGGGAACAGAGCCAGCTTAAGCCTGACCCTCAAGGTTTCTACTCCAGCAACTTGCAAGCAGACCCACCCCTGACAGGATGGCGATGGCCACTGAGCAGAGAGGAAGTCCCACCTCACACCCTGCACAGGCTCTAGCTCCTCCATCAGCAGCCACACCCCCTATTGAAGTGATAGCTGCCAGAATACCCTGAGGAAGGACGTGACTGGTTTCCACATCAAATCCAGACCTCTCACCAGAGGCACTGAGCACACACGGTGTACACAGTGATGCGCCAACATAAGAACAGCCCTTCAAAACCACACTAGGTAACTTTCACCTAAATTCATAGAGACAAAGAAAGTTAAGTAAAATGAAAAGACAGAGGAACCACTCTCAATTGAGAAAGAGAAAGCCCCTGAAAAAATAAACAATTTACAAGAAAAAAAACTCAAAACACTGGTAATAAAAATGTTAACTGAATTAGGAAAGAGAATTTATCTAAACACAGATCGTTTTAATAAGGAACTAGAAAATATTTTTTAAAAACCCATTCAAAAATAGATAATTCCATATCTCAGATAAAAAAACACTCTAGAAGCAATGAATAGCAGACTAAATGACACAGAAGAATGCATAAGTGATCTGGAAGATAGAATAATGAAATCAATCAGAACAGCAGACAGAAAGACAAATGGGAAAAAAAAAAGTGCAACAAGCAAGATCTCTGGAATGAAACATGCCAACGTGCCAACATTTGCATGTTAGAGAGAGAGAAGGGGATTGAAAATGTATATGAAGAAATTGACTGAAAATTTCCCAAACCTAAAGAAGGAAACAGATATCCAGGTACAGGAAGCACAGAGGATCTCAAACAAGATGAACCCAAACAGACCCACACCAAGACATATCACATTAAAATGGCAAAAGTTAAAAATAAAGAGAGAATTCTAAAGGCAGCAAGAGAAAAACAAAGGGTCATATACAAGGGAATCCCCATAAGGCTATCAGCTGCTTTCTCTGCAGAAACTTTGCAGGCCAGAAGGGAGTGGCATGATAAATTCAAAGTGCTAAAAGGGAAAAACCTGCAACCTAGGATACTCAACCCAGCAAGATTATCATTTAGAATAGAAGGAGAGATAAAGAACTTCTCAGACAAGGAAAAACTAAAAGAATTCAGCAATACTAAACTTACCTTAAAAGAATTGTTGAAGGGTCGTCTCTAAATGGAAAAAAAGTAAGAATCTGTAAAAAAGGGAAATCCAAATAAGAAAGGCAAATATATAGTAAAGATTTAAGATCACTTAAATAAGCCAGTATGTAGATTAAAAGACAAAAATCTGTAAAAGCAACTATGACTACAATAAGCAGTAAACGTGTAAAATATGACATCAAAAACATAAAACATGGGGGAGGGGAATAAAAAAATATTGATTTTTTTAAAATGTGTTTGAACTTAAATAACTATCAGTTTAAATCAAGTAGATATAATTATGCATCAACATATATGAACCCCATGGTAACCACAAATCAAAAACCTACAATAGATACACAAAAACCAAAAAGAAACCCAAGCATACTACTAAAGAAAATCATCAAACCACAACAGGAGAAATAAAAAGAAGAAGAAATGAACAGAGAAATACAAAAACAAATGGAAAACAAGTACTTAAGAGGCAATAAGTACAAAACTATCAATAATTACTCTGAAAGTCAATGGATTAAATGCTCTGATCAAAAGACATATGGTTGACTAAAACAACAAGACCCTTCAATATGCTGCCTAAAGAGACTCACTTTAGGGCTAAAGGCACAGAGACTGAAAGTGAGGGGATGGAAAAGATATTTCATGCAAATGGAAACAACAAGAAAGTGGGGGTAGAAATACTCATATTAGACAAAATAGACTTTAAAACAAAAGCTATAATGAAAGACTTATAAATAAAGGGAATTATACAATGATAAAGAGATCAATACAAGAAGATGATACTGCACTCATTAACATATACTCACCCAATACAGGGGTACCTAAATATATAAAGCAAATTCTAACAGACATAAAGGGAGAAATTGACAATAATACAATAATAGTAGGGGTTGTTAACACCCTACTGACATCAATGGACAGATCATCCAGATGAAAAATCAATAAGGCAACAGTGACACAATAGACCGGTTGGACTTAATAGATAGCTACAGGACATTACATCCCCAAACAGCAGAATACACATTCAAGTGCACATGGAACATTCTCCAGGATAGATCACAATTAGGCCACAAAACAAGCCTTGACAAAGTTGAGAGAATAGAAATTACATCAAGCATTTTTTTCTCACCACAACAGTATGAAACTGGAAATCAACTACAGAAAGAAAAATGAGAAAAAACAACTACATGCCGACTAAACGATACTCTACTGAAAAACCAATGGGTCAGTCATGAAATCAAAGAAGAAATCAGAAAATACCTCGAGACAAATGAATATGGAAACACAACTTTCCAAAATCTGTGGGACACAGCAAAAGCAGTTCTAAGAGGGAAGTTCATAGCAATACAGGCCTTCCTCAAGAAACAAGAAAAATCTCACATAAACGACCTAATCTACCACCTGAAGGAATTAGTAAAAGAAGAACAAACAAAGCCCAGTCAACAGAAGGAAGGAAATAATAAAGATCAAAGAGGAAATAAATAAAATAGAGATTTTAAAAACCAATAGAAAAGATCAACAAACCAACAGCTGGTTTTTTGAAAAGATAAATAAAATTGATAAACATTTAGCCAGGCTCACCAAGAAGAAAAGAGAGAGGACCCAAATAAATAAAATAAGAAATGAAAGAGGCGAAATAACAAGCAATATTCTTTTAAGAGAATACTATGACCAGTTATATGCCAACAAATTGGACAACCTAGGAGAAATGGACAAATTTCTAGAAACATAAAACCTGCCAAGACTGAGTCAAGAAGAAACAGCCAATTTGAACAGACTGATCACTAGAAGTGAAATTGAAACTGTAAAACAAACAAACAAACAAACAAACAGAAACAAAACAAAACCAAAAAAACCTCCTAGCAAACAAAAGTCCAGGACTGAACAGCTTCACAAGGGAATTCTACCAAACATATAAAAAAGAACTAATACCTATCCTTCTCAAACTATTCAAAAAAAAAAAAATTGAAGAGGAGGGAACACTCCCAAATTCATTCTATAAAGCCACCACACCCTGATACCAAAGCCAGACAAAGACACTACAAAAAAGAAATTACAAGCCAATATCTTTGATGACCATGGATGCCAAAATCACCAACAAGATATTAGCAAACCGCATCCAACAATATGTTAAAAGGATAATACACCATGATCAAATTTTTTTTAATCCAGGGTCACAAGGATGGTTCAACATTAGCAAATCATTCAATGTGATACACCACATTAATAAAATGAAGGATAAAAATTACTTGATAATAGACACAGAAAAAGCATTTGACGAAATTCAACATCCATTCATGATAAAAATCAAAGTAGGTATAGAGGGAACATATCTCAACATAATAAAGGCGATTTAGGACAAACCCACAGCAAACATCATACTCATGGTGAAAAGCTGAAAGCCTTCCCACTAAATTCAGGAACAAGAAAAGATGCCCACTCTTGCCACTTCTATTTAACATAGTATTGGAAGTCCTAGCCACAGCAATCAGACAAGAAAAGGAAGTAAAACGTATGCACACTGGACGGGAAGAGGTAAAACTGGCACTATTTGCAGATGACATGATACATTATATAGAGAGCCCTAAAGTCTCCACCCAAAAACTATAAGAACTAATGAATGACTGCAGCAAGGTTGAAGGATACAAGATTAATATACAAAAATTTGCTGTGTTTCTGTACACTAATAATGAAATATTGAAAACAGAAAGTAAAAAAATCTCATTTAAAAATGCATCAAGGGGCTTCCCTGGTGGCGCAGTGGTTGAGAATCTGCCTGCCAATACAGGGGACACGGGTTCGAGCCCTGGTCTGGGAAGATCCCACATGCCGCAGAGCAACTGGGCCTGTGAGCCACAATTACTGAGCCTGCGTGTCTGGAGCCTGTGCTCCGCAACAAGAGAGGCTGCGATAGTGAGAGGCCTGCGCACCGCGATGAAGAGTGGCCCCCACTTGCCACAACTAGAGAAAGCCCTCGCAGAGAAACGAAGACCCAACACAGCCATAAATAAAATAAATAAATTAATTTAAAAAAAAAAAGAAAAAGTTAAGGATGTACCTCACATATCTTAAAAAAAAAAAATGCATCAAAAAGAATAAAATACCTAGGAATAAACTTAACTGAGGAGGTAAAAGACCTATACTCTGACAACTATAAAACACTGACGAAGGAAATTGAAGATGATACAAAGAAATGGAAAGATAGCCTGTGCTCTTGGATTGGAAGAATTAATATTGTTAAAATGGCCATACTGATCAAAGCAACCTACAGATTTAATGCAATTCCTATCAAAATACCCATGACATATTTCACAGAATTAGAACAAATTGCCAAAGCACTCTTGAGAAAAACTAAGAAAGCTGGAGATATCACCTCCCAGACTTCAGACTATAATACAAATCCACAATAATCAAAACAGCATGGTACTGGCACAAAAGCAGACACATAGATCAATGGAACAGAATAGAGAGCCCAGAAAAAACCCCACACACCTATGGTCAATTAATCTATGAAAAAGGAGGCAAGACTATACAATGGAGAAAAGACAGTCTCTTCGACAAGTGGTGCTGGGGAAACTGGACAGCTATATGTAAAACAATGAGATTAGAACATTCCCTCACACTGTATACAAAAATAAACTCAAAATGGATTAAAGACCTAAATGTAAGACTTGAATCCATAAAACTGCTAGAAGAGAACATAGGCAGAATACTCTTTGACAAATCATAGCAATATTTTTTTGGATCTGTCTCCTAAGGCAAGAGAAATAAAAGCAAAAATACTTTTGCACAGCAAAGGAAACCATCAACAAAATGAAGGCAACCTATGGAATGTGAGAAAATATTTGCAAATAATATGACCA
The DNA here is from genome assembly GCF_965194805.1 of Balaenoptera borealis. NCBI lineage: Eukaryota > Metazoa > Chordata > Mammalia > Artiodactyla > Balaenopteridae > Balaenoptera > Balaenoptera borealis. The sequence goes on from NC_138864.1 coordinate 114,627,297, forward strand.
ACAAGGGGTTAGTATTCAAAATAAACAGCTCATAGAACTCAATATAAAAGAAATACCAGTAAAAATATAGAAGACCTGAATAGACATTTTTCCAAAGGAGACATACAGATGGCTAACAGGCACATGACAAGATGCTCAACATTGCTAATTATTAGAGAAATGAAAATCAAAACAAGAATAAGATATCACTTCACACCTGTCAGAATGGCCATCATCAAAAAGTCTATAAATAACAGATGTCAGTGAGGATGTGGAGAAAAGGAAATCCTTGTACAGTGTTGGTGGGAATGTAAATTGGTGTAGCCTGTATGGAAAACATTATTGTTCCTCAAAAAACTAAAAATAGGGCTTCCCTGGTGGCGCAGTGATTAAGAATCTGCCTGCCAATGCAGGGGACACAGGTTCGAGCCCTGGTCTGGGAAGATCCCACATGTGGCGGAGCAACTAAGCCCGTGTACCACAACTACTGAGCCTGCACTCTAGAGCCCACAAGCCACAACTACTGAGCCCAAGTGCCACAATTACTGAAGCCCTTGTGCCTAGAGCCAGTGCTCCACAACAAGAGAAGCCACCGCAGTGAGAAGCCCGTGAAACGCAATGAAGAGTAGCCCCTGCTCGCTGCAACATGCAGCAACGAAGACCCAATGCAGCCAAAATTAAATAAAACTAAAAAAAAAACTAAACTAAAAATAGAGCTGCCTACGATCTAGCAATTCCACTCCTGGGTATATATTCGGAAAAACAAAAACACTAATTCGGAAAGACACATGCACCCCAACGTTCATAGCACTGTTTACAATAGCCAAGACATGGAAGCAACCCAAATGCCCATCAACAGATGATTGGAGATTATATATATATATATATATATATATATATATATATATATATATATATATATATATATATATATATATATATACACACACACACGCACACACATTATGGAATATTACAATGAAATTCTGCCATTTGCAGCAATGTGGATGGACTTAGAGAATATTATGATTATTGAAAGAAATCAGAGAAAGACAAATGCTGTCTAATATCACTTATATGTGGAATCTAAAAAATAATACAAATGAATGTATATGCAAAACAGAAACAGACTCATAGATATAGAAGACAAACTTGTGGTTGCCAAAGGGGAGAGGGCAGGGGAAGGGACAAATTAAGGGCATGGGATTAAGAGATACAAACTACTGTGTATAAAATAGATAAGCAACAGGGTACATTGTACAACACAGGAAACTATAGCCATTATCTTCTAATAACCTATAATGGCGTATAATCTGCAAAAATACTGAATCTCTATTCTGTACACCTGAAACTAATATAATATTGTAAATCAACTATCCTTCAATCAAAAAAAATTTTTTTTGAAATAAAAGAGGCACCAATTTCTTAAACATAGTAATATTAGATTCCTTTACAGATAGTACAAGTGAAAACCTCATGATTTTTCCATGTCTTTGTTATTTTAAGTGAAATTTTTGTTGTATTTACACCACTGCAGAACAAATAGAAAACCATTAGTGCTTTTCCAATTTACATGGCTAGGTTTACAGACTTTGGACAGTTTGATAATATTTGAATGTAACAAACTTTTGCTTTAGAACATTGAGGAGACACAGCAGTAATGGGGCACTCTACATTTAGAAACCCAGTTATTTATGAGAAACAAAGAAGCAAGGAACAGGGAATTCCCTGGTGGTTCAGTGGTTAGGACTCCACACTTCCACTGCACGGGGCACGGGTTTGATCCCTGGTTGGGGAACTAAGATCCCACAAGCTGCATGGTGCTGTCAAAAAACAAAAACAAAACAAAAACAGCAAACAAACAAAGACCACACATAGATGACAAATAAATCTATCATGTTTAAAAAAAAAGAAGAAGAAGCAAGGAGCAAATAAGCATACTATGTTTGTACCATTCATCACACTGCCCCTTTGCTTGCTGGTAGAGTACCCTAATGCTTGGACTGAATTGTACTGGCACTGGGCAAGTATGTAGTCAGTATCTGTACTATTTAAGGCCAAGAAGAAACACATATACCTCAAATCTTAGCTGAAAATAGGTGATTGTAATGGGAAAATGTCTGGAAACCCCAGACTTTTACACTAGTCTCCCTCTCTTTCAAAAACTAATATTATAACACCTGCCACTTCACAATATAATATGTAAACAAACATAAGTGCCTATATGCAGGATACTTAATTACTCTTTTCTTAAATTTTTAAATTGTGGTTTAACATGCATGCTATCAAGTGCACAAATCTTAAGTGTACAGCTAAGCAAATTGTTACAAATGTATATATCCCTGTAACCACAACCCAGGCAGAAAATATGGAACATTTTCAGCCACCCAGAGGGCTCCCTGTGACCCCTCCCAGTCAATAAACCTCTACCCAAAGTAATCGTTATTCAACTTCTATTGCCATAGATTAGTTCTGCCTGTTTTTGAATTTCATTGAAATGAAGTCATACAGTATGTACTCTTCCATGTTTTAGTGTCTTTCACTTAACATATCTGTGAACTTATCCATGTTGTATGTTGTTCTTTTTATATTAGCTGGTGGTTACTGTTTCTATGGCAGAATCTTCCTAATATGGGAAGCTATCTCAGCATACACCCAAAGATGAATTTGCTAGATTTACTCTTTCAAAATCAAAAGGCACTGACTGTGCATAGGCAACAAATTGTAACAATTCAGGAGGCCAATAATTTTAAGAATAACAATTTGGACATTAATACTGTGTTACTCTGTTAATATTGCAGTGTCTTTTCAAAGTTTATTCCAACTCTGAAATTCTAGGCTTCGTTATCCAGAGGCTAGACCATCCATGTAAACTGAATTCAAACAAATCTTTTCTTCAGCCTCTGTTATCTTATAGAAACTATGCCAGTCACTTGTGTCATATTTTAGATTCCACATATAAGTGATAGCATATGGCATTTGTCTTTCTCTTTCTGACTTACTTCAGTTAGTATGATAATCTCTAGGTCCATCCATGGTGCTGCAAATGGCATTATTTCATTCTTTTTTATGGCTGAGTAGTATTCCATTGTATATATGTACCACATCTTCTTTATTCATTCATCTATCATGGACATTTAGGTTGTTTCCATGTCTTGGCTATTGTAAATAGTGCTGCAATGAACATTGGGGTGCATGTATCTTTTCGAATTATAGTTTTCTCCAGATTACCAAACATGATTTTTAAAGGAAACAAAATTTGAAACACAATCGCTTTGTTGGTTTCAGGAACCACTCCCCATTCTTGCCTTTTCAGGCTGAGGGGGGTAATGGTCACCATTGTCACCAGTCCTGACATTCTGTGATTTCCTTATACATACATCTTCGTGGGAAGTTCCATGTGACCAGTTAATAAAGGAAGAAAACCAAAGACCTGGTTTACAGTTAGATGGCATGCACTATGGCCAACTCCAGACAGAACAGGATGACTGCTACACTATGGTCTTACTCCAGAGTACCCCTGAAGATATAGGTGAAAGAAAATCTTCCCAGTGGGTGGAATGTTGCATGGTATTTCTAGCTACCCACTTTGTGTGAAAAGAGAAATAGTCTAAAGATCAACACAAATTCATGGGGAGTGTCTAGCTAGTTGTATAGATGCTCAGAGAATGACCCTGTTACTTCTTGGTACCCAACAAGACAATGGCAGATATTGCCCTATTCTCTGGAGGACTGTGTTGGTTTCATTGACAGACTGTGATGGATTGATTACACCAGATCCTTTCTATCAAAGAGGGGACAGTGTTTGTTCTCATTGAAGTTTGACATTATGGCTCAGATATGCATTCCTTGCTCACAGCATTTCTTCCAGAATATAAATATTTACAGAATCTTCATGTACAGTAATTATTTACCAAACAACAATGCCTCTGACCAAAGATCACATTTATTGGGAAAGAAAGTATGTCAATAGATGTATGTTCATACAAGTCATGGTCTTCTGGTTGATGTCTAATCATCAACCAGAGCAGCTAGCTAAATAAAATTAGAATATACTACTGAAGATTCAGCCATGGTGCCAGCAAAATAGTCCTTGTCACATAGTTCTTTTGATTTTTTTCTAGTGTCTTGCAAATATGAATAATTTATGTAGCAAAAACTTGTGCACCCATAATTTTATGTTTTTGCCACTGTGTCTATGGATAGATTCCTAGGACAGGGATTGCTAGATCAATGAGTAAATGTGTATGTGATTTTCTAGATATTGCCATATTTCCCTCCATAGGGGTACATAGGGGTGTACCATCTTGCATTCCCTTCATCAAAGTGTGACCATGCCTGCTTCCACACAGCCTCCCCAGTGGGGCAGATTTTTTCCGGTCTGATATGTAAAAAATAATATCTCAGTTTAGTTTTAATTTGCATTTCTGTTATTTTGTGTGTGAGAGAGGTTGAACAACTTTTAACATGTTTAAGGGCCATTTTAGTTTCTTTTAATCTGAATGTTCAATTTTTTTTAACTTTTTATTTTATATTGTAGTATAGTTGATTAACAATGTTGTGTTAGTTTCAAGTGTACAGCAAAGTGATTCAGTTATACATATACGTGTATCTATTCTTTTTCTAATTCTTTTTCCATTGAGGTTGTTACATAATACTGAGCAGAGTTTCCTGTGCTATACTGTAGGTCCTTGTTGATTATTCATTTTAAATATAGCAGTGTGTACATGTCAATCCCAAACTCCCTAACTATCCCTCCCCCCACTTTTCCCCTGGTAACCGTAAGTTCATTCTCTAAGTCTGTGAGTCTGTTTTTGTTTTGTAAATAAGTTCATTTGTATCATTTTTTTAGAAGAATATTCAATGTTTTAAGTAATTTATTGTGTTGCTGCTCTTCTTCATCTTTTTTAGAAGCTGTTCATTAGTTAGGAACATCAACCCTAATTAATGTCCTAACTTTATGACACACACAGAGTTTTATTATTATTGTCTCTGGAGTTTGGACATAGGAAAATTTTCTTGTATATTTGGAGAGACTCAAACACTATACTGCCATCATAGTCTTGCTCTTTCTGGAAGTCTCCCATAAAATCTTGAGCAAAGTGGCTAAAAAAGCCCTTCTCATTTCCAGAGCCCTGGATTACATAATGAGTTACCACTTGTTGAGTGTATCACTCAAAACAAATTTACCTTTATCCCTAAATTTAGGCACCCAATTTAAGGACAGGACTACTCTCCACAAATATCCTGTCAAACTATAATTTTCAAAATGTTGAAAATATGACTCATATAAATGTAATATAAACAAATGTCAAAGGTTTATTTCACCTATTAAGAAGAGAACAAATAAAATGATAAAACTAGTTCCAAGAGAATTTTAAAAACAAAAGTTTAAGTAATCCATCAGGAAAGACATTTTAAAAATTTAGAGAAAAAAATGCTGGGTTAGATACACAACTGGTTAATGTCCCACGGAGCAAGACAGCTATAACTTTTGGGACTATCTTTTCTAACAGAAATCTACAAGTTAACATATAAATTCAATACCTAGATTTTTATCAAGTAGTAAAGAGTCCTAGAAAATTAAATAATTCTTGGAGGAACTTTTTAAACAATACCCCTGTATGATTTCCAAGTTTTAGGTAACTTTTCTTAACAATACCTGGTGAAATTGTCAGACTGCATTATCAGAATGCAGCTGCATAAACATCGCTCTTACAGTCATGTAGAATTACTTTTTGCCCTTGCTATACCTGGGAATAAACCTGGAAGAAATTTTTGCATATGGGTAACATCATACATAATGGGTTACATCATATATAATGCAAAAATGTTTTCTGAATCTTGCAATCCTTGTTCACATTTATATTGTCTACTAAAAAAAAATTCCTGATTTGTTTTTTACCAAATACATTTCCTATATTTTACATCTCTCTCCTTATAAGTCCTCTTACACACTTCCTTCTAGTTCACGTAGTAGCGAGAAGGGCTGGACCTTGGGAAGGCCTGAATGGTGGATACAAACACAAGCAGGACATTCTCCCGTCACTTGTCACTGCTTTTCTTTTCTTGTCAGTTACATTCTCTCAGATCATCTTCCTCTTCGTGGCAGGGATTCTGACTGACCCCACCTACTTTATGTGCTTACCTCTGGACCAACTGACACTGGCCAGGAAGAGTGAAAGATACTGTGATTAGCAGCCTCTATAATAGCCATGTGACTAGACTAAGTAAAGGAGCAATTTTCAAAAAGATGGAGGGAAGATTGCCTCCCAAAGATGGCAGCAGTGCTAGGCAGACAGTAGATGCCCACCAAACCTGATCAGTCACATAATATTGACAAGAGGTTTTTTAATATAATTATTTATTTATTTTTACTTATTTATTTTGGCTGCGCTGGGTCTTAGTTGCGGCACACGGGATCTTCGTTGCAGCCTGCATGCAGGATCTAGTTCCCTGATCCTACGTTGGGAGTGTGGAGCCTTACCCACTGGACCACCAGGGAAGTCCCAGACAAGTGTTTTTATTATTGTTTCTTAGGCTTTGATGTAGAGGTGATCCTTACAGGCTTAGCAGTAAATACAGAAAAATACAAATATCAAGACAGGATAGTAAATATAATTTGTCTATTTATCAAAGAAATTGTTGCACATGATTAAGATTATAAACTCAATATGATAACAATTTTATTTAATATGCTTATAAATTAATTATACATTAAGACTAAAATTAAAACCTTTACATTTATCATCTTTTTGTATATTTATATATCTTTGAATGTCTTAATACTTACATATAAATACTTAAATATTAATAATCCATTATTACAAATTATTACATGAATATTGACCCAAAGGTGAAAATTACAATTTAGGTTGTCTTTCTGTAAAATGACTCCATTATTTTGTGCCATAGTACAAAATACATTTTTTTTCAATAAAAAATGTCTTTTCTATTGTCTCAGTATTCTGTTAGCCCTCATTAATTCTGGCATGTTCTTAAATCATTTTAACAAAAAGTTCCTTATTGCTTCAAAGAGTTAAAAGTTTCTACTAATTATTGTTTCTGGCTGTGATTTGCTTTAAGAATAATGCCTGGACAAAATAAAACATTCCCTATAACTTGTGCCTGCCTCTACAAAATTGTGTCTTATGTTTATAACTTTTATCCTCTAGACATTCTTGATTTTGCCTTTCCCAAATTTAGAAAAATAAAACTATATGGACGATAGAGTTGATTTACAGATGGAATGGAAAAACTCTATCTCTGGATCTCCTGGATGACATTTTTGACTCTTGGCCAAAAAGGGGTCAGTTTTATGGTCTGTGAGTTAAAGAATGAAACTCCCTTAGAAATCAGTTCTACCCCCAAGATCAGTTTCTTTACTGATGGTGTGCAACTGGCCCAACCAGTTAAGTTAGCTGGCAGAGTCATAAACATCTATTCTGGGAGCTTCGGTTTTGAGTTCCAGCGGAGGCTAAGATACCCCTCGTAGATCGTGGTGGTTCAGCCAGGACACTGGACGTGCTGTGTGTGTGAACGTGTCCCCTGAGAAGCTTGAGCCTGGTAGGCCACTTCTCCGACCTGTCATTCTTGCCTGCACTTCTTGCTGTGCTCTCTCCTTCACCTCTAAATCAAAGCATTACCTGATTTGACTCTGTGGGGTCTCATGAGTCCTTTCAAATGTCCCAACTTGGGAAATTTTTTCAATTAAGATGTCTTTTGATGGCTAACCTATCATTGAATTTCCTGGAAAGACCACTAGGTACCACAAAATTTTATTTTAAAAATAGGTAAAAATAATCGGGTTTACTTGGCATTCTCCAAATTTTCGTTAATTTAGAAAAACTGTACAAACTCTTTTGTTTACGAAACTTGAAAGGGGGGGGGACCTGATAAATCAAAATGAAAATTTACCTTCCCAGGTTAATTATGTCTAAATAAAATGTATTAATATAAGTACATATCAATAATTGTATACTTTTCAGGTTAAAAGAAACATATCTGTTATTAAATAAAGGACTGGTAAAGTAAGTCTGTTTTAAAAGATTTTTTTCCCCTGGGTTTTAGACTTAAATGCCTTGTCAGTTGGAAATAATTATAATACATTTATGGGATAAATTAAAGGCCCCGGAGACAAGTTACTGTCATCTTTGCTTCTTCTTCACATATCACACTACCCATAGCTGTAGCGCCTTGAACCCACCAATTCTCCTTCCACACATGAGCAAGAAAAATCCCTTGACTGTTATTTTTTGTTTTGTTTTGTTGGCCATGCCACACGGCTTGTGGGGTCTTAGTTCCCCAACCACGGATTGAACCCAGGCCCCCGGCAGTAAGAGCACAGAATCCTAACCTCTGGACTAACCACCAGGGAATTCCCAAGAAAAATCCCTTGATTGTTTAACATGTGTTAGGAAATTGCCTGTGCCTTATCTGGACCTTTGGGCTAATCTCAGCTGATCTGAATTGGCCAAATGTTTATCTCCAGAACTGCCTGGAGCATGATAGTGACCCTTGGAAACTCTGTGAGATATATGAAGTAAAGGCTTTGTAACCACAGATCTGTGAGTTATTTTGAGACAGAGGTACCAGTCTGTCAACAATGTTCAGTAGTAATAATTGGATTTAACTTGCACCTGACAGGCAGAGTTGCCAGTTCAGACTGGTCACGTGGCTGGAATATGCCTGGGCCACCAACCAGCTTACCTGGAACAGGCTTTGTGTTTCTTGGCACCAAGGTGCTTCACACACATGGCAGTGGAGGTTCAAAACCTGAAGACAAAGTATATCCTGGGCAACCCAGTAGTGGAAGGGTGAGGAAACCTGCACCTGAGATCTCCAGGCCCCTCCCAGTGCATATTCTTCTCCTGCTATTATTGCTATAATATATAATATATATAGCTATAATATTGCTATATTATATTTGTTGCCTGTAACATGAACATAAATTGAGCCCTGTGAATCCTTTCAGTAATCAAACAATCAAACTAATAATGCACCTTTTGGTAACCCTAATTTAATTTTGTTCATTTATAATTCATACTTAGACACAAAAACTAGAGGTCGTCAAGCAAGTTATGCACCCGGATTCAAATTCACTCTTGGCATATGGGCCTTTTCCAAAAGAAAATTCACTTCAGGTAACAATTACATGGGCCAGCCTGCCAGTTAGCATGAAATGAAAGAGCAAATATTGATCCAGTCACTATTTTCTACTATGCTTTGATCATTCTTTGCTTATTTTTAAGGTAGATTAAGACTTTTTCTGCCAGACTATTATTAAAGAACTCTGAAGAATTTTGCCTTTTACTCAAAAACTTCATCATCCTTATCCTTAATCTCTACAAAAATGTAGAGAAAGCCAAGGAATTCTAAAACTGAAAATTGTCAGAGTTCTCAGAGACTGGAATTTCCACGTCTCAAGGTACTCCCATTAGTCTTAATGACATGGGCTATAACTCCCTTTATGAGTTAATAACAGCCCACTCTGTGCATTTAGAAGTTTCACTCTAATCCTAGTCTTTGCCTTACTGCAAGCTGATATTAGTAATCTTATCATTAAACAGGTATGAGTGGCTTTTCCAAATTAATCACAGAAGCAATCTCTGAATGACCTGAAATCTGAAGATTGAGTCTTCTGGAAAAGAAAATAAAGGGAGATTTGCCTTGGCTCCAACAAATCAGACCTTATCAGGTACTGCTAATAATTAACACAGTAATAAAACGCTAGGGTAGTGATCCTTGGATTCATGTTTTCAATTAAAAGCAATACATCATTTTCTCTAAATCATCGGACTTCCATTTCATTGGTGGACCTCAAGCTGATAGTTCTTTGAAATCTCCCAGAAGTAGACAGTCCCCCAAAATAACAGTTGACTCAAAACCCTCAGCTGAAACTAATTACACAAAGTAGACAGTTGCTGCTCAAATCTGTGGAACAGTATTCATTTTCAGAGAACTCAACACCCTTTTTCTTTGGGTTTGTTTTCTACATTGAAGCTCCCTGGAAAATGACTAAAGGTTCTCAGTATGCTTTTCTACAATTTCATTTTCTTCCTTCTAAACCCCTGTGATCTTTTTGTGCCATTTAAAGAGAGACAAGACATTCTCATGCATTTTCCTCAGACCATAGTCACTGCTATAAGTCTAATTGGTGGATCAATACCCACTTGACCCTGCTGAAAAAAATTAATAGGTGTTTTTAAAAACATTTTCAAAATAGACTTCCTTATGCAGATTTCTTCTGGTCCTAAAAGTTCTCTCATATTATGAATCCCAACCTTCAACCTTGTAAAAATTGGACTATACATCCACATCAGCAGAATGCTTCTTGTAAGATCATTAAACCCTGCCAACCAAACCTAGTTTACTGAGAAGCAGGAACCACCCTCACTGCAATGGTCAGTTTGCTCTCTTCAGAGTCACTGTATCCTGCTTTGCAGGAATTGTTTAACTTCACTCAACATATGTCTGCCTGTAGGGCCCAGTGATTGGTTCATTCCTGTTAAAATAAGCAATATTTCTACTCTCCATAGAATCTGTGCCCCCCCAACAGTACAGTTCCTCAGTGGATACTACCACTAGAGACCCATCACACCTGTTTATATTCATTGGCCAAGGTATTCAGACAGTCACATAGCCCTTGATTTCTTCTTGACTAACCAAGAGGGAGTTTTTGCCAGAACGAACATACCATGATGCAAATACATAAATGCTGCAATAGACCCAACTAGATTTTAAAGCACATTTTGAGACCTGGGTTTAGTCATCTAGGCCCCTTGATGAATAGTCTTTTACAAACTAATAAAAAAAATTTTCTGTTAATTGCCTGAATTGCAGTTGGTCAATGCATTCTGTTCATTCTACAATAGAAGGATCAGAAGGGACTAACTCTTGTCCAACTTAGAAGTGACATTCCCCAGACAATCTAACCAGAAGAATCCTGACAATGGGAAAGATCTGAACATCAAATATTAATATCCCATGGCCTGACTTTGTCTGTCCTTGGCCAAAAGTGGCGACTGAAAAAAAAAAGCAGCCCTATGCCTATCAGTTGGCGGCCAGCCTAGTTTCTACCTCTAGGCAATAGTATTCTCCCACTAAACCTAAATAATTTCACAGATTGTCAGAATCAAATGAGGACTCTTCATGACCAGAGTGGAATAAGAAAAAACTAAGTCCATTCCATAATTATGCCTGAATGGAGACACTAGGCAACCACAAAAATTACCAAATATCCCATCTTCAGCTAATGAGTGACTGCTACTTTTTCTCCAGTGGCAACTCTAGCCATGTTCTGTTCCTTCTGCTTCCTAGATAAAAATTGTTGAAGTATCCAGTCACTCTATATTGCCCCTGCTTTATGAAAGTGCACACACACAAAAAACACACACACAAAAATACCTGCATCCTCAAGCCTTCCCCCCAGATCACCTAACACACGCCCAATTTCTACAATGAGCCTTTTCTTACTAAGACATCCCATGCTTCCCTGCAGACTGCAAGTCTTGCCGCAGGAAGCTTATAAAACTAACTTCATTTGTTTATAGATATGTTGCTAGTGGTCCTTGACTAATAGCACTACTAAATGATTGACTAAATGGGACCATGTAAAGCACCTGACACAGGATATACTCAAGAAATTTTTATTACCATTTTTGTTGTTACAGTGATTATTGATATTAGCTATCCAGTAAACAGATCAACTTCTATCTCAGATATGATCAAATGTTAGGATTTTTCTATTAACAGACTATAGAGAGAATAGTTTCTAGTTGGCATTATAAGCACATTATATAAATGGAGGTCTCTATTTTCATCTAATTAAGACTTGTTTGAGATAGTCATTTGCACAATATCTTTAAAATACTTTTTTGTGGCTAATTGATTTGTCAACTGATTGATTTGATTGAGTTAGCCATTTGCACACTCTCTTTAAAATACTTTCTGTGGCTGATTTGTCAACAGTACAGTTCCATTGTGGTTACTAGAGGGCATTAGATAAAAGCATGAGCTCTGGAGTGAGACAGAATGACAATTTTTCCTGTTACTGAGCAGTTTTTGACAAGCAAATTCTCTTGACCTCAAGACCCTTTCTATAATAATATTACCAACTATAGTAGTTTCTGTGGGCTGCCATAACAGATTACCACAAACTGGGTAGCTTAAAACAAAAGAAATTTATTCTTTCACAGTTCTAGAGTCTAAAAGTCCAAAATCAAGGTATCTGCAGGCCTACACTCCCTCTGAAGGCTCTAGATAGAAATCCTTTTCTTTTTTCCTAGCTTCTGGTTTTTGCCAATGATTTCTGGTATTCTTTGACTTGTAGATGCATACTCCAATCTCTGCCTCTATCAACACAGGACATTCTTCCTCAAGTGTCTGTATCTGTTTTCTTATAACACCAATCACTGGATTAGGGTTCAGCCTAATCCATTATGACCTTATTTTTTTTACCATTTTTTAAATTGAAGTATAGTTAAGTTACAATGTTGTTAGCTTTAGGTGTACAGCAAAGTGACTCATATATATATATATATATATATGTATATATATGTTCTATTATAGATTATTACAAGACATTGAATATAGTTCCCAGTGCTATACAGCAAGTCCTTGTTGGTTATCTATTTTATACATAGTAGTGTATATATATTAATCCCAAACTCCTAATTTATCTACCCCGCTGCCCCTCTGGTAACCATAAGTTTGTTTTCTATGCCTGTGAGTCTATTTATGTTTTGTAAATAAGTTCATTTATATCATTTTTATATCACTATGACTTAACTAATTATATCTGCAAAGATTCTGTTTCCAAATAAGGTCACATACTTAGGATTTGGGTGAACATGAGCTTTTGGGGGATTCTATACAACTCAGGACACCCATCACATAAAATTGTGAAAATTAAATGAGAAAATCCATGTAAAGGGCATAGTAAATACTCGAAAATAATCACATTATTGTAATCAATAAAATTATTTGTGAATTTATATCAGCAAAGAAATAATTCATAAGCAATTCTTTTACTGAATGAAAATGAGTTATTTTAAATTAGGTCAATTTATTTTGAGAGTATCAATATATAAAGAGCAACTCCAGCCATTTCTCAAAAGAAAAGCAATCCAATATGTAAATTCACATCAATTTAGTCAGCATGTGTGATAAATTAAAAATTAATTTTAGGAATAAGTGAGGGTTCTAGCTCCAGTAAGATGAAGTAAGCATATTCTACCCTGACTCTCCCACTGAATACAGCTATAAAACATGAAATAGTATGTGAGGAAGTTATTTCAGGACTCTGAAAAGTAAATAGTAGCAGGTGGATTAGGAAAGAAGAACAAAACTCAAGTGTCACTGGGCTCTCTCAGTATCACCCTGCCAACCAGATAGTGGGCACCAGAGTGCAGACAGAACTTCAGGAGAAGACCTCTAGTTCTGGCTTGAGAGAGAAACTCATAATAATTACAGAATCTGAAAATCCCCTACTTTCCCCTACTTTTTTGCCTCTTTTTCTTTCCCCTCTATTAACTTGTGGCATAGTTCCCAAGAAATTCCATGGTAGGTGTTGTAGCATTCTCAGGTAATACAGGCCAGCAGAATCCAAAACTATGCAGAAGGGAAAGCTTCCTCTTTTTTCAGTGGAGCTGCAGTTCCAAGAGAGTGGATCCAACCTCTCTTGCCTTTATACTGTCTCTATAGTCTCTTGTCACATGGCCCTATATTCAGGTGCAGTTGTGGAAGCACACAATAGAGCAGCGGGGTAATAAAACCTTTCTAGATAGAAGACCAAAAGAGAACATTAAGGAACTAGAAAGTAACCAAGAGATTGTAGTGAGGGAAGAATTTGGGAAAGTGACACCATAAAGTTGTTTGTGAACTACCCTGGGCTCACCCCTAAACTGTGTATGCTTGGATCAGATACTATTCGTTATATCAAATATTTTGAGAAATGAACTATATAGATACACCATTGCCTAAGTCCCAGATTTGCCATCAGCTACTATACATGCAAGATAAATCCAAAGATCACTGTAAAATCTGAGAAATGAACCATAGTTCACAGAGGCAGGGGAACCTTGTGGCCTAAACCTAACCAGGTTGACTGCCTTCTAAAACAAAAAATATCAACATTTTACAGGATATAAATAGGACCCAATGTCTTAAGACCTAATATTCAAAAACTCTTCAATATAATCTGAATTTACATTGCAAGTGAATAACAAGGAAAATATAAATTTATGTAGGATAAAACCAAAAGATGTCAATGCCAAGATGTCATAGAGATTGTAATTATTTGGCAAAGATGTTAAAGCAGCTATTACAAAAGTGCCTTACCAACAATCAAGAACACTCTTGAAGCCAGTGAAAAAATAGAAAGTCTCAACAAAGAAATTTTTTTTTAATAAAGAATGATCAAATAGTAATTTTAGAAATGAAAAACATAACTTAAATAAAAAACTCATTAAAGTGGAGCAACAAGAACTTTCATTCATCGTTGGTGGGAATGCCACTTTGGTGTAGCCACTTTGGAAGACAGTTTGGCAGTTTCTTACAAAACTAAACAAATATTCTAACAAAACTAAACAATTGTTCTTATAGCATGATCCAGCAATTGTGCTCCTTGGAGTTAAACCAAAGGAGTTGAAATTTTATGTCCACGCAATAACCTGCACACAAATGTATGTAGCAGCTTTATTCATAATTGCCAAAACTTGGGCTCAACCAAGATGTCCTTCAGTAGGTGAATGGAAAAAGAAACTGTGGGGACTTCCCTGGTGGCGCAGTGGTTAAGAATCTGCCTGCCAATGCAGGGGACACGGGTTCGAGCTCTGGTCCGGGAAGATCCTACATGCCACGGAGCAACTAAGACTGTAGGCCACAACTACTGAGCCTGTGCTCTAGAGCCCACGAACCACAACTACTGAGCCTGCGTGCCACAACTACTGAAGCCAGCGCGCCTAGAGCCCGTGCTCCGCAGCAAGAGAAGCCACCACAATGAGAAGCCCACGCACCGCAACCAAGAGTAGCCCCCGCTCGCCACAACTAGAGAAAGCCCGTGCACAGCAACGAAGACCCAAGGCAGCCAAAAATAAATAAAAATAAATAAATAAATAAATTTATTTTTAAAAAAAAAGAAGAAGCTGTGGTCCATCCAAACAATGGAATATAATTCACTGCTAAAAAGAAATGAGCTATCAAGCCATGAAAAGACATGAAGGGTGGGGGAGACATGGAGCAACCTTATATGCATATTACTAAGTGAAAGAAGCCAATGTGAAAATCTATGATTCCAACTATATGACACTCTGGAAAAGACAAAACTTCAGACACAGTAAAAAGATCAGTAGAAGCCAGGGATTAGGAAGGAAGGAGGGGTGAGTAAGCAGACCACAGTGGATTTTTAGGGCAGTGAAACTATTCTGTATGATATTGTAATGGTGGACACATGATATTATACATTTTTCAAAGCCCATAGAATGTACAACACCAAGAGTCAACTCTGATGTAAACCATGGACTTTGACGTAAAGCATGGACTTTGGTGGATAGTGATGTGTCAGTATAGGTTCATCAGTTGTAACAAGTATACCACTCTGGTGGGGATGGTGATAGTGGGAGAAGCACGTGGAGGAGCAAAAAGTATACACGAACTCTTGTAGTTTCTGCTCGATTTTGCTGTGAACCTAAAACTTCTCTAAAAAATAAAGTCTATTTAAGAAAAAAAGGAACTCAGTGGATGAGTTCAGTATCAGAATGGAGAAAGAAAAGAGAAGAAGACAGAGGAAAGATTAAGTGAACTTGAATATAAGTCAAGAGAAATAATCCAATCTCAAAACAGAGAAATTTTAAAAGATTTTTAAAAAATGAATAGAGGAAAATAGGAGAGTAGGGAACTCCAGGGCTCTGTCCCTTTACAAAAAAACTGATGAGCTGGAAAAAGCTGTCAGCATCATTTTTTTTTTGCAGAACTCTGGAGTCTAGTCAAAAATTTACAACCAGGGGAAAGCTTGATGAAGAAAGAAGCTATTGCTTTGCAGTAAGAGACAGCTGTGGTGATTTAAATCGCCTACGTCCCACGTGCTATACCCCTATTTGGTGCCAGCCACCAGGACTGCACCCACATTCCTGGTGCAGGAGGCTAGTGACAGAGGGAGCAATGCAGAATTTCTCGAAGAATTCTCTAAGGATTGTGGTTGTAAGTTCCAGCCCATATGGTGGCTCTCTGAAGTGCTTGCCTTTACTTTGCCTGACTCAAGCATTTCTAGGGCTAAGGTGACAGCCTAGGAGGTTTTTCCTATATGCATTTAAAGGCAGAAATATTGGCTGTGGCAGCCTCGGGCTAAGGATAACAGTTGGGACAAGCAACAGACAGACTGGAAACCCTGGGAAACAACAGGTAGGGAAAAGAGATATGTGGGGGTAAAGGGGCCTTTAAAGGCTCCCATACATACCAGGGAATCAGGTATACATAGTGTCAGGGGTGGGTACATGCTCAAAAAAGGCCTGAGAAGACTCCAGGCTTTTACCTCTGACTGGCCTTCAGGCTCTGTGCAAGCTGTGAGTGAAGGCTAAGGCAGAATTGTAAGCAGCCTGGCTAAGCACTGAAGGAGTGCTCCAACATAGAACCAATCTGCAAAGACTGGGAGAGTATTTTTTTCTTTCCTTTCCTTTTCTTTTTCCATTGAAAGAAACTCTGTCAAAACACTAGGTGACCCCTAAGTTAATGGAACACAGACTTCACATAACAAACAATACAGACTTAACCAAAATAGTTTGGAGAAGTCACAAAACAAGCAAACAGCAACAGCCTACAACAAACAGCAAAAACAAACCCTGAAGAGGGGGGAAATCTGATTTCCAGAGTTGTCACATTTTAATATTAAAAATCTCCACGTTTAAACAAAAAAAAAAATTACAGTGCATACAAATAAACTGGGAAGTATGGCTCATTCACAGGGGGAAGAAAAGAAATTAATAGACACTGTCCATGAGGACACCTAGGCATTTAGACTTACTAGACAGAAACATTAAATCAACTCTCTTAAATATGCTCAAAGAGCTAAAGGAAATCATGGAGAAAGAACAAAGGAACCAGGAGAATATGTCTCACCAAATACAGAATATTAATAGAAATTATAGAATTGAAACAAATAGAAATTCTGGAGATGAAAAATACAGATAGATCAATTGACATCCAGTTTAAGCAGTGAAAAGAGAAAAGAAGGAAAGAAATGATCCAAACCTAACAGACCTATGAGACACCTTCAAGTATACCGACATATACATACCAGGAGTCCCAGAAGGAGAAGAGAGAAAGAAACAAAAAGACTATTTAAGAAATAATGGCCAAAAATGTCCCAGATTAGATGAAAATCATAAATCTAAATATCCAAGAATCTCAATGAACTCCAAGAAGCATAAACCAAGAGAGATTCACAGGAAGACACATTATAGTCAACTTGTCAAATCCCAAAGACAAAGGGAGAGCCTAGAAAGCAGCAAGAGAGAAGTGATTCATCACATACAAGGATACTGTGTGTAATTAATAGCCCATTTGTCTTTGGAAACTGGAAGCCAGAAGACAGTGGGGTGACATATTTAAAGGGCTGAAAGAAAAGAACTGTCCACCAATAACTGCATATCCGGCAAAACTATCCTTTAAAAAAAGAAGAAATTAGCACATTCCCAGATGAACAAAAACAGAGAGAGCTCATTACTAGTAGACCTGTACTACAAGAAATGCTAAAGGGAGTCCTCCAGGCTGAAATAAAAGGATAATTGAAGCCATATGAAGAGATAAAGAACACAACAGTAAATGTAGTTACATAGATAAATACAAAAACCAGTAGTATTGTATGTCTGGTTTATAACTCTTTTTTTTCTACATGATTAAAAGATAAATAAAGCAATAATTATATATTTATGTTAATTGACCCACAATGTATAAAGATGTAATTGGTAAAAATAACAACATAAAGGGGGGAGATGGAGTTTTAAAGGATCAGAGTTTTTATGTATTGGGTTGGCCAAAAAGTTCATTTGGGGTTTTCCGTAAGATGTTATGGAAAAGCCCAAATGATCTTTTTGGCCAACCCAATACTACTGAAGGTAGCTTGGTACTAATTCAAACTTGATTCTTACAAAGTTAAAATGCTAATTGTAACCCCAGGGTAACCCTAGTATTATGGACTGTATTGTGTCTCCCCAAAATTCATATGTTGAAGCCCTAACTCCCATTGTGGATGGTATTTGAAGATGGGGCCTTTGGGAGGTAATTAGATGAGGTCATGAGTGTGAGGTCTTCATGATGAGATTTATACCCTTATAAGAAGAGATCAGAGTGTGCTTGTTCTCTCTCTCACTCTCTCTCTTTTCCCCACCATGTGAAGACATAAATAGAAGTAGGCCATCTGAAAGCCAGGAAGAGAGCTCTCATCAGGAACTCATTGCCAGTATCTTGACCTTGACCTTGGACTTTTCAGTCTTCATAACTGTGAAAAATAAATGGCTGTTGCTGAAGCCACACAGTCTATGATATTTTGTTATAGCAGCCAAGCTGACTAAAACATACAGGAAATAACCTTTTTTTAAGTATACAGAAAAGGAAACAAGATGGGAGTCAGAACAGTAAACTAGAAAAGAAAAATCACTCACAGAACAAGGCAGTAGTGGAGGGATAAAAAGAAAATTGAGGAATAAAAAGAAAATAAGACATAGAGAAAACAAACAGCAAAATTGCAGAAGTAAATCCTTTCTTATAGATAATTACTTAACTGTAAATGGATTGAACCCTCCAATTAAAAAGAAGAGATTGGAAGAATAGATTTTTTAAAATGATCCAAATATATGTTGTCTAAAAGAGACTCACTTTAAATCCAAGTACATAAATAGATTGAAAGTAAAAGGATGAAAAATAAATTCCATGCAATAAAAAAATGCCAAAAGAGACCTGGGGTGGATATACTAATATCAGACAACATGGACTTGAAGTCAATAATCGTTATGAGACAAAGAAGGACATTACATGTTGACAAAAGGGTCAATATATCAAGATATACCAATTATAAACATATATGCCTCTAACAAAAGAACCACAAAATATATGAAGCAAAAAACTGACATAGTTGAAAGGAGAAATAGACAGTTTTACAGTAACAGTTAGAAACTTCAATACGCCACTAAAGAATAGATAAAACAACTAGACAGAAGATCAGTTTAAAAATAGAGGACTTGAATTGTGCTATGAACCAACTATATCTAAAAGACATCTAGAGAAGACCCTACCCAAAACAGCAGATTGCATATTTTTCTCAAGCACATGTGGAATATTCTCCATGATAGACAGTATGTCAGGCAACAAAAACAAATCAAGTCTCAATAAATACTAAATGATTGAAGCCATAAAAATCAACCCTATTTCTATGTATTAGCAATGTACAGTTGGAAACAGGATTTTTTAAATGCCATGTACAATGGCTCTAAGAAATAAATATTTATACCTATACTTAGATATAAATCTAACAAAACAAATATAGGATGTGTATGGCTGAAAACTTCAAAATGCTGAAGACCTAAATAAATGGAGAGAAATACTGTGTTCATGGATTCAAAGACTCAAAGGAGTAAAGATAAGAAATTGATCTACAGATTTAACTCAATTCAAAAAATTCTAGCAGGACTTTTGAAGACACAGACAAGCTGATTCTAACATTTATATAGAAAGTTAATAAATAAGGATAGCTAAGACACTTTTGGAAAAGAAGAATAAAGTTGGACAAATTATACCATTTGATTTTAAGTCCTTTTATAAAATTAGAATAATTTAAACAATGTGGTATCAGTAAAGGAAGAGACACATAAATCAATGAAACCAAGTAGAAAGTCCAAAAGTAGATTTACCCAAATATGACCTTTGATTTTTAACAGTAGTGCAAAAGAAATTCAGTGAAGAAAGCATACTTTTTTTCAACTAATGGAACTGGAACAATAGGATACCCTTACGTAAAAGAAAACAAAACACCTCTACCTAAATATGCTAGATTATACAAAAATTTACTCTGAATGGATTATTGATCTAAATGGAAAACATGAAACTATATAAAACTTTTAGAAAAAAAATAGAATAAAACTTCTGTGACCTAGGGTTAGACAAAAAATTCTTTCACATGAAACTCTAAAACAACACAAAAAAATTGAACATTATCAAAATTAAAATCTTTTGCTGCATGAAAGACACAGTCAAGAGAATGAAAAGACAAACTACATACTGAGAAAAAAAAATATTTGTAAACCATGTATTCAGTAGAGAGCATGTATTAAGGATTTACCAAGAAATCTCAAAACTCAACACTACGAAGACAAACAACTCCACTAAAAAATGGGCACTGAACCCATGTTTGAATAGGCACTTCACCACGAGGAGATATAGATGGCAAATAAGTATGTGAAAAAGTGTTCAACATCATTATCCACAATGCAAATTAAAATTAACAATGAGATACCATGACAAACCTATCAGAATGACTAAAATTAAAAAATACCGACAATGCTAAGTGCTGTCAAAGATGCGGAAAAATAGCAATTCGCGTGCATTGCTAATGGGGATGCAAAATGATATAATCATGCTGAAAAGCAGTTTGGCAGCTTCCTACAAAGTTAAACACACCACATGACCCAGCAATCCCACTCCTGGGTATTTAACCAAGAGAAATGAAAACTAATATTCATGCAAAAACCTGTACACAAATATTTATAGCAGCACTATTCACAATCATCAAAAACTGGAAACAAACCAATGTCCTTCAAATAGAGAAACAAACGGTGGCACATATATATAATGTATATATACATTACTACTCAGCAATTAAAAACAAATAAGCTATTGATACAAACAACAACCTGTATGAATCTCAAAGGTGTTATGCTGAGTGAAAGAAGCCAATTTCAAAAGGTCACATACTATATGATTCAATTCACATGATATTCTCAAAATATAAAACTATAGCAACGGAAAACAGAGAGTGATTTTTACGAGTTGCTGGTGGGGGAGCTTTTGATTACAAACAAATAGCATGAAGGAGTTCTTTGGGTTATAGAATTTTTCAATATCCCAATTGTGATGGCAGTTACGCAAATCTGTGCATGTGCTAAAATTCATAGAGCTAAACACCAAAAAAGTCAAAAATAAGAAAAATAAAGAAACATATATAGCCAACATCTTAGCACACAAAGGTGCACAATAAGTGTTTGTTGGATCGAATTACAAACAATGTTGAAGATCACTACTGCCCATATTCCACCCTGCCCCAACATAGTTGAAATTATTGTGTCCACTGGCTGATCATGTGTGTGTAAGCAAGAATGAAGTTGTCCTGGAGAGAAGACAAGTCAGTTAGAGACATACTTCAGGATACTTTCACCATCATGGACACAGTTATCTTTAAGATCACCAGGTCTAAAACTCTCATAAACAGCACAATCCTTTGGAGGAAGACTATAATAAACATGTGTTAATTGTTTCACTAACTGCTACTCCTTTCCTTTTTCTTAACATCTCCAGAATCTGCCCAGGTGGGATTAAGCCCAACTCCAAATTTAGAAATGGCTTCTAATTACATTAAAGCAATCAGTCTTTTATTTTCTTTGACCCCTGTGATTGACTTAGTGGTTGGCTCCAGGAACTAAGAAAGGCAATTGAGGCCAACTGGACCCTATTTCTGGATTACTGTGTGAGCTATGACGTAAAATTCCTTTTTTTGTTGGGTTGGAGCCTGGAACCATGTCACTCTAAGGACTGGTTACCATCTTTCAGTGATAAAGAGAAAATCCACTGAGAGAGCAAGGAGGCAGAGAAATGAACTGAGAGTGAAAAACTGGTTCCTGGCCATATCATTTTCCCCTCCAGTCCAGTTTCCCACTTAACTAGGTGATAAAAATTCCAGACCCCTTCCCAGTCCTGCTAGCCCAAATCTCTAGGGAAGTCCTGGAAAACTTAGTCACACCTGGAGCTAGCCCTAAGGTTGGGGTTTTCAGGAATATAGACCAATAAATTTCTTTTATTATTTCAGAGAATTTGTGATAGGTCTGTTACTTACCAACCAAAGCATCCTAGCTGACAGAAGCCAGCTAGATTTGTTTCCTTTTATTTTTAAAATCATTTCTTTGCAAGGAAGTAAGCATAAGATCAAAATGGGTTATTATTTACATGCCTCTGATAAGTTCAAAGGACAACCTCAATTAGGATTTCCAGAACAACCTGAAAAAAAAACAGGTTGAGAAATCTCTCTTCCCTCCCACTGCTCCTCCCTCTGGCTCTCCTTTCTTTGATTAAATAGGCATTAGGACACCTTTTCAAAAAGGCTTTTCTGTGGTGTTCAGAATCATTTCTAGAAATTGAAACCTCAGACTTTGCAAGATGTACCTCAGTGCTGCATATCACCGCATACCTCTAAGTGATGGAAACAGCATTCCTATCATCGGACTTGGTACCTACTCAGAACCTAGATTGGTAAGCTTATCTCTCTCTGTTTTTTTTTTTAATTAACACTTTCCTAAAGGATAATCTGTAATTCATTTTGAATGGATTTCATTGATTTAATTTTTGTAATAATGAATGCAACCTTGAAGGACTGCTGTTTGGCTGAATAAGTACTGAGCCAATGGTTAAACTAAATTAGTTTATGATTTTAAAGTACCTCGCCTTAAAGAATGGGACCTTTCTGCTTCCTTTACTAAAATTCAGCCTGAATGCTGGTTATTAGGTTGAACTGAAGTACATAAAATTTCTGAGTTTATGGTTTATGATTTTTTTAAGTTCATATTTGAGAATTTTTAGCTCAGTCCAACAAAACATTTAGTGAAAACCTACCATGTATGAAGCACTAGGCTATAGAAGCTTCAAATATGAAGAGAATAGTGCCTCTGCTGTCTAGGGATTAAAAATCTAATAGAGGAGACAGACTCTAATAACTAATTAATCATAGAACAATGAAGAGTAAATGCTGTCTGAGAATTATAAACAGTATCTCTCTGAAAACACAGGAAAGGGAAGAGTTAGATTTGACCATGAGGACTGAAGTGGGTTTCCATTAAAACACAGAAAAGCTTCTATTTGTAAGAAAAATATCTTTCTGCTTTCCACATTGCAATTCCACATTTAATGCTGATTACCAGAATAAACAGTGATTATATCTAGAAATGCTACTGAAATTTGAATGATCATGTGTGCATGAACTCTGTTAAACTAAGTATGAGTTAGCTAGGCAGAGAAGCAGAGCTGAGGCAGGACATTGTAGGCAGAAAGAGAAGCACAGAGGCACAAGGATATGAATCTGATTATGTCATGCCTCTGCCTAATTTTTCAATGGCTCCCTATCAATTATAGGGTAGAGGCCATACTCCTCACTTGCACATTGGGCCTTATGGTTTAGTCAAGACCTGTCAGTCCAGCAGTATCTACCACCACTCTTCCACCTCTCCCTCATGTAAAACATAGCTACCTGAGTTCCTTGAATAACTCTCCCATCTCCATGACCTTGAACATGCTGCCCTCCACCTGGAACACGCTTTCTCCTGAGCTGACTAATTTTTACTAAACCTGCAAGACTCAGCTGGAGGATACCTCTCCTTAGAAACTCATCTCCCAGCCACCACAACTTGCCCGTCCTGCGTGTTCACATAGCCCCTCATACTCAACTCTGTTGTAGCACTTATCACACTATATTGTTACCATTGTTGCTGTGCAATCTTCCCTATCAGATGTAAAATCCATCAGGAAAGAGACCATGTCTTGTTCAGCTCTATATTCCCAGTATAGTATGTGTGCTGGGTGTTCAGGTAATCCTTGTCAAGTGAATGAAAGGAGATATATATATATATATATATATATATGTGCATCAGAGGATATGGAGTTGTAAATGCATACAATAATAATAGCTAAAATTTTTTTAACACTTAACCGTGTGCCAGGAACTCTTTGTAGTACTTTATAGTACATGCATTTTCTAATTTAATCCTCACAACATTATGAAAGAGATAACCATTTTGCCCCGTTTTACAGATGAGAAAACTGAGGCATGGCAAGATAAAATAAAATGTCCCAAACTTATAATGCTGAGGAAGAGAACTGGAATTTGAACCAATGTAGTTTTGGCCTAGATCCTATCCTCTGAGTCCCTATACTATATTACCTGTTATAAATGTATGTTATGTCAATGCAGCTGTATATTTCTATGACTTTCTATATGTATTTCTATATATGAAAGTATCTAGGAATATATCCAGAAAGTACCTAGGATGGATAGATAGATAGATAGAATGATAGATCTAGGATATGAATCTAATTATGTCATGCCTCTACTCATTTCAATGACTCTCTATCAATTATATGGCTCCTTGCTTGCACATCTATCATTCTATCTCTCTATCTCTCTATCTATCTCCTGAAACTCAGTGGGGTTCAAAGTGCTGAATCTACCAATAAATATTAAGTGCCTGCTATGTGTCTAGTAATATTAAATGCTACAGGATGGAGACATTCAAAAGCATTCATGTGTCACTTCCCAAAAAGAGTTGTAACTCACTTCAGAAGATAAGACATACTGCAGTTAGAGAATATGGCATTCGAGGAATACTATTAGAAATGAAGATTGTGCATGCGCAAACCACATTTGTGATCAGAAATACAGGACTAAAGGTATGTCTCACAAAATTGGACACTCTAATGTGAGGAAAAATGCCCACCATGGAAGATTTGGGGGAGGGGGATAGGCAGAGCTAGGTTGAGGGGGAGACGGGGAGTGGAGAGGGTGGAGTATCTCTGAGCTGGAACACTCAGCAGTTTCTGTTCAAAGCCGTACAACTGACAACTCCCTCACCATCTACCGAGGGCTGATGAGACTAGGAGTACCCATGCCCAAGTCGGTCACCAGGAAATAAAAGCACCGAATTAGATTTAACGTCAGAATCTTAGTCCTAGAGATGAAATCTGATGCCAAAATTCAGTCTTCCCCCCTTGGCGTGCCTGAGGTGCTTTTCAAAACCTTTCATTCCACAAGAGATGGAAGGAGAATGACAGGCTGAGGTAACTCATTAACTGAAATCCTTCACATTTCATGTATATAATCAAATCAGTCAATATTTGTCCTGGGATCCTGTTCCATTTTGATACAGAAGTTAGCAGGCGCCAGGGGAAGATTTAGGCTTGTCTTCAGGGGGAGTCGGGGTAGGAGCAGAGATGAAAGGCTGAGATAAGGAAGACTAACAACACCCTCTCCTCCAGCATCTGCCCATTTGAGACTCCACTGTCACACACGTGGCGATAGGAACTGTAGAACAGCAGCCCGGAGGAACATTATTGTGCAGCTGTGTCAGGCCAACCAGCCTAGCTTCTCCTGACTTACAAAGATTTTTTTTCTCTTAATATGCCCAACTTTCATGCCTGTGGAGGTGTTTCGTGCCTGTGGAGTCAGGGAATTTGAGATGGAACCAACATTTAGTAGCACCAAGCTCTCTGTGCATTTCCTCATTTGATGATCACTAACTAATGAAAACTGAACTGTACAAATTATCTATGCGCCATTTCCCTAGGACAGATTCCCAGAATGTTTTCATACAGGGATGAAATAGTCTATAATAGCCTCCCAGCAAGTCTCCCTTCTTCCTGTCTCTCTCCCTATATCTCTGTCTGAGAAAGTCCGATAGGCAAGAGTTTTGAATCTTGTTCCTTTTTCTGCTTTGATAGAAATTAATTTGGTTTTTATGTATATCAGCCCATGAGTTAATAACCAATATTTATCAAAGACTTCAAGTAAAACTCAAGAATGTTACCAAGTGTGCAAATGACACACATCTGGGACCAATGGTAAATATTTTGGAAAATGGGCAATAATTCAGTTCAATAAATATTTATTGTGTGCCTACCATGTATGAGGCATTTTTCTAGGTAACACAGGGATCGAAACAATGGACTAGAAACAAGGGATTTGAAATCCGTGAGTGACTGAAGGCAGAAAAAATAAATACACTTATAAATAAAATATAAAGAAAAGCTGAAGTGCTTGTTCAAAGATGAAAGTAACAGTGAACAAGTCTAGTTATGGGGTAGATCAGGAAACACCAAGCTATAGGGAAGGAGTAGCCTAGGTTGGGGTTGTAACTGATCCAGTATCCCTTCCTGGGTGGCTCTGGTTAAGATTTCTATAGCTGTAAACAGTTTTCACACTCTGAAGAGTGAGCAAAAGGCTTTGTATATGGGGCAAAGGAGAGGTGAAGTCCAATCTCTTGAGTACCAAGGAGGAGCCTGAAACATCAAGGGGCCACCGTGATGGAATTTTGTAGTAGGGAAGAGAGATCGGTGTCAACTCTGAATACATGGGCAAGTGAGAATTTATAACCAAGGTGCAGGGTTGGGATCTGTGGGTAGAAAGTTACTAAGAGGAAACATCAGGAATAAGGGGCGATTCTGGCTAAACTGACCTAACAGGATTCTTGCTGAAGACAGGGTGGGGCGACTAGACATCTCCTGGGGCATGGTGGAGGAGGAGGAACCTGATTTGATATCAAGTGTGATCAGATATGGAGGGTGAGAGGTTGTGGTTAAACTGACTTAGCAGGATTCTTCCTAAGCCTGGACAGAGCAGAGATGAGTATGAAAGTCCAAGTTGGAAACGAGTTCAAAAGAACCTGATTAGAGTTTGGTCCATGAAAGAATCTTTGTCAGGGTTGAGGATGTTCCCACAATCTCTACCTAAAGGGACCAGGGACAAGGCAGGAACCATAAATAAGTGGTCCTAGAGAGCCAAGTCTATTTCTCAGTTTTGTTCTGCTTTCTCATTTTGATAGTAGATATAAGTGCAAGAAATGCTTTCTTTTCTTCTTTGCTACAAAACAAAAACAAAAACAAAAACACAAAAAACATGTGCAAGTAACACTTAGGAGGCGATTGACGGTACAAGACACAATAAATAGAGTACCAGGGATTCCACTCACCATTCTAAATGAAGATGGTAATTTCTCCACTACACCTAATTGTCATGCATAAACAAAAGTCCAGTGTGGCCTGATCTTCTCACATTTTTCAAAGAATATTGTAAAGTAATTAATAACTTTTAAGTAATGGCGACTCATTTATATTTTTGTAAAATGCTATATGAGCCAGTATTTTAAGAGTCAAAGAAAATAATTCAGCTGGTGTTTGTTTTTACTTTTAGTAGAATGTGTATCCTGAGTTCTTTGCAGTACCTGTGACCCCTTCACACTCACACTCCTGCCACAGAAGCCTTGGCTCTTAGAAATCAAATACCAAGAACTAACTTCTGCATTTTATGTCATTCCTCTCCAGAGGCAATGAATGCTGCACATCAAGCTGCAAAAAATGGTTTGCTGGAGAGGGGGGGCGGGGGGTGGGGTAGATGGTAACAAAAAACTACCAGGGAGAAAAAAGTAGGTTCATATTTCAAAGCTATTAACCTGCCAACGTTAAATCGAATTAAGATGAGAAGAGGCGAAATACATAGAGATCAAGTGAGATGGCTTCTCTAATAAATCAGGCAACAAATAATAAGGACTTAAATTTGGTTGGTGGCTGCAAGGAAAATAATTTGGCTAGGGCCTAGAAAAGAAGTAACTTGGCTGAAGGATACAAATCGTGGGGTAGACTCTACAAAGCTTGGCAAGCAATTGGATCCAAACAAAGGAGAACAAATAGTAGGTCCAAGGCCAAAAATGGATGTTTCATGCCCAGGTTACTACATTCTTTGGATCTAAAGTTTTGAATTTATTTGAGTCACTTACCTTTTATTTTTGATCTACTTCCTTATTTTTTTAACATTTAAAATTTTGAAATATATAGAAGGGTGAATACTTTTAAAGCTAACATCTGAGTAACCAGCACACAGATCCAAAATTAGAATATACCAACCCCCAGAAACCCTCTGTGTGCCCTTCCCAATTCAAAACCATCTCTCCCTCAAGAGGTAATTTATCTTCTAACTTTTATGGAAATTATTTTCTTGCTTTTTTCTAAAGGTCATATAACTTTTTTCAGGTAGATTGCCTATCTCCACTTCATTTAGTTGTTCTTGTGGGTTTTTATCTTCTTCCTTCATTTGCAACATATTTCTCTGTCATCTCATTTTGTCTGACTTTCTGTGTTCATGGTCTCCTTCCCACAGTCTGCAGGATCATAGTTCCTCTTGCTTCTGGTGTCTGCCCCCTGGTGGGTGAGGTTGGTCCAGGGGCTTGTGCAGGCTTCCTGTTGGGAGAGACTGGTGCCTGCCCTCTGGTGGGTGGAGCTGGGTCATGTCCCTCTGATGGGCAGGGCCATGTCCATGTCAAGGGGTGTGTTTTGAGGTGGCTGTGATCTCAGTACGACTTTAGGCAGCCTGTCTTCTGATGGGTGGGGCTGTGTTCCTATCTCGTTGGTTGTTGGTATGAGGCTTTCCAGCACTAGAGTGTGCAGGTTATTGGGTGGGGCTGGGTCTTAGTGCTGAAATGTGGACTTCCAGGAGAGCTCACTCCAATCAATATTCCCTGGGGGTTCTGCTACCAGTCTCTTTGCCCCCACAGTGAGTTATAGTCTACCTTAACCTCCCCAGGAGACCCTCCAAGACCCCTAGGTAGGTCTAGCCCAGGTCCCTATGGAAGTACTCCTGTGTGCTGGGTCCCAGTGCACGTGAGACCTTGTGTGCACCCTCCAAGAGTGGAGTCTCTGTTTCCCCCAGCCCTGTGGAGGTCCTGCACTCAAGCCCCACTGGCCTTCAAGGCTAAATGCTCTGGGGGTTCTTCCTCCCAATGCCAGACCCTCAGACTGTCACAGAGGGCTATTTTTATGTGGGAACGTCCCTGTGTAGCCTGCATGGGTTTAATATTTTTTGGTGAGAGGGCTCTTTTTAGTATAGATGTCTGCCACCTCTTTCCTCAGTGTTTGCTAGCTGTTATCCCCTTGATAGGAGGTGTGACTGATGTTGTGGTGACCAGAACCTGCACTGGATATTGAGCAGGGCCTCCCCTTTGCTCTGTGGTTGTCACTGCCCTGTCGGGGGTGGGGTCTGCTCCCTAGTTGTCAGAGTAGAGTCCCCCAGATCTGTTTCTGAGCTATGTTTCTGATCTGTGGTGTGAGGTAGGCGGGACTGGAGCATTCCTCCTCTGGAGCTGTTCACCTATGGGTGTGCTCTGTTGTGTCACCTTCACCTGTTGTACAAGCTCTTAGATTACACTGTTGTTGGTACTGCTCTCGTCCCCACCTTAACCATGGGAATGCCTGCAGTTGGCCCCAGAGTCCCTCAGACGTTGTTTTCACCAGGCCACCAGCGCAGATCCACTGAAGTCAGGTCCCAGGATTGCAGTAATCATGGATCTGGACCCGCTGTGTGCACTATGGGGGCAGCTCAGACTCTGGCCTGGCCCGACCCCCCGGTGTAAGTGCCCACAAAGTCTACAGCTGCTAAAGCTAGGCCCATCTTGGCTGCAGGAGCACTTGCTGCCCATTTAGATGTTCTGCAGGCACTTAGCTTACAAAGCTGTTTGCAGGGTTGTCAATACGCAGTTTGTGCAGCTGCGAGGAGAGACTTCAGCTTCTCTTCCTTAGTTGCACAGCCCCTGGGGCTCAGCTGTGGTTTCAGCACCACCTCTGCCTGTGGGCCACCCACAGGGGCCTGCTCCCGAGGCTGCCCTGGAGCACACAAGTCCGCCCCGCCGAGGAGGGGGACGTGGATGCAGCAGCGGCCGGGGTCACAAGAGCTCCTGCCCCGCCGGGCGCCCTTCCTCGTGCCCAGGGAGGCAGGGGCCTCATGTGGGGAGAGAGGCTGCAGTGGCAGTCCTGCCCCTTGCAAGTCACTTAACAATGGTGCTTCGCTTCTATGGCGGTCTGGGTTTCCTCTACAAGCATTCCTAGTTGCGGATTTCCTCACTTCCATCCCTTCAGGCTGTCTCCGCACAGTCAACATAAGTCTTCTCCCCGGGTCTGCTCTCCAAACCCCACATTTTAGCACCCAGCCCCCATACACACTGGCGACACACCTCTCAGGCTGGGGCACACAGGGCTGTGGCGAGGACCATCTGTGTAGGTCTCACTCTGTCCTGCCTGCCACAGACAGGTTGCTGGGCTCTCCTCCCATAGCCCCCAAAGTTCCCCTTCTGTCCCAACTGATCTCCTCGCTGGTGAGGGGGCTTCCCCAGGTGCGGGAACCTCTCCTCACCTTCAGCTCCCCCAAGGGGTGCAGGTCCCATCCCACTTCCTCTCCTCATCCTTTCCCTTCTTTCTTTCATCCTACCCAGCTACACAGGGGTCTTTCTTGTCCTTTTAGGTGTCCGAATTTGTCGTTTTCACTGTAAAAACGATGTATGTGCCAAGTGTCCTGATTAAGAATGATTAAAGAAAAGACACATTTCTCTTCTCCCCCAACCCAACCCCCCTATCATTTTAGACCCCTAAGGGGACCTGTGCAAGATCAGTGAAAATTGCCATTGACACGGGGTACCGGCACATTGATGGCGCCTACCTCTACCAGAACGAGCACGAAGTGGGGGAGGCCATCAGGGAGAAGATAGCAGAAGGAAAGGTGCAGAGGCAGGATATCTTCTACTGCGGAAAGGTGAGGTCTTCCCTTCACCCTACACGACTTATGTTCATGGTGGGTCTGACGTCTTTTCTCTGCTGAAGAATGTTGAACTCACCAAACCCTAAAGGCTTGCAGGATCTTAGTTCCCCGTGTCCCCTGCAGTGGAAGTGCAGAGTCCTAACCGCTGGACTGCCAGGGAAGTCCTGAGGAGTGAGTTCTTAACTGCCAAGTTCCTCAATCTTGCCAAGAATTTAGGGACTAATTAGCCCCTTGAAGGTTAGGGAAAAGTTCTTTCTTCCTACTTGGGCATTGATTTAAGACAATATGGAAGAGTCAAATCTACAAAGAAAGTAGATTTGAGGAGTGAGGGGAAGTAAGGAGGTGGTTCACATTACAATAAGCATTTGTCAAAACTTCTTTTAAAAGGAGGCAGCTTTTTCTTCTGTATATGCCTATTTGTCCATAGATCACTAATTTTTTTTGAGATATAATTCACGTACCATAAAGTTCACCATTTTTAGTATACTCACAGAGTTGTACAACCATGACCACTACCTTTTCCAGAATATTTTTATCACTCCAAAAAGAAACCTCTTACCCACTAGTAATCACTTCCCATTTATCCCTCTCCCCCAGTCACTGGTAAACACTGATCTACTTTCTGTCTCTTTAGTTTTCCTATTCTGGACACTTCATACAAAAGGAATCATACAATATGTGTTCTTTTCTGTCTAGCTTCTTTCACTTAGTATAATGTTTTCTACTTTCAACCATGTTGTAGCACATATCAGAATTTCATTTCTTTTTATGGCCAAATAATATTCCATTGTATGGATATACCACATTTTGTTTGGATCACTATCTTTTGAGAAATTGAAATCCCCAGTGTTAGAAATCACTATCCATTCAAGAGCAATCAGAAAGATAAAGCATCATGATAAAATGAAAGCCAGTGGAAACATAGGATACATATTTACAGGCAGCCTTGCAGGAATAAAACTGTATAACTTTAGAGAACTTGTAATACAATTCTCTTAAGTTTTCTAAAGAGAACAAAATGGTGCTTCTGACTTCACTCACTCCCCAGAACCCCGTCCTCCCGACTCCTTTCCAGCCTCTCCAGGAGTTTGCAGTTCCCCAAGTCACCAGCCACTTATGGGCTATGATTTCAAGGGGCCATGTAGAGCCACTGTCCCAAAATATCAGCCTGAAGCTTTTCACTTTATTATAGCTTTACAACCTGATTCCTAAAGATTTTGTTATTACAGGGTCCCTCATTACAACTCACCAAGTGTTTCCGGGGAAAAATAAACTTGAACTCATATCCTGAGGACCTGAGCCAAAGAAGCCTGCCCAAAGCTGGAAATATTTTTGAATTTATTAAAAAAAAACAAAACTTTCCTTCTTATCTCCTTGGTAAACCATTAAAGCTGTTGGAATACCTATCATGATGAAAAAATTGAACTGAATTAAATCACCCATTTCATTTCATTTCAAGGTTGATATGAGTTAACATTTACAAAGCACTTAAAGAGTACCTAGAACTAGTACTGCATGTGTTTGTTGAATAAAAATAGATTAAAACATATAAAACAGAATTTTCAGTTAGATGAGATTTCAACAATACACCAAAAGGACCCACAGTAACAACAAAAACACATTTTTCTCTACTCTCACATTGTTTTCTCTTCTCTGTGCTCTGAAGGCAAGAAAAAACATTATTGTCCAACATAGGAAAAAAATCAAATTTTGCTAATTTTGCTTGCTCTTACTTGTGGCAAAAAATGTACATAAATTCAAAACTTTTTTTTCCAAAAAATATGTAAGCAAATTTGATGCTCCAAGAAGATGTGTTCATTTATCCTGAAGCTCTGGGTACCCTTCAGTATCCCATGTTTTACAGACCTCAAGGGTACACATGCTCCAGTTTGACAACCCAAGGCTTAATCTTTCATTACCTAACACTTTAGAGAACGAGTAATTTCTTTTTCTTGTTTTCTTATTTATGTTAAGCTGTCTACATTCCTTTTATTTACTTTTTCAGCTTTATTGAGATATAATTGACATATGGCCTTGTATAAAGTGTACAACGCATTGATTTGATACAATTATATATTGCAAAATGGTTACCACCATAGTGTTAGCTAACACCTCCATCACATTACATAATTACCATTTATTTTCTGTGATGAGAACATTTAAGATTTATTCTCTTAGCAACTTTCAAGTATATAATACAGTATTGTTAACTATAATCACCATGCTGTTCATTAGATCCCCAGAACTTATTCATCTTATAACAGGGAGTTTGTACCCTTTGACCAACATCTCCCCATTTGTATTCATGAATAGCTGTTTTGTTTTGTTTTTTCATGAATAGCTATTTAATTGTTTTTTATATAAATTTATTTATTTTATTTACTTTATTTTTGGCTGCATTGGGTCTTCGTTGCTACACGCGGGCTTTTCTCTGGTTGCGGTGAGCAGGGGCTACTCTTCGTTGTGGTGTGCAAGCTTCTCATTGTGGTGGCTTCTCGGGAGCACAGGCTCTAGGCACACGGGCTTCAGTAGTTGTTGGACATGGGCTCAGTAGTTGTGGCTCGCGGGCTCTAGAGCGCAGGCTCAGTAGTTGTGGTGTACGGGCTTAGTTGTTCCGTGGCATGTGGTATCTTCCTGGACCAGGGCTCGAACCCGTGTCTCCTGCACTGGCAGGCGGATTCTTAACCACTGCACCACCAGGGATGCCCCATGAATAGCTATTTAATTGTTGATCTTTGTTGGAGGACTGGAGGCTGGGGTCTCCCGTGCCACCATTTTGGTGACATTATTGATTTAGATCTTAGTAGGGATTGGCAGAATTTTCCTGGGGAAATGAGGAAGTGAACCAAATGAGAACATAGGAGCAGTGAAAAGGGATCTAAACTTTTGCAATAATTTAAAATTTCACCAGCTTCTGCACCGCCCATCACAATGTGGAGGATCTGGTGAAGACACGTACACAACCATATTTCTTACTCACATGAAGCACACCTTTTATCAATGAAATGAAAATAAATTGCCAAACCAGGTCAGAACCACTAGTCAGATACATGTTCCCTAATTACACAATGAGGAAAAGTGAAAGTGCTAAGAGTCGATTAGGCAATTAGCATAGAGCAGAGGAAGACTTTATTGCTGAATTAGGTACTCTGTGGTTCAGGTGGATCTTTAAATCTCTGGTACTATATTTGGATAAAGTTATACTCTGGATATCAATTTATATCAGCTCAACCTATACTCAGATGACACTGCAATGTAAACATATTTTTGTGAAATGAAATGGGTGAATACAATGTGTATGAGTGTTTGTAAAGAATAAAGGGCTGGGGAATTCCCTGGTGGTCTAGTGGTTAGAACTCTGCTCTTCCACTGCAGGGGGCATGGGTGTTGGGGAACTAAGATCCTGCTGCGCGGTGCGGCGGAAAAAAAAAGAAACAGTAAAAAAAATTTTGGGGGCTTCCCTGGTGGCGCAGTAGTTGAGAATCTGCCTGCTAATGCAGGGGACACGGGTTCGAGCCCTGGTCTGGGAAGATCCCACATGCCGCGGAGCAACTAGGCCCGTGAGCCACTACTGAGCCTGCGCGTCTGGAGCCTGTGCTCTGCAACAAGAGAGGCCATGATAGTGAGAGGCCCGTGCACCGCAATGAAGAGTGGCCCCCGCTTGCCGCAACTAGAGAAAGCCCTCGCACAGAAACGAAGACCCAACATAGCAATCAATCAATCAATCAATCAATCTTTAAAAAAAAAAATTTTTTTAAAGGGCTGCATATTGTTAAAAATAATAATAATAATGAGGATATTAGTTAACTATCTCCCTTTTTTTCTTTCAGCTGTGGGCTACACATCATGACCCACAGATGGTCCGCCCAACTCTGGAGAGGACGCTCAAGGACCTCCAGCTAGATTATGTGGATCTTTACATCATTGAAATACCTATGGCTTTTAAGGTAAGTTCATAAGCCTAAAGGTAAGGCCTCTGCTCTTTGGCAACCATGGGCCAACATCTATGTACGGGAAGCTCATTCATTACTTAGCACCATAGAATATTATGATGTTTTGTTACCGTAAATCAGATAGTACTGACCTAACCCAACAAATGCCAAGAAAGATTATGTGTAGCCAACTCAGGCCTGGATCCCAAGTTTCTAGATTCATAATCCAATGCACTGTCTGTTATATCATGTCTTTGCAGCTATAAACGCTCTCCATCAAACCAACAAGTAGTCTCCTAGCTGTAGTCCACATTGCAGTTGTCCAGCATCCAGACACACCC
This sequence comes from Balaenoptera borealis, assembly GCF_965194805.1. Classification (NCBI taxonomy): domain Eukaryota; kingdom Metazoa; phylum Chordata; class Mammalia; order Artiodactyla; family Balaenopteridae; genus Balaenoptera; species Balaenoptera borealis. Next base: position 114,662,153 of record NC_138864.1, read on the forward strand.
TTCTTCCCATTCACACAGTCACGAAAACATCCCTGCACAACATAATGTAAAATAATAAATACAACTGAAAACCTACTCACACTCCACCCTCTCCAAAGGAAAATAACCCAAAGAGTAGTCAGATTTTTGAAGCCAGTTCCAAGATCAGGACTTCTAGGTGATATCTATTCCTCTAATTCAAATGCACTCCTTCCTTGAACTTTCTCAGTATATGGACTCAGTTTAAGCACCACCAACACACCCAGTATACACTGCTGAAGAGCAGCAGCTGCTTTAAGATTTCACTGAGGGAAGGAGAGATTGAAAAACAAAACTGACCACTTGTCCATGAGGTAAACCAGATCCTGCTGGACACGAAAGACAAGGACTCTCTGCCATCGCAGTGGCCAGAATTTCTTTACACAGCCAACCTGGCTGCCCCGTTCTGTTCTCTGGAAGCACCTCCCTTATTAACTCTCCTCTGTGGTCATATCCAAGATGTGACCTTAGCAATTACATATCCCAGAAACCTCATTTCACAGAAAAGAAAAGCAATGAACTACTTAGGATTAAAGTCCATCAGAATTAGGACAAGATCCTGGGTCCCCTGATGCCAATCTCATACGTGTTCCCTTATACTACACTACCCTCTGCCTTATCCTCACAAGCCTAATAATCCCAATGTCCTGTGGACTACAGTGATTTTTTTATGTCAGGCTCTTGGGATTTTGACCTTAGCGCTTCTCCTCACTCAGCTAACTTCGATTCTTATTCAAATGGCAGAGTTCTAAGCTGAGTCTTACAGATTTGGAAAGAACCGGTATTTAAAAGTGAGAAAATGAAATTTACTTCTCTGTGGCTGACTAATGACTTGTAAAATCTTTTTGGAGAAGGTAAATAAAGAAATTCTATTTCTATTCTTAAATAGGATCAAGGCTCAAGGACACAGAGAAGGTAAACTTTTAACAGTGAGAAATTACACAGTAGAGTGACATTACCTCCCAACTGAACCTGTACTTCCTGTAATTGAGAAATCAGTCTTTGAAGCCAAAATATCACTTGCTTTTTGAATCTCATGATTCTTTTTAAAGAAAAACCTTTCTCGCTAAAATATTTTACCACTCTGTTATTTTTTAAATGTAAAGTTAATAAGCAGACACAATTTCAGAACAACAAAATACAAAGTACAAAAAATCATGATAAGACATTTTAAAAAGACAAAGTTATTGCTAAACAGGAATGAGGGTCAATAGCATGGATTTTTAGAGGGTTGAGTTATTCTTCTAATAATGCCTTACAGTCAGGAGCAGGAAAGGAGTAAAAAGACAATGAGCTTATCCAAATGAAAAGATTAGTAAAGTAAGCACAGTGGAACATCATAGAAATATCTAACATGGGTTCAGACTTGGAGAGGACTTAATTAAAATTTGGGAGAGTAAAAACTATTAATAGTAACAGAGTTCATAATGGAGATACAAGGCCATTTCAGGTCAGAAGTAAAATTAGGAAAGGCAAAAAGCAAGAAATATGGAGGGAGTCTGGAGTGGAAATAAGCCTCATAAGTGTTGAGAAGGTCAAAGGGCTTAGAAATCAGAGATAACCAGGGTAGTTAATATGAATGATTACATGGCTTTGAGGAGAAAGGAGTCCTTTTCCTGCTCTCAGTGAAATAGAAGAAAATTGAGGTGAAATTATCTTTGCTAAAGAGGGCATGGAGAAATTGTTATCACCAGGTGAAAGTTTCATTCAGGTGAGATGGCAGAGCGAAAAATTAGGGGAAAATTTTAAGAATATAATGGATTTTATCCAATTGCTTGATTTTCAACAACAAAAAATTCCTATTATCAAGGTCTACAAAGACTTCTATGCCACCAACCAAATCCAGTAGACACTTTGTCCTCATATTTTATTTGATCTCTTTCAGCACAGTTGGCTACTGCCTCCTTCTTTAAACATTTTCATCTCATGGCTTCTATGATATCACCCTCTGGTGATTCTTTGACAGCTTCTTCCCTGCTAAACTCCAAATGTTTTGCCCAGTGCTTTATCCTCAATATTCTTGTCTTACTGAGCCATACTCTCTCTATAGGTGATTTCATCCAGTTGCATGGATTGAATACCATTTTATATGCTGAGGACTCCCAAATTTTATCTGTACCCATGACCTCTCTCTGAGCCACTCTCTGAGACTTCTCTGTTCTCTTCAAATATCCACTTGACTGTCTAACAGTCATTTCAAACTCAAACTATGCAAAACAAAACTCTCAATTCCTTGTCCAACCTCAGGAGATGATTACCACCATCCACTCAAGGAATCTAGAAATCATCTTTTATTTCTATCCCATTTCCAAGCCCCTAAGAGATGGGTCCCATTTTTAAATATAGCAAAAAAGGAGAAATCTGAAAGACAATTTGCACACCATAGTCAATCTTCATTGGGAAAGTATCATCCAAAAGTTAGAGGAGGAGGTTTGACACTTACATAGTGTATGAGGTAGAAAAAAAGATGCTGAACTCCTAGAAGGCCCAAAAAAGGGAAAGAAAAGAACCACGGGGCGATTAGCCAGACCTGAGAAGTAATGTGCTATGCATTTCCCTTATACTTAAGGAACATTGCATTCATCAACTATACTTAGCTGAAGAATTTCCTCCTCTCAGCCTTAGTGATGACCTTTGGTTTCTTATAAGAGTAAGAAATTTGCTGTCCTCAACTTTGGCCAGGATAGACTATCCAAACACTGAGTCTAAAAGTCCTAATTCTCAACTTTTACTTTTCTTTAATGAGAAATTTTATCATTAAGAGAAAACTTTGTGGCTTAAGAACAACAATAATCTGTCAATAAATAAAGAATAATGAATGCTGGGGTGAGAGAATGAGACTGATGTGTCATATATGTTGGACAAATGAATTTCTGGACAGTTCCACAGGGGGAGGGGGAAAAAAAAATATATATATATATATATCTTGAATTGGTTTCCCAGGGCCCGGGTATATTGGAATACTGACAACTTAAATTCCATCATTTCAATCCCCAGATATAAATAAAGTTAACTACACTTTTTCTTTTTCTTTCTCTTTTTTGACAGCCTGGAGATGAATTCTATCCTAAAGATGAAAATGGCAAATGGTTATATCACAAGTCAAATCTGTGTGCCACTTGGGAGGTAAGTTCAAGTGGGCCTCTTATGTTAAAAGACTACATTTTTCAATTGTGATCTGATTATTCCTATTCGATTTACAGAGAGTTGCAACCTTTACTCCCAATGAAAAGTAGTAGTCAGGTATTTCTAACCACGAGCAAAGATGTATAAAATCTCCACTTCTGGGTGCTGTAAAATGTTTGATTTTGCTTTGATGGAAGAGAAGAATGCCAAAGATAAGGAAGAGAGAAGTGTGGGAGGAAAAAGAAAGTAAAGGAAATAAGTTCTACTGTAACACTAAATAAAAATATATAAATGAGATAAACTCACAAATTTTTTGTTTCTCAAATTGAATTTTTAAAAATCAGTAATATGATGTCTAAAAGAAACAAATGTAAAATAATATATGAAAAACTGAAAAATAATTCTGGTTCCATTTCTGAGCAGGCTGCTGGCTCTTTCCCCAAGATTATAAGAGTGAGAAACTAGGGGAAAATAATGAGAAAACCCTTATGGATTTAGGTGGGAGGCAGGTACAGATATTTTGAACTGGTTTGTTTATGAGGTAGTACGGAAGCTTTTACCTAGAGTGAGAGGCAACTCAGCAACCAGTAAGATAATATAGGAAAGGAACTATCAGAGTGATTTTTGCTCTTATTTCTCTCTTGCTATAGCCTTGGGACACACTCCACACATGTAGACACTTAGGACTCATGTTCAGATGTCTTCAGGAATCAAGTCAGAGCAGCACTGAAATCTTGCACTTGTGAGAAGCTGATAAAAACATAAGTCTCTGCGTGACCTCTGGCAGTTGTTTCCTGCCTCTCCCAATTCAAACTCCAAAGGCTGGAAATGATACTCTAATGATCACCTCATTCTAATAGACTTCCCCCTGTTTAGGTTACAGCTGAGGATCTGAACTGTGGCTTGTTTTGAGGGGTGAGGAGGCACTGAGTGTGTTTTCTGCTGTCTGGGGCTCTCCACCCGAAAGACCATACACTCACTCCTGACCTCATTGGAGCTAACTAGGATTGGAGTCTGGCATTCTCCTCTAAGGGACTGCCTCACAGTGTAGCTAATATCCTCAGGAGAAAATGAGCTCAGAGCCCAAAATAACAAGGCATTTATTTCACAAGGAAACAACATATCTCAATTACATATCGCAACAAAAACAGAACAGAGGACCAAGAACTTTTTAATTAGCCAATTAATATATTCAAGGAGATAAAAAAAGATATCAGCAATATGAAATAAGAACAAGAAAACATTTTTTTAAAACAAGCAAAAATAATAATTAGGAAAAATAAGAACACAGTGCAATAGATGGGATAAAAATAGAATCGATACAGAAAAGGAAAAGATGATCAGCTTAAAAGATCAGAATGAGGAAATCTCCCAGTTGAAGAAGGAAAGGACAAGAAAAAATTTTAAATGTGAAATATGAAAAGCTAAGAGATGTAAATCATAAAATTAGAATTTCCAGTATCCATACAATAGAAGTCTTAGAAAAAAAGAAAGAAGAAAAAAGAAAAGGAAGTAATAATTGAAGAAAAAACCCAGAGATATTGAAAAGGCATGAATTACCAAAGAGGAAAGAGAAAGAAACCCATACCTGGATGCTTTATAGTGAAATTTCAGGATGTCAAACATAAAGAGAAAATGTTAAAACTTCCAGAGTATAGCAAACAAGCCAGTAAAGGAGACAAAATGAAATAATAAAAAATAATCAGTCTAAGAGAAGGCAGGAAAATAAGAAAAAAGGGGAAATGAATAGATGGGAAAAACAGAAAATAAATAGCAAGATGGGGGATTTAAATTCAGTGGTGTCAATAATTACAGTGTATGTAAAGAGCCTAAACAACCCAGTTAAAATGCAGAGGTTGTCAGAATGGATAAAAAGCAAAACCCCACTATATATTATATACAAGAAACTCATTTTAAATAATAAGACATGCAACTAAGCCCATGCGCCACAACTACTGAGCCTGCGCTCTAGAGCACACATGCCACAACTACTGAGCCTGCATGCTGCAACTACTGAAGCCCGCATACCTAGAGCCTGTGCTCAGCAACAAGAGAAAGCCACTGCAATGAGAAACCTGCACACTGCAATGAAGAGTAGCCCCTGCTCGCCACAACTAAAGAAAGCCTACACACAGCAACAAAGACCCAACGCAGCCAAAAATTAAAAAAATAATACATAAATAATAAGACACAAATAGGTTGAAAGTAAAAGGTTAAAAAATAAAAGTAAAAGGCTAGAATAAGATGTACTAGGCTGACAGTAATCAAAAGAGAGCTGGACTAGCTATTTTAATGTCAACAAAAATTTCAGAGCAAAGAGTGTTACCAGGGATAAGGAATTTTGTTTTATAATAATAAAGGGTTCAATCCTAAACATCTATGCACCTAATAACAGAACTCCAAAATACATGAAGCAAAACTAAGAGAACTGAAAAGAGAAAAAGAATAATCCACAATTCTAGTCAGAGATTTCAAAACCTCTCTCTCGATAATTGAGATAATAAGTAGACAGAAAGTCTATAGAATATAGGAGACTTAAACATTATCAAACAACTTGACCTAATTGACATTTATAGAATACTTTTCCAAAATATAACAGAATGCTATTTTTCAAGTGCACATGGAATATTTCACAAAATAGTTCATTTTCTGAGACATAAAATGGATCTCAATACATTTAAAAATATTCTTCATGCAAAGTAGGCTGTCTGATGACATTGGAATTAAATTTGAGTCAATAACAAAAATATATCTGAAAAATCATCATATATTTGGAAACTAAGAAGATACATGTAAATAACCCATAAGATAAAGAAAAAATAACAAAATCTGAATCTATATGTACTCTATATGCTAGCAACACACAATTGGAAATGGAATTTTTTAAAAACAATGTTAAATATTTAGAGATAAATTTAACAAAATCTATGCAAGACTTATATAGTTAAAACTACAATATTTTACTGAGAGGATTTTTTTTAATTTAAATAAATGGAGAGCTGTATCATGTTCTTTGATGGAAAGATTGAATACAGATAAGTTGTTAATTCTCCCCTGATTCATGGATAGATTCAGTGCAATCCCAATGACTATCCCAAAGGAAATTGAAAAGCTGATTCTAAAATGTATAGGGAAGTGCAAAAACCATAATGATAAAGATTTAATTTACTAAGAAGATATATCAATCTTAAACACATATGTACCAAATAAAATAACTTCAAAATATATAAAGCAAAAATTGATAGAATACAGAAAGACACTGGTAAATCCACTGTTACAGTGGGAGATTTCTGATATATTTCTCTAAATTATTGAAAAGCCAGGAAAAGCTAGACCTAATCTTCTATATAATGCGTGTGTATGTGTGAGAGAGAAACAAGAAGGATCTGTATCCAAAAATAGGAGAATATACATTTTCCACACATACCAGACACATAAAAATTTTCAGGTACTATACCATAAAGAAAACCTCAACAAATTTTAAGAAATAAGATCATTATTATCATGCTGGTATACATTATGAAAATACAAGGGGAAGATATGATATACAACATTTCCCCCAAATCATTCAATTACAGAATTCCTGCCTGTCTCCTCCACTTTTCTTTAGTTCACAGAATGCCTATTAATATACCCAGGGACTTTACTTTTTAAAGAATTCACAGTCACCCTTATAAATGTTTACTCTTGCTTGTGTTGAGGTTTCTTTCTTGACCCATTGGCTTTTACCCTATAGGCTTTAGAAGCTTGCAAAGATGCTGGCTTGGTGAAATCCCTCGGTGTATCCAATTTTAACCGTAGGCAGCTGGAGCTCATTCTGAACAAACCAGGACTTAAGCATAAGCCAGTCAGCAACCAGGTACAGCTTGACAAGGGGAGGGAGGTGAGGGGGAGTGTGGGGATTGGGGAATGTGGGAGAATCCATTACTTAACAGAAAGAATCCTGGACTAGGAGTCAGGAAGTCTTGTGGTCACTTTACGTATATCTCATCATTAGACTGTGGGCAAGTCAATTTATGTCTCTTAAGAAAAAAGATTTGAAAGTTCAAATCCAAAAAGTAACCCAAACTTTTTCTGAAGAAAAATAATAATGTAGGGGGACAAAACCTACCAGATATTGACACACAGAGTATTTAAAATAATGTAAGATTAGCACAAGAACCAACATACAAATAAATAGAAAATAAGAAATACCTTAGAAACAGTCTCAAATAAAAACTTAATGTAAAATAAAATAGCACAAACTAATGACAAAGGAATTGATTTTTCAGTAAATAGTGTGGGGAAAATTGATAGTTATATAGTAACAAATATAGATCTTTGCCTCATGTTATACTCCAAAGTGTCCCTTTGATCAGGAGTTAAAAGAAGAAACAAGAAATTATTTGTGAATACTACAAAAGAATTTTAGTTTTCTGGAACTATGGATAGAAAGGGAAGCCATGGGGAAATTATAAAGAAAACCAATACATGTAATAGTATAAAAATGTTAAACCCTAAAAATATTAGAAACAAAGAGCAAACAAAATTAGATGATTATATTTAAAAATATAATAGAAAAAGGGGATCATGTCCTTACGAATTAAAAGCCTAATAAAAATCAATGAGAAAAATACTAAGGCTCAAAAGAAATGAACAGAAATTCACAGAAGACAGATTGCAAGACTGGTAGACATATGAAAAATATTTAGCTGCTCTAGTAATTATGGAAATTTAAATTTAAGTGTAATTTTGTATTGTGTATCAAATTAGCAAAGTTTCTGTTTTATTTTTTAATATAGTGTTCCATGTAAGCAAGTGATGGAGTGCTGACAAATGCAAATTGGTTCCTTCCTGGAAAGCAATTTTGCAATAAGTAGCAAGAGCCTTAAAAAGTGTTTAGTTTTCGATTTCTAGGAATCCATCCTTGTGAAAAAAAAATCAGAACACCCATATGTGTGTTTGTCACAGCACTTTACGTGTGTGTTGCAGCACCATTTATCATGGCAAAAAAAAAAAAAAAAAAAAAAAACACCAAAAAGGAAACAAATATGAAAAATTCAGGGAATGTTTACATAAACTTTAAAACATTTATAATATGTGAAATCTTAACAAAAAATGTTCTTGAATCACTCTTGAGGAAAAGAGAAATGGCCACGATATTAAGTGGAAAGACCAGTATACAAAACGTAACACAGTATGAAGGTGATTATATTATTTAAAAAGTGCAAATATTGGAAAGAAATATATCAAAATGCTAACCATGGCTATCTCTGGCTGTGAATTTTACAAGTAAATTCTGTTTTCTTCTTTATGCTTTTCTGTATTTCAAGTCTTCTGCAGTGAGCATATATGACTCTTATAATCACAACAAAATACTATTGTTAAATGGGGATATGACATCCTCTTCCCCCTACTTCATAAAACATTAAGAAGCTGCACTAAAAAATGCTCTTGGAACTGGTAAATATTCACAAACTTGGATTATGGTGGACTTGTTTGTTGAATTCATTGTTATTAGAAACTCAAAAGGATTCATAACAGAAAAAATGAATTACCTACATCATGACAGTAGCTCACAGCTAAATAGAAGTGTTGCCATATTTAGAAGTACCACTTCCGAACTGATACCTCAGCTAGTACTATATCATATGCTCTCAGGAACAGAGAGCAACTACCTTTGCCTTCCTCATTGATCTCAATCCATCCCTTTATTCTTAATCAATCCCCTACCCAGCATATCCTTCACATCTCCTTCCTGCACCCCTAAGAACAATATTTTGTTCTAAAAATGTTGAAGTGACAAGCAGCTTTCTTCTTACAAATGCACAGAGACAGATGGTGATTTTCGACCTGAGAATGAAAAATAGTGAAAATTTGACAGTGTGTTTCCTCATGCCAAGGAGGAAATACCCTGATCTGTTGGCACAAGAATGTCGATCAGCTTCACAAATATACCCTGAAAAAGAAGCAAGGCTTGTTGGAAGATCATAGCCTGAACCTATTCATGTGTCCTGTGGTGTCTGAAAGCAGAATATGCCAAAACTCTATAGAGCTGGCACAGATCAAAGTGCAGGTCTCCCAGCCACCAGCCATGACCCTATGCCCTGGTAGGACCATCTCTACTCCAGAGATACAAAATGAGCAGCTTTCAACCCAGGAATACGGTGAGCATATTTCGGGCATTAGACAGAGTGGACACATTTCATGTGCAAGGGATACATACCTGAAGGCCTTGCCTGATTCAAAATTCACGTATTTCTAAACTAATTTTCCCATTAGACTAAATCTAACGTAAAATTTGCAAATTTTTGTATTTTTCATTGACTTCATGAACAAATTGACATAGAATATAACCTCACTCTATACTCATTCTCAGAGCCTGAGCAATCCAAGATTCCTTAGTACTCCCTATGATGTCCATCGGAAGCAATGTCCCTCCAGGCTCCGCCCCTGGCTTAGACTGTCTGAAAGCCTTCCTAGCGTCATACTGTGCTCTCCCAGCCCAGTTCAAAGGGGACTGTGGACCTATCTCAAGCCATTTAATCTCATACAAAGTTCCAACACCTAACTCTAGGAACGAAGGAAAGAAGGGAGGTAAGGAGGGATGGAGGGAAGGAAAGAAGAAGGGAAGGAGTAAGGAAACTTTCCACATTCTTCAGTTTTTCCTGATCCTATTCACCATGCCTAACTCACAGGTGTTCTGACACAGAAATTAGTAAATATTTGTTGAGTGACTTCATTAATGAAATGAAAATTCAATGCAGTTTTTCATGGAAAGACAGAAGAGGTTGGGTTAATTAATGAAAGGACTTTTGCTATTTTCCTTCATGGATTCTGCCCAGCTTCTTAACTTCACCCTGTGAGATTTTGATATCTAAAACTACAGCATTACCAAAGGGTGTTGTAAAACCCCGGACACACCAAGACGCTGACAACTTACATCAGTTTTACATAGCAAACAAGGAAAAGTAAATACTGCAGCTCCACTGGCTCATTCACAAAGGGCTCTAAGCAGTCCCTAGCAAAGAAGGAAGGCAAGTGTGCTTAGATACCCTTCTCCTTAGAAATAAGGATGACATCAAGGCCCTGCAACATCAGGAACCATCACCACCCTCTACCTTAAACTGAGCATCCGGTCCCAGCCAGAAATGACCAGCTGTACCCCATATGAAGCCCAGCCTACAACAGTCTGCAGCATCAAGAGTGATGTTTCCTAAGATTCTGGCTTTGTCCTCTCTGTATAACTCTTGTTTTCACTCATTCAACAAATGGTCATCAAGCACCTGCCTTATGCCAGGCACTGTGCTAGGTTCTAGGCATGCAAAAGTGACCAAAGACAGATATAGTCCTTGCTCTCGTGGATCAGACATTAATGAAGTCAGGAAAGTTATATGTAATTGGAAACTGAGACAGATGCTCTGAAGAAAAGGAATGTGACTCTCTGAGGTCATACGCACTTGGGTCACGTTAGCCTACCCACTCCCACCCCCACCCTCACCTCCATCCCGAGAATTTCCTTCACTGAGTGGTCCTTTAGCGATATGCCCTCAAGTTTTTTATCAAAAAACTATCTATGCAAAGATCTTTGTTATATTACATATTATATTATATATTTGAGTTTATATTACATTAACTCAAAAGTTTTGTTGAGTACGGGTTTCTAGTATGTTGCCCAATGCAACTTTCTGTAAACTCCTGAATTTGTTCACAGAATGGATATTCACATACCTGTTTGTTTTATTTTTTAATTGTATTAGCCTTATTATGTATACATTTTGTATTATATATATATATATACACACACACACACACACACACAAATACACACACATATATATGTATATAGGTAAATACACATACTGTATACACATGTGCATATACATATTTAGGCCAGAGACCATAACAGCACTCCAACTGATTAGAAAGGAGTCCCTGTGGGGAAAATTAAATGTGTTTGGAGCAAGCAGGCAGGCATGAAAGTAAGGAATTCACACTTAGTCTTTAAGCAATGACGTGACATGATAAAAAAAAAAATGTGTTTGAAAAGATTAGTGTACCAATAAGATGGAAAATGAGAAAGAGACCAAAGGGGGAGAGTGATGCTAGGAGTGGGAGAGGGTAAGGGAAAGAAATACAGTCCACCCTCCATATCCATGGATGCAGAACCCGCAAATACAGAGGGCCCACTGTACTACACCATTTCACAAAATGGACTTGAGCATCTGTGGATTTTGGTGTTCGCTGGGGTGGGGGTGTGTGTCCTGGAACCAATCCTACGCAAATACCTAGGGACTACTGTACTATGGACACTGTGTGTCACTTTTTAGAATTAAGAAATGTTCCCAAGTGGGGGAGAAAACAAAAGTGTCTTAGGGAAAAGGAGGGATCAAGATTATGAGGGGGCAGGGGAAAAAGAAGAAATGGGAGAAACTGACAAGGGGGAAAAAAAAGTTTATCAAATTAGAAAAAGGAAAGAAGAGCTACCTCTAAGAGCTCCAGTTTACCTTTCCACTTCATCAGTAGCATTTTCTTGTGCCTTCTAGAAATGTAACTTGTCAAATATTTAATACTTTAGATAGTGAAAATAATAATTATATACTTAAAATACTTTAAGACTTGGTTGATTTTAATTAAAAAGAAAACATAAATGTAGGTCAAAAACTACCATAGTGTTTAAGAAGAAACTTTGAGAAGAACTTTTGTTGACACATGTATTTTTAGCACAGGAATCCTGTCAATAAGATACAGAAAATTAAACTAGGCCTACACTCGGTGGTGTAAAGAACTCTCCACCAAGAAGACAAAATTCATCTGTAAATTTAGTTTTATACATACTCTATCTCTTGTGAAAATATTCTTAGATGTTTGATAGTGAGGGACAGAGGGCTTCTGCAACATGTCACTTCTATTTACCAAGACTGTAATGTGAACCTTGAGACTGTGTGTTTCTTATGGAAAATTGTATTTGCTAGAATATTTACTATAAATAATTGAGTCTGTTTACTTAAAGTTTTAAACTGATAGCTGTAAAAATTGAATTTGTCCCCCAATTATTTTAGGATTAACCCACAGTTGGTGACCTCACTAACCTTGTTTTAATTCATCTCACCCATATATGAACAATGTAAACTTCCTTGTTGGGAAAAATATTTAAGATTTGCCTTGCTATCCAGAATACTTTGCAATCGATTTTATTGAAGAACTTTTTACAAACTATATAAAATTGCATTCATCCAAAAGCCCTTAATTTTGTGCTCTGCTCTCCAATGCAACCACATAGGTTGAATGCCATCCATATTTCACCCAGCCAAAACTCTTGAAATTTTGCCAACAACATGACATTGTCATTATTGCATACAGCCCTTTGGGGACCTCTAGGAATCCATCCTGGTAAGTAATGCTGTCTGTCTCCTCAGGAAGTATATTTCCTTTGGTGTAGAGTATGAGGCTAATGTAAATTGCTTGACTGAAATGACTCTGTTCAGCTGTGTGATCTTAAGGAAGTAATTTCTTCAAGTCATTCTCCACATATGCAAATTAGAGCTAACAGAACCTTCCTCACTGAGGTGTTGTAATAATTGATTAGACTCTACCTGTGAAAGTGCCTACCAGTACCTTATTATTTGACAAAGAGTCTCTATGGCCATATTCTGAAATTTTTGAATTTTTAAAATTTCTGTATTCAGTGGCAACACTTCACATTCCACAGACTTAAGTAGAAATTTTTCTACTCTAAGATGATTCCAAGAGTTGTGCCTTTGTTTCTTCTACTTCAGTCTTCTTGCCTTCCCCTGTATGCCTACTTCCAACCCCATTCTCTCTATAAGATCCATCAAAGCAATATTATTTACCCTCTGGAAGAGGCAGCTCTGTGAATCTGCCTGTCTTGATCTTCCCATACTAAGAGCAAGTCTTCCGAATACTCTGCACTCAGAGAAGTTGGTTACAGGTGACCTGAAGTGTTCTGGATAGGTTACCAGGTGAATGGGGGTCAGAGGAGGAGGGTGATTGGTAAACCACTGGTTCTCATTACTCGGACTAAATATGATGCATGTTTCGATTTTTTTTTTTTAAAGGGTGAATGTGTCTTCCCCACCTTTGTTAAAGGATGCACTTCTAAACTCACTGGGGAAAAAATACAATAAGACAGCAGCTCAAGTTGTTTTGCGTTTCAACATCCAGCGAGGAGTGGTTGTCATTCCTAAAAGCTTTAACCCTGAAAGGATCAAAGAAAACTTTCAAGTAAGAGAACTGCTTCTGGAAATGTAAAAAGTAGGGTATTTTTTTTTTTTTTTTTAGAGAATTTTGTGTTCAGATTAATAAGAAAGTTGCAATGCCTTCATATGTCATTTTATACCAGCTCCCTGACCCACTCCGCCCATACCTGGATTTAATTTTAGCTGAATTTGAGACAATTCCTAGTAATTCAGGGATTTCTTTGCTGCTTGTAGGCTACCTAGCTCCCTTATTTCTTCTGTTTCCTTACCTATTGACTCTGGACACTACCTACTCCCTTCCCCACCAGCACAGCAGGAATAGAAGGTATAGAATTTGAAATTCATAACAGTCAACTTTCCACCTTCTTAATGGCTCTGGAAAAAGTCGGGGACAAATTTGGAAATTATTGAAGAGGATCATTTAGACTTCATAAATGCCAACCCCCTTTGTTTCCTCTATAAGTAATCTGTAATCAGCTTTATAAATTATAGGTGAGAAAAGAGGCCACTAGACAATGGAGTGATTAGTTTACTGTGCTACTTCCAAAGAATAAACTGCTAGGTAAATGCAGCCATAGAAAAGTACCATGTAAAGTTAATCAGTTACCCATCAGTTAATAATTTAAATTTCAAAAGTAAGTTGTTTTTTGTCTTACTTATAATTAAAGATAAAAATGAGATAGTATTTATCCCCTCAGATAGGAAAATAATCAGAATGTTAACAGTGTGTGGGAAAACAGGCAGTTTCATATAATACTATTAGAAACATAAATTGATGTAAGATTTGGAGAAGGATGTCATTTTTCCAGATCCATCAAAATTCAAACATACATGTCCATTGACCCAACAATCTTTTCCCATAGATGTATTTGCATATTCATGCACACATATACAGATGTTTATTACAGCATACTTTATCAGCTAAAAAAAACTGGAAACAATTTTCAATACGATATTGTAAAACAAATTATGATATATTTGTACAATGAAATAGTATATAGGCATTTTTATTTATTTTTCTTTTTTAACAGAACTCTACTGAGGTGTAATTGAAATGCAATGAACTGGACATAAAGTATAAAATTGGAAAAGTTTTGACATATGTACACACCCATGAAACCATCACCACAATCAAGATAATGAACATATCTAGCACCTCCAATAGTCTCTTCATGCCCTTTTATAATCTATCCCTCCCGGTCCCCAATCCCAAGCAAGCACTGATTTGCTTTCTATCCCTATAGGCTAGTTTGCATTTCCTAGAATTTCAAATAAATGAATTCACACAGTATGTGTGCTTTTATATCCATTTTTAAATAATAAAGTGAAAATATAAGTACTGACATGGGAAGACATCCATGATATTAGACAATTATCTTCAGAGCTTTTTTGCTACCACATGAAGGAATGGAATTCAAACTTACCAAAGAAAAAGAGACATAATTTATTGCCTCTCATAACTGGAAAGTCCAAGGGTAGGTCAGACATGACTGGACACAGGTATTCAAATGATTTATAAAAGGATTGAGTTCTCCCCACCCCCTTTCTCCACATGGTGGTACACACAGATTAATATGGGTTAATCTGTTACCCACATTTAGTAAAGATGATCACAGATAAAGGCTTCTGTCTCTGTCAATCCCTGCTTGTCCCTTTATGGGTCATTGGCTACTCCCATAATAATCACTGTGTCTAATGAACAAGATACCTTGATTGGTCCCCTGGGCTACATCCCTATTCTCATGCTGAAGGAGGTGAGGTCATGTGACAAGTAGCCCTACTAGGTGCGGGAAGGTGTTAAAGAAAAAGGAAGCTTGTAAGGATTTCTTTTATAAGTGACTGGTTCATTCATGACTGTTTTTATGTTATAATAAATTTCCTTCTACAATCTCATAACTCCAATTCTTGGATAATAAATAATCAAAGGAAAGAATGCTCTGAAAAGACCACTTGGAAACAATCCTCGGGGGAATGACTAAGTAAATCATATTACATCTATACTACGGATATAGTGGTTAAATAAAGTCAGTCTATATATTTTGACAGAAAAGATCACTAAGACATATTATGTGAATGAGATAAAGTTGCAGAATAATAGAAATATGATACAATTATTGCATTTTGCTCTTGCTGTGTTGAATGTTTGGAAGGAATCTGTGGGAAGGGGAATAGGACTGGGGTGGTGGGTATCAAGAGACACTTTTGTTTTTTTCACTCCGTAAATGTCCATGTATTTCTGTAGTGTTTCATTTCTTTACAAAAAGCATATATTCATGTATTACTTTTACAATTAAAATTTATTCATGTAAATTACTAAATTAAAAGTTAAGGGATAGAAAGATAAAACAAGAGAAATTATAAACAAATCAACTGTTAAAAATATAAATAAGCTAAAATAAACTATTAAAATGTTCATAAAGGACAATTATAAAACCAAGGTACAAACTGTACAAGCTAAGAAAAAAACAAAACAATGAAAAAGTAACTAGAATTAAAAGGTAGATAAAGAGACATTAAAAATGACAAGAGAAAGGATTAAGATGATGAACCAAAGCAAATTAAAAGTTAAAAAGAATACATAAGCAAAATTAGAGGCTAGGGAATATTTTTGTTAAAAAAAAAAAAAGTGCATGAAGGCCATAGTCCAGAATCAAAAGTTCAGCATCTTATACCAAAATAATAAGAATTCTTCACTTTTAGATTTTTAGGAGATGTTCTGAATGCGTATTGTTTCACAACATTTGAAATTTCTTGCAAGATGTCCCCAGCAGGATTGTCTTAAAGACAAAGGGCAGAAAGAATTCCACCTCCACATGGGTGGGGTGGCCCCCCTGCACTAGCCCAACTCCTCTAAGACATTTGCAGAGATGTTCATAAATCTTTGAAGGGCTCCCACCGCTGGCCTCACTCCCTGATCCCAAGCTTGACCCATCTTCTACTATTATAAATGTCTGTTTTTTGTTTCTGTTATTTCAGATCTTTGACTTTTCTCTCACTGAAGAAGAAATGAGGGGCATTGAAGACTTGAATAAAAATGTCCGCTTCGTGGAAATGCTCATGTGAGTTCTGGGGGATCATTAATCAGGTTCTGCGCAGTGATGTTGGATTGTCAAGCGTCAACCAACAGGCTCTCATGAACCGGGACCGTGTCCATGGAAGGCACAAGGGTAAAGGCCGGTGGGCAGCATATTCTGAATTAGGAACTTCCTACAAACCTACATTTTTGTTTAAAAGAATATTTCTGACATTTATGACATTCCCATTGGTTAGGTTAAGGCATCACAGGCTAAAAACATTGAGGAGAATTAAATCACTGTTTTCGTATGTTAATACAACAGCAGCACAGATATGCAAACACCATATTTATTTCTTCCTTAGAAATCAAAGTGGGGGCTTCCCTGGTGGCGCAGTGGTTGAGAGTCTGCCTGCCAATGCAGGGGACATGGGTTCGAGCCCTGGTCTGGGAAGATCCCACATGCCGCGGAGCAACTAAGCCCGTATGCCACAACTACTGAGCCTGCGCGTCTGGAGCCTGTGCTCTGCAACAAGAGAGGCCGCGATAGTGAGAGGCCCGCGCACCGCGATGAAGAGTGGCCCCCACTCGCCGCAACTAGAGAAAGCCCTCGCACAGAAACAAAGACCCAACACAGCAAAAATAAATACATAAATAAATTTATAAAAAAAAAAAAAAAGAAAAAAAAGAAATCAAAGTGGGCACAAATTAGAGCAAAGCTGTCAACAAGAACGATTCCTGGGAGAGAAGCATTAGAGTGTAGTAGAAAGAGCACCAGGTTGAGTTTTAGACAAATGTTTGCCTATAAGATTTGGAGCTTCTGGCTTCACCTATTGTCTGACTTCCCACAAGCAAAATTCCTTCTAAGTGTTGCCAAATTTAACTATCAACTGAAGTAACCCTTTATTCTCTGAATATTACAGAGCCTTAAAAATTAAAAAAAAGAATATAGTTCATGTATATATACACACGTAAATATTTGTATACATACATACCCACATTTTTTCTTCTTAATCATTCTTCATTAGTATTTCTAGTTCTTGAAATCACCTGGATAGTATTCTTCTTTTTACAACCTTCTCTTTAACTGAGCATTTAGAAAATGCTTGTTAAGATGGTTCGTATAGTTTGGGGGCTTATCTTATTGGTCCCACTATTTTTCATGAGTCAGAATGTATGGACTATGCTAACACTGAATTTCTGAATCAATTTCTGAATTAATAAACAGCTTTCTAATGTGAATTTTCCAGGGGAAAAACTATTTGAAATCAAGAAGCACCTCCTAGCCTCAAGAACATAAAAGTAAACACAAACACAGAACTAACAGGTTAATTAACAGCTCTTGAAGATAAACTATTTCTATTGAATAAATATCATTCAATTAAAAAGAAATAGTAAGAGATAGCCAATCCACCAATGTGCTGTTTTTTGGGGTTTTTTTTACAGTTGGTTGGTGACATTATCTGGTTTGACAATTGACATTTTATTTATTTATTTATTTATGGCTGTGTTGGGTTCTCGTTGCTGCAGCGGGCTTTCTCTAGTTGCAGTGAGCAGAGGCTACTCTTCGTTGCGGTGCGCGGGCTTCTCATTGCAGTGGCTTCTCTTGTTGTGGAGCACGGGCTCTAGCCGCACGGGCTTCAGTAGTTGTGGCACGCGGGCTCAGAAATTGTGGCTCACAGGCTCTAGAGCACAGGCTCAGTAGTTGTGGCACACAGGCTTAGTTGCTCCATGGCATGTGAGATCTTCCCAGACCAGGGCTCCAACCCATGTCCCCTGCATTGGCAGGCGGATTCTTAACCACTGCACCACCAGGGAAGCCCGACATTTGACATTTTTAATACCTAATTCTAGCAACACTGGGAAAATAACTCATCGCATCAGGAAATAACTAGAAAAATCAACAAGGAGAAACAAAGATTAGGCCCCATTGATCAAAAAAATGTATCATTTAGGGATGCTGGGCCAAGGTTCTGCTGCTTTTCATCCGGCTGATCCTTGATATTTGAGAGCCTTCTTTGGTTTGTTTTATATTTTAATTTAAAGCTCATAGTACTTGCAGAGAACTAAATCTTAGGTGTGCTTCAGTACAGGCACACACACACTGCAGTCCTTTTATAGACTGTTTCACCATTTTTATTTAAGAGATAGATTCATCATTATCATCACCGTCATCATCATCATGGAAACTAACTTTGCTGGTCATCAACTTTCTAAATCTCAAACTTTCAACTCTCAAGAGGTCTAGTGATAGGGGCAAGTAAAAACTCTGAGAAGAGACTGACACTGATTCATAATAGAGTTTTGAAGAGAAATGCTTATGTGGTTTATTGAAATGGGAGGCAGTTTACATCAAGAGAGCAGGAGGCGGAAGAAGTTGGGACAAAGTGTGTAAGTAGGCAGGTATTGCTCACCTCCTGTGCTTTTGTTCTAAGAAAGTGTTAATGTGGAGACAACTAGCCTTCCCCCCCACAATCCCCCCACCCCACACTTACACCCAGGGTGCTATCTGGGGCTTCAGTAAAAGGTGCTGGCTTGAGGGGAAACAGGGGAGGAGAATGGGCATGAAACAGAAATGGAATGAGTAAGAGAAAGAGGGAAAGGTCGGTGAAGTTACCAAAGGATGCTAGTAACACATACAGCCATGCAGCATTTGAAGTGAACTTTTTCCCTTTGGGGGAATTGTTTTGGCAGGTGGTGTGACCATCCTGAATACCCATTTCATGAGGAATACTGACTTCAGAGAGCTCCGCAACAGATATTTTCCCTCCTATATGTGCCAGGACTTTGGGCTGGGTGGTTCCTCCAGCTATGGAAATCAAAGGAGTTTACTGTCCTCAGATGAAATGGTGATGGAGACACACTTAACTTTTGTGTAGTGTAAGTGACTTTGACTTAGCTATGTGGGGGGAAAAAAATAGGTTTAAATCTGTTGAAATAACTTGGAAATTATCAGCTAATATTTTATTAAATCAATGTCTTCTGGGTTTCAGAAAGAAAAATATTAGGCTTTAGAAAAGACTTCAAAGGCAACATATGAAGATAAATAACACATGAATTTGGATACTGCTGCCATGGGTAGTCTGAGTTCTTTAGCAGTTAACAGGGCAACAGCAAGGATGGAGAGCTGGACCATGTCAGTGTGCTGGCAGTGGTCTTGATGGTTTGGACCATTGACTGTAATACAGACACAGCCAAGGTAAGATCCACACATGCATTATTAACAGGGAAGTGATTTGCTTCACCTTGAGTAGAGAGAGAGGGCTAAGTATAGAAAAGTCTTACTATAGAGCTAATTAAACACCTCAGCGGTCAACAAAGCCATACTGATTTGGTTGTTGTTTGTTTCCATCCAAGGTGTGTTCGTGTAGCTTTTATCCAGCTTGAGAGGTGGATAATTGCTTGTTCTCTCTTGCATGCTTTAAAGGGCCTGAGCTTCAGTAAGCTAGTGATCCATGCTAACACTGCCTGCCACTCTTGCCCCCATTCTTTATACGACCACCATTATGCAAAGTGGCTTGAGACAACCTGCATACCCTGTATTGTAAAATAGTCCACAGACCATTATTTCAAAAGAAGACATATAAAAAGGAAGCTTTAGGAAACATATTGAAAGAAGAGGTTTTATAGAATCATTAGACTTAAGACTTTGAACGTTATTGGGATAACTGAATTTTGAGAAAGTAGCAAGTTCAAAAGAACGCTGATAATTTTACTATATGGAAATTTTTTTAAGTGAATAAAAAGATTATTAGAATTCCATAGTAGAGGTGTACCTATTTTCAATCCAGCCAGAGCAATATATTTTATTCATTCATATTAAGTCACTCTCACAGGGCAAGAGAGCGCTTCAAAACTTCAAAACATCAAAACAAACTTATGTTTGTCCAAGATCAATTGCTTATAATCTTCCATGATCTGAAAACATACATTTCTGAGAAATTATCATTAAAAAAAATTGATCTCTACTTATTGTTTCCAATAATTCTAATATGAATACTTACAATGCTATTTTCTGGAAAATATCTCATTCACAAGAAATAATAAAAATGATGATTTATTCTACCACATGAATCTCTATTTTCTTGCTTGGGGTGGGGGAAATCATCTGAATTCATTTAAATTAGAGACCTTTGGTTGAATTCCTACTGTACATTTAGCACTGGGAAGATAGGGAAGATAGGAAGAAAAGGGAGTACCATAATGAAAGAACAGAAACTCAAGTCCTGACCTCTACTGTCAAAACTCTTCAAAATATTTCAGGGGGCTGGTGTGGAAGAAGGACCACACCTATCAAACCATTTTTTAAAGACAGGCATTGGAAAAGAGTCCCACTATTTGTCAGGGGAAATGTATACATGTATTTCTAAAGATTGGAAGAGGGGAAGTCTCTCTTAGCCTTAACAGAGATGGAGGAAAAAGAGTTGGAGACAGAAAACAGAAGGTCAGGAAAGAGTGATGGTCTGCATGAGTTTCTGCATGTCACTTCTCCCTTCACTCTCATTCCTCTCAAGCTTCCCATCTATTTTGGGATAAACTGTATGCCCCCAAAATTCATATGTTGAAGTCCTAGCCCGTAGTACCACAGAACGTGACTTTATTTGGAAATAGGGTCATTGCATATGCGATTAGGTAAGATGAAGTCATACTGGAGTATGGCAGACACTAATCCAGTATGATTGGTATCCTTATAAAAAGGGGAAACTTGGACACAGGCAACACACAGGGAGAGCACCATGTGCAGACAGAGGCAGAGATCAGGGTGATGCTTTTACAAAGATGTCCAGCAAACCACCAGAAGCTAGGTGAGAGGCATGGACCAGATTCTCCCTCATAGCCCTCAGAAGGAACCAACCCTGCCAACACCTTTATCTCGGACTTCTGGTCTCTAGAACTGTGAGACAACAAATTTCTGTTATGTAAGTGGCCAGTTTGTGGCACTTTGTTCAAGCAGCCCTAGCAAGCAAATATACCATCTCTCAGTCAAGATTTCCAGTCTCTCAAGCTGACACCAGCAGTAAAAATGGCCTTACTTAGTCAATGCTTTACTGAGCTCAGGTTTTGATGACCAGTATTTTTGACCTTCTTGGGGACTTTTGCAACCCCAAAGATGTTTGTTAACCCAAATCAATCTCTTTCCTAATCAGAGGCCTCTAATGGAATATGGAGTA
This sequence comes from Balaenoptera borealis, assembly GCF_965194805.1. Taxonomy (NCBI): domain Eukaryota; kingdom Metazoa; phylum Chordata; class Mammalia; order Artiodactyla; family Balaenopteridae; genus Balaenoptera; species Balaenoptera borealis. The sequence continues at coordinate 114,683,680 of NC_138864.1, forward strand.
AGATACATCAATAGTTACATAACCTGCCTGGAAAAGGAGAGGAGGCCAACAGCGTGCCCACTGAGCCATAAAAACACATGGACCAGAACAGCAAGAACTTTCTGCCCCAGCCCGCAGAATGTTTTTTGTTTGCCCATCACTGACTATTCTCCTTGGAAGACCTCCCTCAGGCACTGTCTTCCATAGATAATGACACAGAGGTTATTGGAAGAGGCCACAAGAGGCACATAGGCACCAATCCCAAGTCTGCAGGCTTCAACACTGCGACGTGCTGCACACTTCTTGACCACAGTTTTGGAAATTTAAAAGGTTGAGGTAAATTATATTTCCCAGGCTTGGTATTTCTCTGGAACTCCCTTAAAATTTTAAGCTTTCACTGGTGACTTCAATTTCTGACCATTCCAAACTAGTAACAAAATCATGATATCTTGTGGAGCCCTGGTCCTTGAATGTGAACCCTCCTGGAATCTGAACTGTACCCACCATGTTTCTACCTCCAGATACCAAATCCCCAAGTTCTCACTTCTCTTGATGGGGGCAAGGGGTGAGGAGGGATAGATAATCACTTTTAATCTCCTCTGGGCACTGGTATTTTAGCTAGATTGAGAGCTGAGATGCAGAATATGGTGGGAGGGAGTAGCAGTGGTCTTGACAAAAGTACATGGACTTTGCAGGTCCCCCCCTTAAATCTGGCCATTGGTAAATCTTCCTACAAAGACTATGTGGCATCCTTAGGAGCATGAGGGCCCCTTTAATCCTGTCTTGGGGGTTGTCAGGAAGAGATAAAATTGCCAAAGGACAATTTGGAGCTGGGTAGCCCTCACTTTATGTCCTGCTGAAGTTGGTCACATGTTGGTCAGAGAGGAGCAGCTAGTGGAAATGATTGAACATATGTTTTTAAACTGTGTTGCTATTTGATATGTACTATTGAGCATTTTTATTGACATTCGTATATAAGACTATTGTGTAGTTTTGTGTGTACTCTTTAATTAGTTTCTATTATCAAATTGTGCTCCTTTCATTGTTAAAAGGAGAGAGTGAGATTTTCTTTCACACTTTCCACTCTAGAACAAATTAAATTTAAATGATTTATTTCTTAAAGTATTGGTGGAATTCGCCTGAGAATTGCCTCTCTGTCAATAGAGAGCCTGTACATTTTCTATTTCATCTCAAATAAATTTTGCAAATTTATCTTTTCTATAATTTATCAATGTCATGTATTTAGCATATGGAGGTATATTTGTTCATTTAGTCAACAAGTTTTTTGTGTGCCACTATGGTAGGCTCTATCCTCGGCAGTTGGGATATTTCAGTAAACAAAAGTCCCTGAGCTCTCATACACGCCTGTACTCTTCCAATTCCTTTAATTTTCCTAAACATGTGGTCACCTCCCTCTTCCAATTCTTCTTTTGTATGTCTATGGTTTTGTTTTGTAATTAATTAGTGGTTTATCAAGTTATTTTTTATTTTTCCTGGATTTCATTTAGACCAAATTTCCCAAAGGAAAGAAAATTCATTGACTACTGCTGTCTTTCTGTTTCTTAATTCATTCATATCTCATTTTCTTTTACTTATCTCTTGTCTGTTTTTTATAACTCATCCATAGACTTCTAACTTCTTAGGTTGAATATTTATTTCATTGATTTTTGTTGGTTTTTCTTGTGTAGTAATATATACATCGAATATAATGAATTGTCCATTGAGTACTGTTTTAGTTAAGATTTCTTAAGTCGATTTTGTAATTTTCCAGATATTCTGAGTTTTGGGTTTGCTTTCTTCTTTAATAGTTGTTTACAAGAGTTCCTGTCTTACTTTAATTTCTAGTGTTAGAGCTTTTTTTCTAGCTTTTATATTCTACTTTTAATCATGCTGAGCTAAGATATCATCAGTCAATGTTTTCAACATTTCATGGAATTGTGACAAGATACATTCTATTTTAAAGTATTGAGTTGGATATAATGGACATATAATCCTGTGTTATACATTTTTATCATCTAGTATTAGAAGAGCTATTTGAGTGAGTGGTTCTTTCTTTTAAACAGTGATTCTTAACTGGGTGTTAAGACATTTGGCAGTGTCTAGAGACATTTTTGATTGTTACAGCTGGTGGGGGTGGGGAGAGGTGATATTGGCATTTAGTAGGAAGAGGCCAGGGATGTTGCTAAACATCCTGCAATGCACAGAACAGCTCCCACAACAAAGAATTATCTGGGCCAAAATGTAATTTTTGCTGAGATTGAGAAACCCTGCTATCAGAAGAGTCTTTCTTGATAGATGTTAAAATGTGCTGATTCCTAATGCCATAATTTCAATTTATTGCATATAACTGAAAACTAATCCATTTAGCCTCATGTTTATAGTGCTTGAAGTAAACTGTCCATCTTTTATAATTCAGCTATGTTTTTTCTTGTGTATTTTATCTTTTCTCAGATTATTAAACTGCTAATGGATGCCATGCTTTTAGTATTTGAGTTTAAAACACATGGGCAAACGAGCCCCAATGAAAATAAGTTAATGCAGGAAACCAGGCTTCCCTGGTGGGTCAGTGGTTAAGAATCCGCCTGCCAATGCTGGGGACACGGGTTCAAGCCCTGGTCCGGGAAGATCCCACATGCCACAGAGCAACTAAGCTCGTGCACCACAACTACTGAGCCTGTGCTCGAGAGCCTGCGAGCCACAACTACTGAAGCCTGCATGCCTAGAGCCTGCACTCTGCAACAAGAGAAGCCACCGCAATGCGAAGCCCGCGCACCGCAAGAAAGAGTAGCCCCCGCTCGCCGCAAATAAAGAAAGCCCGTGCACAGCAAAGAAGACCCAACGCAGCCAAAAATAAATAAATAAATTTTTTAAAAATTAATTTCTTCAGTATGAATCAAGAGAAAAATTGCTCTAATAACAGACCGCCATTGAAAAATAGAAGCAATCTGAAAGATTAGATTAAGCTGGTAACTACTTTACTTCTTGTCCCAAATTTCTTTTTTTTAAATTAATTAATTTATTTATTTATTTATGGCTGTCTTGGGTCTTTGTTGCTACACACAGGCTTTCTCTAGTTGCCATGAGCGGGGGCTACTCTTCGTTGCGGTGCGCAGGCTTCTCATTGTGGTGGCTTCTCTTGTTGCGGAGCACGGGCTCTAGGTGCGCAGGCTTCAGTAGTTGTGGCACGTGGGCTCAGTACTTGTGGCTTGTGGGCTATAGAGCTCAGGCTCAGTAGTTGTGGCACACCGGCTTAATTGCTCTACGGCATGTGGGATCTTCCCGGGCTAGGGCTTGAACCCGTGTCCCCTGCATTGGCAGGCAGATTCTTAACCACTGCACCACCAGCAAAGCCCGCCATGTTTGTTCTTCAGGCTGAAACCTATTTCTTTCTAATCAAAGTGAATACTGTTCCAGAAGAGAGCAGGTAACACAATATTGAGACTGGAGAAACAGATCACAACCTGGGAAACTTCAAAAAACCACACAAAAGGTAGGATTAAAAACAGAAAAGAGCAGAGCTGATTTTGGCATTTACTTCCAGGATAAAGCCATGGAGTGGGGGAGGCGGAGAAGAAGTGACAATAGCGGGAGGATTAAAGGCTACCCTTGGCCATATGAGAACCAGTGTATTATAACTGAAGAAGAACAGATTTTACCACCTCAAAATACTCCACATTGGCGTAAGAATTATTTTGTGCTGAAGACAATTGAGAAGAAACAGATATAAGAAATCTCTGTTCTCCCCCGATTTGCCTAAAAGGAGGAAATAAACTTACAAAGTGTCCCTCCTCCCTCTCTACCAGGAAGGACAAAAGTTCAACTGCTGGAGACAACTTTAGATCCTTATCAGTCTGGAGATGGCACCAGAGGAATTTACATAACAAACTTTGCTAACTAGACCTTATCTTCTGTTAGTCTCCCATATATTTGTCCTCCCACAATTTGCTGCCCCTAGACTCAAAGTCCTTTTCTGTTGTCTTGTCACTTCTCAAAAAATGTATTGCTCCTTTGTTAAGACGTTATGTAAGACCTAGTTCTAACCAAGCCTTTGAGTTACTCATCTCTGGGAACTCCCATGTGTAACATGCATGAATACACATGTTTGTAAACTTCTGTTTGTTTTTCTCTTGTTAATCTGTCTTCTGTCAGTCCAATCTACAGGGCTCCAGCTGCAGAACCTAAGATGGGTAGAGGAAGAGATTCGTCCTCACCTATAAGACTATGTCAGGTAGAAGCTCGTGGTTTCCTTTTAATAAGGGAGGCAAAGAAGCCAATGACATGAGCAATCATCATGGAAACCATAAGACCAGTTGTCTCTTCTTGCCAACTCCACCTGCCTTCTGGGCAAGAAGCCTCTGAAAGAAAAGTTAAACTCTAAGGTGAACTATGGAAAACTGAGGAACAAGAGCAGAACACAGTTTACACCAGCCAACTCCAAAGAAGACAGCAACAGGGCTTTGCCTAAAACGGCCTTGAGCAATTGGTAGTCTAGGAGGCAGAACCATATAGCTACGAGGCTCCAAATGCACTGCTGATGTTCAAAATTCCAGGAGCATTCTTCAAAGGTGTGTGGCACGAAAAGGACGGCCCATATACACAGGTGTCATCAGTCACAGCTGCACCTGACTATTAGCACCATCAATTTCCACCTCCATTCCCAGGCTTTTTAAACTGGAAACTGCATTTTGACCAGGTGGTAGAGCCTGCCAGGAATGCCTCACATGTATTTCCTTTGGCATAAGTCCCTAAACACAGGTTTTTAACTGAGTAATGTTAAAGAACAGCTCTGTGCTAATACCTAAGGATCTTGCACGTATCCACAGAGGCACATAGGCAAAGTTTGATCCGCAGCTGATCTGAGTCTTGGCCGAACATCCTGGATCCTCTGAAAACAAGAGTGTGCTGGAGGCGTGTGAGGAGCCGCTACCAGGCCGTTTCTCACTCAGTTCCCTATCTGCCAAGGAGGAGGCCACAGTGAGTCAGGTTCTCATCTTCTGCTAGGTTTTGATGAGGCCTGAGGCCTCTGACTTGGGGTCCAGCTGCAGACTATAAAGTACCTAAGCAGCAACATAGCAGTGGCCCTTCAGCAACAGGATGGACCATCATTCGTGTTGCAATCATCTGGACGCTTTTGTTTTGGTGTTGCCCTACTCCAGAGACTAAAGGGAGGAGATTGCCATTATCATAGGGACATAGAAACTGGAAAAAAAAAAAAGCGAGATTATGCTACTACAGAAAAAAATTATAAAACTACTTAGATTCCAATAATGATTCTCCCTCAAGGGTCCTGCTGGTACATAATTATGTCTTTGTTTCTTTAACTGATCAATATTCCTAATAGTGACACCATTTCCACGTTAGAGTCTCCTGCTTTGTCACCATTGCAACTCTAGCTTGCACAAGAGTTGGTAAAATTTCCCATATTATAATTTTTGACCGAAAATATATCTTATCTACCTCCAGGAAGAATTAATAAACCAGATTATAAGAGTTATTAAAATTTAATGGAGCAAGTTTTTATTCCAATTATCCAGTGAAACAACATTAATATATCAAATATTAATATAAATCTGAAGAAAAATGCAAAGATTTCTAGGTTTTGGGGGTTTCTTTTTGCTTTTTTATGATTTATATGTACTGTCTCTAAGGGGGAAAAATGTCTTGCTAAGGTAGTAACAGAAAAAAATGTTTTAAGAGAAGCTTATGATAATTGGTTACTTGGTTACTTGGAAATATGTCAAGAGCAAAAATTGTTTCTAAAAAACTTAAAAAAGTTAATACCTGGTACATAGTTATATAGGGAAAAGTTTTATATAATAAGATGATACCTTGGATAAATTAGACTGGTTTAATCTTTTGGTTTAGAAATAGCTATCTTTCCTCTGATTTTACCAGTATAAAACTATTTAGCATATTTTCTTGGGTTTATTTTCTAATAAAAAAAGCTAATTAATTTGAGTTTTCTAGATTTCCTCTACTGATTTTAATGGTCAAATAAGCCAATTCATAATAGATTATAAAATATTAAAATTATGTGTCAAAATAAATTGAATTATCATAGGTAATTCTTTATAAGAGGGATTCTTATAATGCTATAAATCATACAGACTAATGTGTCAGCATAAATTATAATATCCAAATCCTTATTTTTAAGTACTTAAACTAATATTAAATTGTGTTAATCACTGAGTTATATATTTGGGTACCTGGAAAATTTCTAGGTAAGATAAAGACAAAAAACGTTGATCACTAAACATATTAATTTACCCTCTCTCTTATTTTTACAAAAACTATAGAATGGCAATCAGCAGATTAAAGGATGAACTTGCCTTTAAATGAAAATATACATGAATATTTTTGCCAACTTAAAATTTGATAAGATGATAGTATGGATGAAAAATTGTTGCTCACCATCTGCCTCTACAGGGATTAGGTCACTAGCCACTGCAGTCCTTCAGCACACCCTGAAAGGGGTTCAGGGCGGAGATCAGGGAAAAACTGGCAGAACAGGCCTTCAGATAGTTAGATGTTTTCAGAAGAAGATTTTATGAGCCTAATTTCTTACATCTTCTCATATCCAGAAAAGCACTAAAATCATTAACGGAGACATCTGCTCCTCATGAATAGCAGTAAACTTCTAGCAAAATGTGTGCTTGATTGCACGTCTCCCCCTTCACTAAAATCTTGTATATACTGACCTCCTTCTTTACCTCTTCAGAACAGTTCCTCAAATAAAGATGCAGACTTAGAGAATGGACTTGAGGACACGGGGAGGGGGAAGGGTAAGCTGGGACGAAGTGAGAGAGTGGCATGGACATATATACACTACCAAACGTAAAACAGATAGCTAGTGGGAAGCAGCCACATAGGACAGGGAGATCAGCTCAGTGCTTTGTGACCACCTAGAGGGGTGGGATAGGGAGGGTGGGAGGGAGACGCAAGAGGGAGGAGATATGGGGATAAATGTATACGTAGAGCTGATTCACTTTGTTATACAACAGAAACTAACACACCATTGTAAAGCAATTATACTCCAATAAAGATGTTAAAAAAAAAAAAAGAAAGAAAGAACAGTTCCTCAGAGCTGAGAAGCTGTCTCCCTGGCTATAGTTCTCATTTTATCCCAAGTAAAACTTAACTCACAACTCTCACGTTGTGCTTTTTTTTTCAGTTGACAATTAGTACTCATGGAGAAACATAGCACACAGACCTTGTTTCTTCTCATTTTAATTTTCTCTGTTAATTGGGTACAAAATTTGGTTGCTATAGTTAAAGATCTCAAAAGCCCTCTCTTGGAAGCCAGATCCTAAACAGACCTTCCTTTCTTAACAGGTATTATAGCAACAGCCCCCAATCTCTGGGCATTTCAAACTATGCTAAGCCTCTTTTCACTATTAATTTATAAAAGTCAAGCTTATGTTTTAGGGTAGTAACTCCAATTTAAAACTCTAAACTTTTCTCATTCTAATTTGATACTAAACTCTGATGACAATCTTAATATGATTTTATTTGGTATTAGGAATACTTAAGGGAATTTCTAAATATTTTATTTAATATATTATGTTACTAACAAATCATTCCATTCAGATAACTGACCCAAGCATGCCACATTACCAGAGGCTTAAGAATTAGCATCTATATACTTAATAGTAGATGTTATGCCTTTAAAGTTGCTTATGAATTTACCATGCTACAAAAATAAAGGAGTTTTCTAACTTCTTTGTGAAGCCCAAGAAAATTATTGGAGATTATCCAACATCCAAAAAAATCTCATTATTAAGCTTAAAACCAATGAAGAAAATGCATTTTCTATTATTATGCAAACTAGTGACTCTTACTGGTTTGCATCCAAAAGAGACTAAACATTTATAGTCAATAGAAAAAAGATAGTTATATAATCTAGTTTCTAGAAGGAAAAAAACTTATTGATAAAATCTTCCATTATTTGTAATTTTTATAAACCCCTAATAAACTGAAGCTGTAGGGCAAGAACTGAAACCCCTACCTAGTGAATCATTTGAACATTTACAAATGAATCTCATTTTTTTGTTTCAAGCTTTGATATATATTTTTAAATGATTATTTATAAATAAGTATTTTGGTTGAATTTAAGCAGTCTTTTGCCAAAAGACTAACATGTTGATATAAAAACAAAGATTTCATTTTCCCACCTGGAAATATCTTCAATAATCAATAACAGTGGAAGCTCACTTTACAGGTAAAATATTTTTTAAATGTATGCGAAGTATTCACATTTAACTGGAAAGTCCACATCATTTTCAAAGCTCTAAGAAGAAAAAGGCAAGCTAATGACATTTTAAAGTCGATACTGCCCAGCTTCCAAAGAAGCTTACTCTCACTCGAATGATAATGGGATCTTATCTCAAAATCTCCATGGGGACTTCCCTGGTGGTGCAGTGGTTAAGAATCCACCTGCCAATACAGGAGACACAGGTTCGATCCCTGGTCCGGGAAGATCCCACATGCCGCACAGCAACTAAGCCCGTGTGCCACAACTCCTGAGCCTGCGCTCTAGAGCCTGCACTCTAGAGCCTGCAAGCCACAACTACTGAGCCCACGTGCCACAACTACTGAAGCCTGCACACCTAGAGCCTATGCTTTGCAACAAGAGAAGACACTGCAGTGAGAAGCCTGCGTACTGCCACGAAGAGTGGCCCCCACTCGCCACAACTAGAGAAAGCCCACGCACAGCAACAAAGACCCAAGGCAGCCAAAAATAAATAAATAAAAATTTTTAAAAATCTCCATGAACTCTCACTATATTAGATTGTTACTAAAATTACCTTTAGACTTGGGTTGAGTTCTCTACTGACAGATTCTACCTTGATGCATCCTGATCTCATTGACTATTATTATTTACCTCATTTATGTGCTTAGTTATATACCCAGCAGCTGCCAGCCACACATCCAAAAGGGAAACCAATAATACACCTCTACAGACTAACTAGTTTAGAAGTACTACCACATGGATGAACCTTGAGGACATTATGCTCAGTAAAATAAGTCAGTCACAAAAGACAAATATTGAATGATTCCACTTAGAGGAGGTACCTAGAATAGTCAACTCACAGAAACAGAAAGTAAAATGGTGGTTGCCAGGGTATGATGGGGCAGGGGGGTGGGGAGGGAGATGGCGGAATGAGGAGTTAGTGTTTAATGGATATGGAGTTTCAGTTTGGGAAGATGAAAGCTCTGGAGATGGATAGTGGTGATGGTTGCACAACAATGTGAGTAATGCCCCTGAACTATACACTTAAAAGTGGTTAAAATGATAAAATTCATTTTATATATACTATACCACAGGAAGGAAAAGGAGAAGGAGAGAGGAGAACTTAAGATTCTACAACCTGGCCATACAAACCTGCTAGAGACCTGACCCTGAAACCCACTAAAAGGCTCCAGAAACAGACCACGACCAAAGCAGACAGCTTCCTGTGAATTCTGTAATTAAGATTCTCTGACTCAAGATGACATTGGGTGCAGACAATGTCCTGCCAAGGCCTTCAAATCAAGACCCGTAATCAGGATATAGGATTTACATTTGAGCTTAGGTTTAATAATCATCTCACCTCCATTTCCTTACTCCTTTCATGTTAATCTTTTCTGTGGGCAACACTATCAATTTCCGACTGTTAAATTTGTTGTCCAACCTTCCAAAGTATTTAAAACAAAGCCTGATATCAAAATTTATCAAAAAGGATCTAAGACACTGGATATCACTGATTTCTTTTTTTTTTAATTTTTATTTATGTATTTATTTGGCTGTGTTGGGTCTTCGTTGCTGCATGGGGGCTTTCTCTAGTTGTGACGAGCAGGGTCTACTCTTTGTTGTGGTGCATGGGCTTCTCATCGCGGTGGCTTCTCGTTGCAGAGCATAGGCTCTAGCTGCGCAGGCTTCAGTAGTTGTGGCTCGCGGGCTCTAGAGCGCAGGCTCAGGAGTTGTGGTGCATGGGCTTAGTTGCTCCGCGGCATGTGGGATCTTCCCGGACCAGCGCTCGAACCCATGTCTCCTGCATTGGCAGGAGGATTCTTAACCATTGTGCCACGAGGGAAGTCCTGATTTCACTGATTTCTATGAGGATTCTACTCCGGTGAGAAGTCTCAAAAACTACAATGTGTGATCCATAATTTAGTTTTGATGATAAACCAAATAACAGTTAAAATACTCCATCAAGACAGGCACACCAAAACAGCTTATTTAAATTTAGTGAAGCTACTTTTCTTGCTAGGCTTTACGTTCCGAATTTTCTGTTAATATCTGTGGCTGTCCTCATCCCTTTGTGCCCTCCTCCACCAGGTGTGAAAATAGCCAGGTGTGAAAATGTTGTTGTGCAGCCATCCCATTATCCCAAGCTGACACTCAACTGATAAGACTGTGTCAAGAAGAGCCTAACCCCTTATGGACAAAGCTGTTTCACTTGGAGCTCATTTGACCAAAAGGGGGAAGCTGAGAAATTCCTGTGAGGAAAGTGGTGCAGCCAAAGGGTGGTGCTAACCAAAGGACCCAGGCAGACATTACACAGAGACAGCTATTGTGTGTACTCCATGACTAAACTCCCAAATTCTTCTGGAGAATCCATAAACCAATGAAGTTCTTAGATACCCATAGTTGGCCTTCTTAAGGACAGAATATCCAGACCGACCCCATACTAGCTGCCAACTAGCTACCCAGTGGGGAAATGAAAGTATATTATAATAAGGCTTTTATATTGACTATGAAGTTTTTTGACAATAGCCTGTTTTATGTTAAACATGCATGAGGAAAACTCTAGAGCAACCGTTAAAAAAAAAAAGTGTAGAGCTAATAAGTCAATAGTAGAGATAAATGTAATAAAAAATATTCAGTAAATTCAAAAGGCAGAAAAAGAAAAAGGGATCAAAGAACAGATGGAGCAAATAGAAAGCATATAGCAAGATGGTAGATGCAAACCCAATCAAATTCATAATTATATCTAATGTAATTTGTTTGAGAATTCAAAATAAAAGGCAGATATTGTCAGACTAGATAAAAGTGTAAGACCCAACTATATATGCTGTCTATAGGACACTCATTTTAATTAATCTTTGTAAACAAATTAATGAGATCATTTTATACTTGTTAGGAAAATTGGGGGATATTGGCCTTAATGAACTGCTGATGGAAGTGTATTCTACCAGTACAGCCATTTTGGAGAGCAATCTGGCAGTTGGCCAAATTAAGTCTGTACTACCCTGTGGTTCAGCTATTCCACATCTGAGTATTTATCTCAAAGAAATCCCCACCCATGTCCATAAGGTTTCATGCACAAGGATATTCATGGAAGCATTGTTTGTTGTAGTTGGATGTCAGAAGCAATCTGGATGCCCATGGCAGGGGAGAGAATGAGAAAAATACGGTAAATGCACAGAGTACTAATGCAGCCAGAAGAAGCAACAGGCTAACTGTAAACATAGCAATATGGATCTTGAAAACATAGTGCTGAGAGAGAAAAATATAAAAGAATAAGAAACAAGATGAGATCTGTAATGATACAATTTACATAATTAGAGGCATGTATTCTAAGCAATGTTATCCGTGTTAGAGCAATACAAACAGAATATGCATTTAAAATATTAGAATGGTTACTTATATAGAGAGAGGAGAAAATGAAAAGGGATAAATAACAATACACAAATACATATGTACATATATAAAAACAGAAGAGGCGCCTCACACTCCCTAATAATATTAATGTGCCATAAAACGAGGCTTGTGATTAACTCAACCCCCTGTACATAAAGTCTGACTAAGAAAAACATATATAAAATAAAATGTCATATAGTTGAATCTGTCAGTATTTTCCTTTAGACATTCTGACTTTTTTACCCTACCCTAAAATTATATGTCACCTCTATTTTTCTAATCATTTCTAGTTGCTTTGTGTGTTTGCATTTAGATCTTTAATTCATCTGAAAATACTTTTGCATTTGCTATGCAGAATAGTCATAACCATATTTTTAATGGAAATCTAGTTGTCCCAATGCAATATATTCAAGGAGCCGTCCTTTCCTCACTGATTTTAAATGCTCCATTTATTATACACTTAACTCCCATATGTACACAAGTCTGTTTCTGGGTTCTTTTTTATTCCTCTGATCTATTTGTTTATTCTACTCAAACTACTAACTACTGTTGCTTTATATTTTAGTATATTTAGTATATGTTAGGTGTTCCCTATTATTCTTTTTCAATAATTTCTTGGTAATTATCACATTTTTTCCCTTCAGATCAAAAATAGATCCCCCCAAATGCTCTATTGGGATTTTGTTTGGAATCACATACAATTTACGTGTTATTCTGAGAAATACTGACAGCTTTATATTATACCTTCCCACCCAGGAACATGGTATGTCTTTGTATTCCAGCTTTTGTTTTATGTCCTTCAGTAAAATTGTATAGTTTTCCTGAGATAAGTGTTCCACCTTTCTTGTTTAACTTATACTTGGTAATATATAATTTGTTGTTACTATAAATTTTTTAAAATTTCCATTTCTAACTGGAATGCTATTATAAAGAAAAGCTGTTGATTTTTGACTATTTACTTTGTATCTAGAGATCATTCTAAATTATCTTCTTATACATCATAGTATTTTTTAATATGTTGAAGTTTCAATTTTTAGAAAGTAGGTGATTGGTAATTGCTTTCCTTTCAGAGTGAGCAGGGGGAAAAAAAGAAATTTTAGATTAAAACCATTTCTCTTTTATTTTACACACACACACACACACACACACACACACACTGGTGATCAGAACATTTACAATACTGTTTAAAAATTGGAAAATTTTAAAGCATTTATTTTACCAATATATAAGGTAAAGGCTGTATCCAGAAGTAAATATAAACAAATATAAACATAATGAAATGAGGTATGCAAGAAAAAGAAAATATTTATTTATGTATAAAATTAAGCAACTTCTGTGGGCCAGGCACAACACAGAAGCTTGCAGTTTAATGTAGAAAAGCATTAATAATATTAAATTATTTTAAATAATAAATGTACATAAATTTATACCAAGAAGCAACAGTATATCAACTACAGGCAATCCTCCCTTTGCATGTAGGACTATTAAAAAAAGTCCATGCAAGCTAAAACTATGCAATCTTAATAATCAACAGGAAAAATTAAAATTGCCTGTGATGTTTAAAATTTTTGTCAGAACATTGAAAATTCTCTTATCCTTAATTATAAATGTAGAGTAAAATTGAAAAACATAGAACTAATATTTATTCACTATGCCATAATTTAAAATTTTAGAAACATTGAGAATTCAAGTGTTTTATTTCTTTGTAAAAGAAACTCGATCAAGAGTAGTTTGAGCAGTTTTTGCCTTTTCTCACCTAACTTATGATACAGAGCAAATATCTTTTCTGTATTTTGGAGAATTGTAATATTTCTTTTCTAACTTTGGATCAGATACCAACATCTTATCCGTTCTGTTTTCAATGTCATATATCATATATTATATGATTCCGTTTATATAAAATGTCCAGAATAGGCAAATCCATAAAGACAGAAAGCAGATTAGTGGTTACCTAGGTTTGGGAGATTTGGGGAAATGGGGAACGGCTGTTAATGGAGTTTCTTTGGAGGCTGATTAAAACTACTGGCACTTCTACCTGGACCAGAAGGGAAGCCAAATTCCCTGAAATTCCCTCAACTGATTTGTCTACTGAGATTGGGTCAATCCTCTCCAAAAGGGTATTTAACTAGGGCCCTGACATTATCAAATGTAGTGATTTTCAGACTTGTTTTTAGCAGCAGAACCCATTTGGGGAAAAAAAAAATTGAATTTGGGACCCCAATATATAAGAGAAATAAAAGCTATTTTTAATTGACATAATGCAATTTATAAATTCAAATTTGTAATATTTATTATTATAAAGTCAATTAATTAGAATAATGAGGATGTTTTGATAAACCCCCAAATTTTAAGATATTGTTATAGCAATCTCTAGATCAAATTTCCTTTTTTTAATTGCATAGTATTAAAAATCCTGACACAATACAGGAATAGTTGAAAAGAGTAACAATTACTATTTTTTTCTTATTTTTTTTACCCACCTTATTTATTATATTGATAATTGTTTCCTCAGCTCTGGTAAAAATGACAGCAAAATAACATATACAATTTTGAATGCTCAAATCATTAATGTGAAGTCAGTAATCACTTTTTAAATAGCTCTTGAAATTAGAAAGTAGTACAACACGAAATGTTGTTTTCAAAGTTAAATCATTGGCAATTGCTAAACCTAGTTGGTGTCTTTATCATAAATATACAAAAATCAAACATGAAGTCCCTAAAATTTATAGTAAAGGCTGAAATTTTTATATGCCATTATCATTATATAGTATGTTGTATATTTATTTATTACTGCATAAGGACAACTACCCAGTGACTATGAACATTCTCAAGGAAGCCCAAGACAAGTACTAAGAACCTCTATATTCTATTATGGAACAGGATAAAAATTATTATAATTTGTAATATATATTAATAATTTATATATATAAATAAAATTTGGACACAACATTAAAATAAAGTCATACAGCTATTATTTGCCATTAGCACTTTTAGAAGGAAATAAGGTAATAAAGATTCTGGATGCCTTAGAATTGGTATAATCTAGCGTTCTGCAATTATTGTTTGAGTTTGTTGCTATTGCAATATTGTATGACCTAGCATATTTGGGGAGCAAATTTGCCCTGAAGAGAGGACAAAGATCTTTGAGAATGAATGTCCATATAGCAGTGTTTCCATGACAGTAAAAGAATTATTTAAAAAGGAGGAGGGGCTGTTTTTGTTTCCTCTCCCCAACTGAACCCCTGCCTCAAGTGATAAGGCTGTAGACTCCAAATCTATCAATGGATAAAATAGTGCAAATATTGCTTCACATCCAAAGCTAGTACTATTTCTCTGAAGAACTGTGGCCATAGCTCCATCTCGAATCTAGGACACCACAGACCTGCTCTTTCAGGCTGAGAACACCAGGTGGCATATGGTGGCTGAATCAGAGCCTTGGTAACCATGGCAACCAGCTACCATTCCAGCTCTGGGCAGCTGCCATCTTTTATCCAAAGCAGTGTTTTGTGCACACTGGGGGTTTTGCTTTGAAATTGTTGTACTATGTGCTTTTCATTCTTCACAGAGTCAGGGTTTCTACTTCTGGGAAGGGAATTCTAGTGCCAGAGATAGATAAATACCTCGGGTCAGTTGCATTAATTTTATTTTCTGTGCATTATTCATTGTGTCTGCATAAACCAGACTATGCACTGATATTTGAGAAGGCCACGCCTTCCACAGCAGGCTTTCTCTAGGGAGGCTAGACTTCACTGAAGGGAAATGCATGATGGAGTGAGTGACTCCTCTCTGGACCGAGGTTAAAACAAAAATGCCCAGCTCAATGCTTGAATCCGTTGTAGGTACAATGACCCTGAGAGCTGCCTGGACAAAAGATGTCTGTTGTAACTATCACTGATCTATAGACTGAAGATGTCTGTTTGCCAACCTACTGGAAGGATGTATTTTACATAAATAATATCTTCCCACAAAATGTGTTTTGTGTCTGTCATGCAATAATGAACCAAATATTTATAAATTGGAGACTATCCCTTTCCTTTTCTATCAGTCAAAAGTAATGAGATTTTCTAGGTTAATCATCAGGCGTTGCCTCTGGTGATTGGCAGTATATCACAAGCCAGGCTGCCAAAAGCCATTCTCTTTGCCATTGGGAACAGAGCCGAAAGGAGTTATGTTATCCAAATGTCTTCTCTAAATTCCTAAAAGGTTCTGTACTGAACAGGGACTCATTTATAAACACATCTACTGCAGCCTGGTGTTGTTTCTGGCTGTTAGATAGAGGGGCCATATCTTAAGTGTGCATTCTTTGGATGAAAGATCCTTCTTATAGAATTAAAATCCTGTTAAAAATACATTATTTTATGTCACATGAAAAATGAAGAATTTACACTGTATATATAATGTAAAAATAATCATGAAGGGTGGAAGAGAGGAACCTCTGCTAAGAAAATGACTGAAAAGAAATACAATAAATATTAACAGTTTTGAGACTGGATTTTTTTCTTTTTTCCACACTTATGCATTTTCTACTTCTTAATCAAGAAAATTTACTACTATGTCATAAACATAAGAACATTAAAATGTATTTTAGAACGCATTTTAATTTCATTAAAGCGATCTCATTGTTTTTCACTTAACATGTTACAAATGTAAAACTTTTAACATTTTATTTGAAAAATTATTTGAAATCATGAACGTCCCCCCAAAATTATTTTAATTCATTTTAATTGTTAAATAAATTTTAATATATTTGCACTAATAGACGACAAAATTTTTCAAAATTTATAAATAAAAAATACTCAAAACAATTTTTATCTAGTATTCTCTATGAATTAAAGTATTATTTAAGGGTATCAGAAGAGGGGAGTTAATACATGTATTATATGTCAAACTCCGTTTCCTGTTATTTTATGAAAATATTGATAAGAAAGATGATATATGTATTTATTGAGAAAGTTGCTTGTAATTTGAGAAATTAGTCATAAGGATTTTCACGCATTTACTGGTTTCATACTATTGCATGTTTTTCCATCTTCTACTTAATAAGAAGAAAAAAGACTCTGATAAAACTGAACCAAAAGCAGTAGGGGTACACCATCCATGCAGGCTAATAATTTGGCACCACTTCATAAATATTTCTCCAGTGTTTATTTGCAGGAGCCTGTGTCACTGACTCGGGGAAGGATGGCGGAAGGTCTCTGGGCAAGTGACCAGCTCACTTTCCTCCAGAACAGTGCCACTGCAGTAACTGCAACTTGTACACCATACTCAGCACAGTGGAATTCTGTGGGGCTGTTAACAATTTTGTCTAGAAGCACACTTAATAATATGGAAATATATTCAAATTATGTCATTAAGTGAGGAAGAATTATGATATTGAGATCGATGACAGATAGACACACCCTCCAAGTGATTAAGAACCATCATCTCTGTCATCACTTAATTAGTGCAATTGCAAGTAATTATTTTGATTTTTTTACACATTGCAAATATTTTCTGCTGGATTGTTGTCTTTTAACATTTTTTCTGATATCTTTTGTCTTACCTCAGTGTTTTGCTTTTATCTAATGAAGTCTCTCAATCTTATCTTTTTTTGATTCTGGGTAGGCTTCCCAGAATTAAAATATTATCAGTTTCTTCTATGATTTTTAAAAGTGTCTATGTCTATTTCTTTAATATATATAGAATGTATTTTTTTATGTACTGAGAGGTAGAGTTAATTTTGCAATAACGAAAAAGCTATTATTATTCTTGAAGGGGTTCAGAATTTTCCACCCCAAATTATGCCACTTTGGCATGTAGATTACTTTGAGCTAGGCAATCAAGAGCCAGCAGATTCGGGAAAAACTCTTAACTGCCTAAAAGAAAGTATAAATTCCCCCATTTGTGGGAAAAATCTACATTAATAAAGGAAACTTCCATTAGAAAGAATATCTGTACCAGGAAGAGAGCTACTATCAGAGATAACATGTTTTCACCTGAGATTCTTATTTACATAAAAGGGCAAACTTTATTCACCACACATTTCCCCCTGTCACCGTCCTATGAATTGCCTCCCCCACTTAGAAGCGCCACACCCCAGTCCCTTTCCTTAGCTCAGGAATGCTATATAAGTCTCAATCCTCCGGCAACATTTGAAATCTCATATTTTTGTGGGCCTTCCTTGCGTATATATGCAGTTACGGTTTTTTTTTTTTTCCATCCTGTTAAGCTGTTTTATGTCAATTTAATTCTTATACCAGTCACAGAAGCTAGAAGGGTAGAAGGGAAATTTTTTTCCTCCTCTACACTATATTTTATTAGACCTTCTCTAGATTTGTTCTTTCTCTCCTAGTTCTGCCAGATTCCCTGAATCAGATACATATATTTAAGTTCTATTTGGTACTATGAAGGAGTAATCTGAGAAAGAAGAAATGATTTTTAAAAGAAATGCAAATATTACAGATATTCATCTTGTCACTTGCATGCATTTGTGGCTGAAGACCATGAAGGATACAAGAAAGGGGCTGCAGTGCTGTTTCAAGTGTACCTCAGTCAGTTTGGTCATGCATGGTTATTACTTGACTTTTTTTTTTTTTTTTTGTAAATTTATTTATTTTTATTTTTATTTTTGGCTGCGTTGGGTCTTTGTTGCTGTGCGTGGGCTTTCTCTAGTTGCGGCGAGCGGAGGCTACTCTTTGTTGCAGTGCGCGGGCTTCTCATTGCAGTGGCTTCTCTTGTTGCGGAGCACAGGCTCTAGGTGCATGGGCTTCAGTAGTTTTGGTGCGTCGGCTCAGCAGTTGTGGCTCACGAGCTCTAGAGCGCAGGCTCAGTAGTTGTGGTGCACGGGCTTAGTTGCTCCATGGCATGTGAGATTTTCCCGGGCCAGGGCTCAAACCCGTGTCTCCTGTGCTGGCAGGTGGATTCTTAACCACTGCACCACTAGAGAAGCCCCTATTACTTGCCTTTTGATAGATACCCATGCCTTTCAATAATTAGAGGCAGGTGACAACTACAGGGACCTCACTTCCAGATGGTGTGTTATGATGAAAACAAGTCTCAGACCACATTCTGCCACATGTGTAAATATTTAGCAATCAGGTCCCAACCAATCACATGACCTGCTTACTGAGATTGATGAAGTCTCAGCACTTGGGCCTTTTAGGTGCCCAGCATCCTACAGGCACTAGAGGCAAGGAGAACAAGGTTCCAGCTTTGTGGCAGGACTGAGCTCTCAAATCAGAGGTGAAAGAATCCTCCCATTACAGCCCAAAACACACTTTAGAATCCCAGATGTGGAGAGATAATCCAAAGCGTATAAACTGTTAGGCTGGCTAGATTTTTTTAATGTTGTTTATGCAAAGGCAAGGGTATGCCTAAAACATGTTTAGCCAATCCACGTAATTGAAACTCATCTGAAACTCATTTCACCAATGAGAAATTATTTCTAACCTCAGTATGCTAATTAACAAAGCCCCTGGGATAGATATACGATAAAGATGGCTGGAGCCTGTAACCAAACCCCTCTGGAATGTGGCTTCTGAATTGAGAATTTCAAATTCAACCTACCACCCCGCAGCGTGTGTCTTCCCAATTAGGGTTCTTCAAATGTCGAGTAACCGTTCCTAAGAAGAGGATAAAACTAAATTGAACATATCATACCACACTGTCTATGCTGAAACAATTTAAATTCAATGTAAGGATCATGTAATCACAGACACGTATTGCTATTTCTTGGGGATACTCACATCTCCTAGTCTGACAAGGCAAAGTTACCTACCCTTCCAGGGCAGTCGCCAACAACGGTCCTCTGGCCTGGTGTCCTTCCAGCCAATAGAACGAGGCTGAGTTTGGTTCAGAAGCAAAAGAAAGTTTTTTTCTTTGATCAAAGAATGGAGAGGTACAAGCTCACACTCTAGAGCACGCACGCTCCGGACAGGTTGCGGATCGGGCTGCTTTATAGAGAGCTCGTTAGCCGGGAAACGGGGCGGAGCTCTCGCGAGGCTGGCGAGGCTGCGCGGCTCACGTTCCAGATCGCAGTGCTGGGCGTAGCGTCTCTGCGCACAGTCCGCTGCCGCCATCTTGCACTGAGTGTCGTTCTCAGAGTTTCTGCCCGCGACCCGCCCTGCTGAGGTCCCTGCACAGCCATTTCACAGGAGGAGGTCTGGTCTGGAGCACCAGATGAGAAGCATCTGCCCCTGGCACCCAATGAGCGAGTGAAACCAGACGAAACACAGAGGGGGAAAAAAAAAAGGTTAGACTTTATTACCCAGATTCTATTTTTACTCCCCAGGAATTGTTAATGGGCTTTGCTGGTGACAAATCCCTCCTGTCTTCTGTGCTGCTCCTCGATCTTGAGGGGCACTGAGGGGCGACGGGTCCGTCTTCTGTAACTGCTTCCTGCTAAGTTTGGGCATCGGTTGTTATAACCCCGGGTAGAGGAGCGGAAGTTGTCCCCAGCAGCCCTTAGATCTGTTTGGTTGTCACCAGGCCTCAGCTGTGACTCTTCACATCCCCGAGTGACCACCACTTGGAGTTTTATAGATTCTAACCTTTTGGAGACAAAGGACACCACACAACTTAGGATGCAGGCCCAAATATTAGCAAGAGAATAATGGTCATGAAGGGGCCCAGGAAAGGTGCAAACCCAGTGACGCTCCGGAGGGTCTGTGTTACCCCCTCCACATATGTTTGGCCGGATTAGGCGGCCTGGTTTCTGCCAGCCAAGTGGCTTTTCCCAGTGGTCTGTCTGTGCTTTCTCCAATCAGGCCACTTTCATCAATGCAAAAACAGCACAGTGTATTTTCCAGCACACAGACCCCTCTCCAGGCAGCTAACAGATCATCTAGGGCAATTCGGTTACCCAGGACTATATCAGCCAGTGAGCCAATGGACTTTTGTCATAGCTTGAAGTTGAGGTGGATCTCGTTGGCCACCAACACCACATTGGCTGTTACCTTTTTTATGGTGACAGAGTTATATAAGATTCCCCTGGCCAAGGTCACTAGAACCCCTATGAGAGCAGTGATTCCTGCAATTAGTAGTCTGCTCTTTGGGGGCACACTTTTGTTGGTTTTCGGAAGAGGAGCTTCAGATCAGAGAGGGGTTCACACAAGTAATCAAGGGGGTCCGTTGCCCCAGGTTATCAGAGGTTGGGGCTCGGGGGCCCTCTTCACTCGACTGTGATGTACCCATGGCGTGATCCCCTGCAACTTCAGGGCAGAATGGGTGGTTAGGATCACCAAGTGGGCTTTGTTCCACTCAGGAGTAAGCTGGTCTCGTGGGTTGCTAATTTTCCAGGTTTTTAGATACACCCAGTCTCCAGGCCGGAAGGGGTGGAGGGCTGGGTCAGTGGGTGCGGATAGCACCTGGTTACCATATTCTGTGAGGGCTTTCATGGTTTCTCCTACCTGGAGGGTGTACTTAAGTTGTTCCATTTCAAGGGGGCTAAGGTGTCGCTTCTCTCAGGCTTCGAAAATGGGTCTACCATACGTAAGTTCAAATACACTTAAATTTAACTTATATCTTGGAGCAAACGACATGCATAGCAGGGCAGTTGGGAGTAATTTAATCCAATTTTCTTGAGTCTTCTGGCATAGCTTGGCTAAGGTTCGTTTTAAGGTCTGATTGGATCTCTACTTTTCTCAATGATTGGGGTCTCCTTGCTGAGTGCAAGGTACGTTTTATGCCCGGGGCACTTGTCCCTTTTGCCATTTGTGACACGAATGCTGGACCATTATCACTTAGTCGGGATCTTGGGTATTATCTCTTTTAGTAATACGTTAGGCAGTTCAGCTGCCATTTCAGTTCTAGTGGGCAACGCCTCTACTTACCCTGAAAATGTGTCCACTAGCACCAAGAGATACCTGAAATTGCCTAGTACTCTCAGCAGGACAGTGAAATCAATCAGTCGGTCTTCCCCAGGATATGTCCCTATGGTCTAAATGGGCCTTATCTGGGGACCTCTGAGGGCTCTGGTGTTGGGGGTGTTCCTGTGTAGATGGGGCAGGTCTCAACTATCCAACTGATTATACTTTTCATGCCAGGAGTTACCATGACCTCAATTAACCAATTACATATATAGGGCTTCCCTTCTGTAATGAGTTCCTTGATGAGCCTCCCTGATGGCTTGACAAGCTGCAGTTTGGGGAAAGAAGTATTGCCCATGTTCGTTAACTAGCCACCCCTGGCCTCCTAGATCTCTGTTGAAGCCCCATTTCTGGGCTTTGTCTAATTCTTCCTTTGTATAGACTGGGGAGTAATTGGATAGATCTGGCCTTTTAGGTATGAGGAGTAATTGCCAAGTTACTGGTTCTAGGACCGCTCTTTTGGCAGTTGCTTCTGTTTTGCTGTTTCCCTTTATTACCTCTATTCCCTTTTTGATGACCCCTCCAGTGAATCACCACCACTTTTTTCAGAAGTTGCACTGCTTCTAGGAGTCTCAATATGTTTAAGCCATGTTTCACCTGCTTCTTCTCTGCAGTAAGCATACCTCTTTTCTTCCAAATAGCCCCGTGTGCATGTAGGATGGCATACGCATGCCAGCAGTCTGTGTAAACATCTAAGATCTTCCCTGTCCTGAGCTCTGAGGCTCAGGTGAGGGCCATCAGCTCGGCCTTTTGGGCTGAAGTCCCTGGGGGTAGGCTTCATGCCTCACTGACTCGGGTCTGAGACGTCACTGCATATCCTGCCATCCTTTTTTTCTCTCTCATAAAATTGCTCCCATCTGTGAACCATTCCTCTTTGGCGTTTGGGAGAAGCTCACTTCCTAGGTCAGGACAACTGGAATATACCATGTTCTATACAATCATGCTCCAGGGTCCCCATTCCTGTGGGTAGCAGGGTGGCAGGATTTAGGGTGTGACAGGTTTTTATGGTAATGACAGTTGTCTAAAAGCATAGCCTGAAGTTGAATCGAACTTCCGGGGGATAGCTATTCTGTTCCCTTAGAACTTACTAAAGCCTGAACCTGGTGTAGGGTCCAAATAGCGATTGGCTGAACAAACATTAACTTTTCAGCCTCTGTTAGCAGGATTGAAGTAGCTGCTACTGCCCATAGGCAAGGAGCCCATCCCTTAGTGGTTTTATCTCATTGTTTAGAGAAATAAGCAACCACCCAAGTAAGGGGTCCCAGTTTTTGATCTAATACCCCAAGGGCAATTCCCCTTCTCTCATGAATGTAAAGGTCAAAGGGTTTAACTAAATCTGGGAGGGCCAGAGCAGGGACCTGAAGTAATTGCTTTCCCAATTCTTTTTTTTTTTTTTTTAATTGAAGTATGGTTGAGGTACAATGTTGTACCAATCTCTGCTGTACAACCAAGTGACTCTGTTATATACATATATACATTCTTTTTTTATATATATATTCTTTTCCATCATGGTTTATCACAGGATATTGAATATAGTTCCCTGTGCTATAGGACCTTGTTGTTTGCGTTCTCAATTCTTTTTTTTTTTTTTTTTTTTTGGCCGCACCGTGTGGCATGCAGGATCTTAGTCCCCTGACCAGAGATCGAACCCGTGCCCCCCGCATTGCAAGTGCGGAGTCTTAACCACTGGACCGCCAGGGAAGTCCCTGCTTTCTCCATTCTTGAAAGGCCCCTTCACATTCTGGAAGGATGAAGATCCTTTTCTTTCAATTTTTCATATAAAGGCCTAGCTATTAGACCATTAGGTATCCAGATGTGGCAAAACCCAGCCATCCCCAGGAAGCCCCTAAGCTGTCTTCTAGTTTTAAGAGGGGCAAGACTGCAAATGGCTTCATTCCTTTCCTGGGGTAGGCTTGTCTGACCTTCTGTGAGGATGAAGCCTAGGTAGGTAACCTTAGTTTGTGATATTTGAGTCTTTTTCTTGGACACCTTATATCCTTTATCAGCTAGGTGGTTCCGGGTGGTTACAGTATTTTTGTCAGAGGCCTCCTTAGTAAGGTTGGTGATCAGAATGTCTTCTTATATATGAGGGAACCCTCCCCCAGATATATTGATAGATCTTTAAGGTCTTTAGCTAAAGTTTCCCCAAAGATGATGGGGGAATTTTTGAACCCTTAGGGCGGGACTGTCCGGCAGTATTGTTGTTTTTGTTGTGTGTTTGGCTCCTGCCACTCAAAAGCAAAAATTTCATGTGACTCTGGGGTGATTAAAATACAGAAGAAGGCATATTTTAAATCTAATACAGAATACCAGGTCTTGGTGGATTGTAGAGTGGTCAGCAGGGTGTAGGGATTAGGGGCGACTGGATGTATATTCTCTGTGGCTTCACTGACTGCCCTGAGGTCCTGTACCATCCAGTGTTCCCCACTGGGTTTCTTTACGGGGAGAATTGGGGGTATTACAGGTGGATTGGCATGGCCTAATAAGGCCCTGGTCAACTAGGCCCTGTATAACAGGGGCAATGCCCAACAAGGCCTCCCGACAGAGAGGGTACCATTTTCTGTTGGGCCATGTATGTCTGGGTTTTAGATGGACTATCACAGGACTGGCTCCTTTAGCTCGTCCCACCCATCCCTGGGCCCAGACCTCAGGATTTCTTCCAGGGAGCTCAACTTGCTCTATCCAGGGAGGTTTGTCCTCAGCCATTATCATCTTGTGCCCCTTGTCTAGGGGATGCCAATCTCCATTTTGTCTCCCATTAGGTGGATAGTAATTCCCAATTTATGTAAGATATCCCTTCCTAGCAGAGATATAGGGCATTTGGAAACATATAGGAAGGAATGGGTGAGCATTCTAATGGCTCTATGAATGCCCATTCTTGGGCCTTCCCTGATAACCCCATAATTTTACAACTCTCGTGACTGTGTTTGCCTGATCTGGTGTTCAAAACCAAGTAAGTGACACCAATGTCAACTAAGAATTCAACAGGTTTTTTTCTCTATGTCCAGTGTCAGCCAGGGCTCCTTGGGGGTCAATTGGAGTGCCAGCTTAGGAGCCCCCTGGCCCTGGCATTCTTCTTCTATTTGGACCATCTGCCTTCAGGGTAGTGGGCAGGATCTGCCACTTCTGTCCCCCTTTGGGGGCAGTGAGGGCATTCTCTTTTCCGTTGTCCCTCTTGTTTACATATGGCACACTGATTGGGTCCCAGTTTCCTTGGTTTGCTGTCCCTCAGTGGGGGCCAGTGGTCACTCACCAGAGTCAAAGGTCTCTGTGGGCAGTTAGTCCAGATTCCTGTGCTGACCGGTTGACACTGGAGGGCAACAGCCAGTAGGTGGGCCTGCCTCTGGGTGTTTTTATCCTCTGACTTTTCCTCCTCTCTATATCTGTTTTTAAACATGCAGTAGGCAACCTCCACCAGGCGAGAGATAGGGGTATCTGGTTCTATTTCCAGATTCTAAAGTTTATGCGTAATGGCGAGGGCACTTTGGGAAATAAAATATGACCTCAGGCTTGTATTCCCTTCCGATGACTCGGGGTCAGTGGTACTATAAATTCAGAGACATTCCTTGAGGCACTCTAGGAATGCCGAAGTGTTTTCTGTTGGCTCCTGGTTGATCTCCTTTATTTATTTATTTATTTTTTAATCTTTTGGCTGTGCCACACAGCATGTGGGATCCCAGTTGCCCAACCAGGGATTGAACCCATAGCCCCCGCATTGGAAACATGGAGTCCCAACCACTGGACCACCAGGGAAATCCCTGATTTCCTTTATGTTAGTCCAATTGACAGGTTTCTTTCCTGCTGCCTGGATTCCCTTTAGGTCATATTTTTATAATGTGTCAGCCTGTCTTTTATCCGCTTCACCATTGTCTCAGTCCCGGTTGGGTTTGTTATCTAGGACCGCTTGATTGCCAGGTCTGAAAATGGCATGACCTGCATTGTTTCTGTTCTCTTTGTATGCTTCCTCTCAGGTTTTCTAAAAGACTGTGACCTTTTCTTCCCCATTAGGAGTACATTAAGGAGGCTCTGAATGTCAGCCCAGGGAGGGTCATGGGTCTGAAAGATTCCCCTAATCGGATTCAGGAACCTGTCTGGATCTTACCTCAACCCCTTGCTATGACTTTTCCAGTTATACAGATCAGAAGTGGTAAATTGTTGTATACCTGGATGAGCCCTCCTTCTCCATTGGGGACCAGCCTCAAAGGGAGTACTTTTCCTTGTGGGTTGTTGGACCCTAGCTGGTAATTAATTAGTCCCATTCTGTTTATTTGCTGGACCACATTCCAGGGCAGGTGGCTAGTATGGAGGGGACTCCTTGGGTCTGTGGCCCAGATCAGGTTATACGAAGGAAGGGGGTAGGGAGGGAGCAGTAGGAGGAGGGTTAAGGAGGAGATCAAGAAGGTCCTCAGCGGAAGGGTCAAGGACTGGCACTACCTCAGTGGAGAGAGCCCACAACCTTTTTGAAGGCCTTTGTTCTGAAAAAGCCCATGAAAAACTGGACATAGGGAATTTCTTTCCATTTCTTTTGTTTCTGGCATAGAAGTTCCAATTATAAAATGGTATTGTAATTTAGAGACTCACTGACATGCCAACTTTCCCCATCTCCCAGCAAATATTGGGACCAGGCTGTATTACATAGGAAGATTAACTGTTTTCTGGTCACGGGATGATACCTGAAAAACTTCCAATTCTTCAGGATTCACCCTAATGGGCATAAGTATGGAGGACATTTGGTTCCCCATACCTTAGATGTTCTGTTTTAGATTTGTTTCCAACTACTGAGAGGGAGGTTGGAGTGATTTGTTGGTGTGCAAATGCCACAAGATTTGGTTCAAATAAGACTTCCAGTTCAGGAAATTTGGAACCAATACCAAACTGTTAATGGATTCCTCAGAAGACCCAAATAGGAGATGTCCAAGTGGCATGGATGCTGATATTACTTGGAGACGCCCCCTTGAATTTGTAATGGTCCATGCTACAGACGGTTAGTCCCTCCTCAGTCAAAATACCCCGCAGGAGGTTAGATGACACTGACCCAAGGATAGAGCAGCTTAGCCTCTCTAGTTCCTAGAGTGTCTAGCAAGTCCAGAGCCTGGTGGGTGGGTCCAGGTGGGAGGGCCACAATCAGTCCCATCTGGGTCACCAAAATTTTTTTACCAACCCTCTCGAGTTGGTCCCCCCAAAAGGGTTCACTCACACCAGTAGAATGAGGCTGAGTTTCATTCAGAAGCAAAGGAAAACTTTATTCTTTGATCAAGGAATGGAGAGGTATGAGCTTGCACTCTAGAGTCCATGCTCTCCCTTAAAGGCCATTGGCAGGGCTGCCTTATAGGGTTCTTGTCAGCAGGGAAGGAATTGAACTTCTTGAGGGTCAGGCACAGCTGTACTGCTCACAGCGATCCAGATCAAAGTGCTGGGTGCAGCATTTCTACACACAGTATGCTGCCACCATCTTGAATTGCAGTGTTGTGCACAGCACTTCTGCACACAGCCTACCAAGCTGAGGTATCAGGCACAGCCATTTCACACAAGGAACTCTGGTCTGAAGTGCCAGATGCAAGGCCTCTGCACGTGGTACCCAAGTGAAACTAGACTAAGCACAAAAGAAAAAATGTTTTATTTTTTCTGTTTTATTACCCAGATTCTATTTTTATTCCCTGGGAATTGTCAATGGGCTTTGCGGTGAGAACACCACCAGTATTTGTGATTACAAAAATAAGACTCATCACCTGCATTTAAGAATGACATTTGGTTTAGGCTTGGAAGTCACCATAGAAGCCCAAGTCCTCTTTTGTCTTAACCTTAGCTGTTATGAATAATACTCTCCTCTCAATGTAGTCCATGATTCTCAAGAGGAGATGGGATATTGGGAAAGAATCCCTTTCCAAGTTTGGCTTATCAGAATCTCCTAAGGGGAAGACCTCTCCATCCTGTTAATCCTCCCAAGAGGGAAAGTTACTATTAATCTTCCCAAACCCAGCACTCTTAGATTGCAGTCCCATAGGACTCTTCTCTGGAGTCTGTATTTCACCATTCCCTTGACCTTAATCAGTAACAAAAGCTTTATAATACTACCATGGCATTGCTCACCCCCCCCACCCCTCCCCCACCCAGGTTTATAAACTCCTTAGCTCCCTTGCCTCTGGGCAAGTCTGTCTATTGCATCTCACAAAAGAAGAAGAAAGAAAGAGTAGAAAAAAGAATGTCTAGCGCTAAGCTTCCTTTTGCATCTGTATGCTTGCTGGTCTCTGAATCCCTGAAGCAGTGAAAGGTAAATAAACCTCTGGTCTATTCTTCCTTTGTTCTCTGAACTGGGACTTCACTCCAGAGGAGATTTTCTTCTCAGATGAGATTTGGAAAGGTCTTTTTTCTTTGCTTAGATCGTTTGAACTGATAATTTGCATCTACAAAGGAAACTAAAAAATACTGAATAGCTCTTAGAAAACACTGTGGAGGCACTCCTTAGGATAATCTTGCCTCCACTCTGAATGAGAAGAGACCTCCAAGTGAATGAAAACCCAAAAGCAAAATTTTCAGTGCTGAGTTTATTTTAATATTGTCCCTGGATAACTCTCTCTAAGGTCAAACAGGTTTTAATTCACCAGCCTTAAAACCAGTACCCCCTCTCCCAACCAAGGAAAACATTTAGATAATTTCAAGATAAACAAATAAAAACATAGGATTAAAAAAAATTAACCTAGTATTGCAAACAAAATAACCCAATATTACAAACAATACAAGAGTAAGATAGGAAAGGCTCATGTGAAATTCTCACACAACCCCACCTCCGTTGAGTTACTTCATAAAGCATAAGATTTTTAAATAAAATATACACAGTTTATTCTGTTTATTCTCATCAGTTCAAACCAGAATTGACTTTCATGAGAGAAATAATACAACAAAAGATAGCAGCTGAACTAAAATAGATAAAATAAAGAGATGATACAGATGAAAGAAAAGCAGACATTACTAAAAAAAAAATCAGAAAAAATGGAGCAGTAGCAAAATCTAAGTTATAACACAAAAAAATTTTCTGTCAAAAGAAAACAGATGATGCATTGTGAGAAATCACCATGTTATAGAGAAGGGGGCGCTGTGAACAGAGAGCAATGCTCATACATACCTTGGGAATCGTTTTAAATTCCAAACACAAAGGCAGCAGGGACTCAGCCTGCAGCTTTCTGCTGAAGAATTGATGAGGTTCCTTGGCCGCTTCATCTAGCACCTAATCACAGAGCCACTTTTACCTGAAAATTCTCCTGTTTCCCTTACACACGACCATCAAACACATTATAAAAGCAGAGCTTTGGGCTTCAGGAAATACCAGACAATGACAGAGTTCTGTGGAAATCATAAAGTATCAGCTTTGATTTTATCAGACTGACAATAATAATAGAAATGTAAGTTACACTCATATCTAATAAGAAGCTTGATGAAGTCCAGAATGCTGGGCTGGCCATTATCTTAGTACAAATGAGAAAGAGTTGGCTAAATGATATTTACATTCTGGTGATAACCATTAAAAAAAAAAAAAAAAAACTTGTGACAAGGATTCTCTCCTTGGGCAACTTTAGTGAGGTTTTTCTGAGCCTTCATCTCAAGTGCACCTGCTGATCTTGGCCTTCTATGTCCATCTATGAATTGTCCAATTTTAGCAAGAATCCTGTGAAGTCAGTTTAGCCAGAATCCCCACCCTTGATATCTAATCACCCTCTATATCTGATCAAATTCCTCATTCCCCACCATCCCCCAGGTAATATCGCCCTACCCTGTCTTCATCAAGAACCTTGATAGGTCAGTGTAGTGAAGAATTATCCATCTTTTAATTATTTTCCATCCACCGACCCCTTCACCCCCACCCTGCTTCTTGGCTATAAATCTCCATTTTCCTTTGTTGTATTCAGAACTGAGCCCAATCTCTCTCACTGCAAAATTCTACTACACTAGTCCCTATACTTATCAAGATAGTCCTGAATAAGATCTGCCTCTTCATCTTTAATAGGTGTTAAGTTAATTAAACAAGGAGGGTGTTAGACTAAGGTGCTTTAATGCCTTAGTAGCCTACATAAGCAAACCCAAACCTAAGCCTAAAATGCCTCAAGGTTAAGAAATCAAAACCTACAGACAACAGATCACAAACAGACAAGTAGTCTTTCCCAAATATGCAAACACTTAATATAGCCAATCAGATAACTTCCTTGCTTTGCTTCCACATCTTCCCTATAAAAGATGCTTCCACATCTTTCCCTTAGCTCCTGCCAATGGGATGCTCCTAGCCACTTCAGTTCTGGTGCTGCCTGACTCTTTTTTTTTCCCCCAGCTTTTTATTTTATTTAAAAAAAACTTTATTGAGTTATAGTTGATGTATAATATTATATGTTACAGGTGTACAATGTAGTGATTCACAATTTTTAAAGGTTATACTACATTTATATTTATTATAAAATATTGACTGTATTCTCTGTGTTGCACAATATATCCTTGTAGCTTATTTTATACATAATAGTTTGTACCTCTTAATCCCCTACTCCTATATTTTCTCTCCCCGCTTCCCTCTCCCCCCGGTAACCATTAGTTTGTTCTCTATATCTGTGAGTCTGCTTCTTTTATGATTTATTCACTAATGTGTTGTATTTTTTAGATCCCACATATAAGTGATATCATATAATATTTGTCTTTGTCTGACTTATTTCACTTAGCATAACACCCTCCAAGTCCATCCATGTTGTTACAAATGGCAAAATTCCCTTCTTTCTTAGGACTGAGTAGCATTCCATTTTATATATATATATATATATATAATATATATATACATATCACATCTTCTTTATCCATTCATCTGTTGATGGACACTTAGGTTGCTTCCATATCTTGGCAATTATAAATATCAATAATATGAACATTGGGGTGCATGGATCATTTTGAATTAGTGTCTTTGTTCTTTTTGGTTACATACCTAGGAGTGGAATTGCTGGGTCATGTGGTAGTTCTAGTTTTAGTTTTTTGAGAAATTTCCATAATGTTTTCCACAGTGGCTGCACCAGTTTACATTCCCACCTATGGTGTACAAGAGTTCCCTTTTTCCCACATCCAAATAAACTTTAAAATTTAATAAGCTCCAGTTTATCTTGTAACACAAGTGTTATGAATAATATTTTCTTTGACACTAGGTAGGGCAAAAATATTTCCAATTAAATATGTGAATTGAATATACGTTTGTCTCTGCTCATCCAGAAACTTTACTGAATAATAGTAAAGTCCTATGAGTCACAAACCTGAAAGGGCAAAGAGAATAGGCGAGTAGGGGGGAAATGTTGTCAACCAAAATTTGGGAGCTGGAATGAAAATGAAAGGTAGGTAATTTGCTGACCAGGCCAGAGAGTGCCTGAAAGGAGGGCACAAGGGTATGTGGAAGTGGAATATAAGCAAACTGACTCACAGTGGTTTTCTGTTTTGTTTTGCTTTTTAAAATTTAAGAGTTTATTTAAGCAAAAATTGATTCATATCAGGTAGTGCCAAACCAGAAGTGGGTAGGAGTGCTCCTGATTCACAATGTTGAAGCCCAGACAGTCTCAGGAGATTTGAGGCACCAGGATCCCCCAGAGGTGGGTTGCGGGTGGTCTAAAAACAGAGGAAAAGTCTGTTTTTAAAGTAGTTGGGTAAAAGCAGGAAAGAATGAGGTGAAGTGGCAGTGATCCTATGTGTGGAGTTTGCCTCAGATGTAAGCTGCAACACAGAGCTAACTGACAGAGCACTTACCTGAAAGTGAAGAGCCCTGAACTCCTACTTTGAGCTACCTGTGGATGACAGCACCTTGGAAAGCTACCCTTAGATGCTCTCTGAGCACAAGCCCTGCCAATGGTGACCTCAAAAGGAAATTGATAGAAAGATTTTACACAGAAAAATGCAAGCCTGTTTGGTGGTTTCCATTCCAGTATGTAAAAGAGCTTGGAAGTCATCACTCCCAACCTCAAAACAAGAAAAAAGCTGTACAAACTGAAAATCAGTCATTCTTCTTAAAACCATCAGAAAATGGAGGTTACAGGACAAATTCCCACTCCAAAAACTGAAGAGACAGGTGGATCACAGCTCACATGGAACAGAAGCCACTGGAGCTGAAGCCTGTGGGAACACTGCAGATGTTATTGACTAGTTACTGGAGATTGAACAAGGACTGGCTCGAGAGTTAAAAACTCTTAGGGGCTCAGTCTCAGGGTGCCCCCTGATACTTTCATGAATTTACCTCCAGGAGCCCCACCAGGTTCTCAAGATGAAAATCACACAAAAATCTTCTCATGTTTAGGGTAGGGGAAGGAGAAAATCACCACTATAAATATATCCAGACAGAGAGTTCTGTTCTCTATAAAAAAAAAAAAAGAGCTCACCCTCAGAGAAACTAATGCTTTACCAGAGCCTAACCTGTCCCAGAGGAAGGGCAATTAGACAGCCTTCCTGTCCTTGTCTAGCCTTCCTGTCTCACATAAAAGGAGGGGGGAAAGCCTATAAAAATTCTTCTGAAAGTTGCAACCCAGAGACACAGGCCCACTAAAAAAAAAACCAAGATTCAATCATAAAATTACAGACTTCTTTCTGTAATACCTTGTCACCATATAAACAGGATTCTGGTGTAACAGTAGTGAATTACAACTGACAGCTGTAAGAAACAGTCTCTAACTAAGAAGGAGTTGCTAGAGAAGCCCAAAGGGAACAGGGAAGACGAAAACAAAAACACTAGAGGAAATTGAACTCTCTGACACCTACAGCTACAGCAAACATTAAATACAACCTAACACCTACCCAGATAAACATAAAACCTCACACTATAGACCATTTATCTCAGTTCCTATTACCCATTACATTATGTTCAGCATTCAACAAAAATTCAAAGGCATGCTATAAGGCAAGAAAATGTACAGTCTGAAGAGACAAAGTGAGCATCGAAACCAGTCTCAGATATGGCAGAAATTTTGGAATTATGAGGCAGAAATTTAAAATAATTATGATTAGTATGCTAAGGGCTCTAATGGAAAAGGTGGACAACATGCAAATACAGATGGATAATGTCAGCAGAAAATATGGAAACTCTAAGGAAGAATCATGTTTAAAATTAAAAAAGAAAATATTGTAACAGAAATGAAGATTGTCTTTGATGGGCTTATTGGTCTGTTGGACACAGACAAGGAAAGAATTAGTGAGCTTGAAGATATTAATAGAAATTTCCAAAACTGAAATGCAAAGAGAGAAAAAAAACAAAACAATAGAACATTCACGAAATGTGGAACAATTGCAAAGGTGTAGCATACATAAAATGGAAATACCAGAAGAAGGAGAAAAAGGGTAAGAAGAAATATTTGAAGTAACAACAGCTGAGAATTTTCCGAAGTTAATGACTGATACCAAATCACAAATCCAGAAAGCTCAGAGAACACCAAATATGATAAATACCAAAAATCTACACTGAGGCACATCATTCAAACTGCAGAAAACAAAACAAAAAATTCTTGAAAGAAACCAGAAGGGGAAAGAACCCTTGCCTATAGAAGAATGAGGATAAGAATTATACCAACTTCTTTCCAGAAACCAAGCAAGCAAAGAGAGGGTCAGTGAAATATTTAAAGTGTTGAAAGAACAAAACCAAGAGCCTACAAGTCTCTATCCAGCAAAAATTTCCTTCAAAAGTGAAGGAGAAATAAAGACTTTCTCAGACAAACAAAAACAGGGAATTTCTTGCCTATAGACCTGTCTTTTAAGAAATGTTAAAAGGAGTTCTGTAGAGAAAAGGATTATTTAGGTCAGAAACTCAGATTTACATAAAGAAGAGCAGTAAAAACATCAAAGGAAAATAAAATATTTTATTTTTCTTATTCCTATTGATCTAATAGATCAATGTTCATTCAAAATAATAATAGCGGAAGTGGTCGGGGCCGCAGTGCGCGGAAGGGCGCCCTCGCTTCGTACGCTCTGCGGCGGACCCAGTGAGGCCCCCGGAATTCGGAGCAGTCAGGAACCCGGCCTCCGCCCTCGGGGCCCTGTTGCTGGGCTGAAGACCCAGGCCCGCAACGCCGGGCCCTACCCTGGAGGTGCTTGTGGCCCGGAGCCTGGACTGGCGAGCTGCTGCACTTTGGCGTAAATTGCAATCGATTAGGGATCGTTTCTCAGACTCAAGTTAGAAGTGAGAGTTCAGATAAGTGAGGCCGCCATTGCTGCTTTGAACACCTCAGAAGGGGAGAATGGATTTATCAGGAGTGAAAAAGAAGAGCTTGCTAGGAGTCAAAGGAAATAATAAGTCCAGCACTAGGGCTCCTTCTCCTACCAAACTCAAAGACCGCTCTGATGAGAAGTCCAAGGATCGCTCTAAAGATAAGGGGACCACAAAGGAGTCAAGCAAGAAGGATAGTGGCAGGGATAAAACTCGAATGAGGCGCAGCGCTTCCAGTGGTAGCAGCAGCACCAGGTCTTGGTCCAGCTCTACCTCCAGCTCGGGCTCCAGCGCCAGCACGGGCTCCAGCAGCGGCTCCAGCTCATCTTCAGCATCGAGCTGCTCAGGAAGTTCCAGCACATTCCGCAGCTCCAGCTCCAGCAGCTCCCCTGGCTCTCCGAGTCCTTCTCAGCGCAGGCAGGACAACAGGTGGCATTCGCGCTCCAAATCTAAACCACCCAAAAGAGACGGAAAGGAAAGGAAAAGGCGGAGCCCTTCCCCTAAACCTACCAAAGTGCACATTGGAAGGCTCACCAGGAATGTGACCAAGGATCATATCATGGAGATATTCTCCACCTACGGGAAAATTAAAATGATTGACATACCTGTAGACAGGATGCACCCCCATCTGGCTAAAGGCTATGCATATGTGGAGTTTGAGAATCCAGATGAGGCCGAGAAGGCGCTGAAGCACATGGACGGAGGACACATCGATGGCCAGGAGATCACTGCCACTGTTGTGCTGGCCCCCTGGCCTCGGCCACCCCCCAGGCGATTCAGCCCTCCCAGGAGAATGCTGCCACCGTCTCCCGTGTGGCGCAGGTCACCCCCACGGATGAGGAGAAGGTCGCGTTCCCCTTGGTGCAGGTCCCCCGTGCGCCGGCGATCCCATTCCCCTGGCCGCCGCCACCACAGGAGCCGCTCCAGCTCCAACTCCTCCCGATAAGCAGGGCCACTGAAGCTCTGCCCTGTGACTTGTATCCCAACCAACTCACTTTTGTCACTTTTCTAGCAGAAAGAGGATCGGTAGGAAAGAAATCCCTCTCAGGGGCAGGCTTCGAAGGTGAAGGCAGTAATTGCTACATTTCCCCTGGTGGCAGAGTTCCGGCTGCAGGAGTGTTGTTGGTTTGGGGTCGTGCTTATAAAGATGCCCTCCAGTTTTCTGGCTAGGAAGCTTCCACATTTCTAGTTCCTGAGAGTCAGTTTAGTGGCAAAGCCAGCAGGGATGAGCAGGGGGCTCCAGGAGGTGGTACAGCCCCAGCCTGGGAGCATGTTTTCCCATTCCACAGATGACATGGGGCCCATCTGGTGGGCTGCTCGTGCCCTAACCTGTTGGCCTGCAGGGTCCCACAGGAAAGGGTGTGCTTTTACGCAACTGCCATTCCTGTTAGCCTGACCCTGCTCCCCCACTCGAGTCCTTTTCTGACCTCTAGGGCCAAATACCCATAATGGTTCTTTTCACGTGTACTCATGTGTGTGCACACACACACACACACACACACACACACTAACCCACGTCTCCGTTTCTCTCTGAAACTGGTAAGTTGAGAGCCAGCTCTGTCGGCTCATCACAGAACACCCCCCCTCCCCGTTGTGTTGGTATTCATGGTGGTCCTGTAGGTTACCTTGGCAACGTGTACATTGCTTTTTTGGCTTTTATTGTACAGGCAGTACTATACATTTTCTGTTTTGAGTTCTGTAACTTTGTAGCATTTTAGATAATATTGTGTTTGTACTTTGTTGTGTAGAGAAAAGAATTGTGTTGAATAAACCTAGGATTAGAGTGCAGCTCGAGTGTTGGGTTCGCTGCCTCCTTCCTGTCCCTTGGCCCCAAAGGCAGCTTCAGTTGTGAGGTAATTAAACATGATAGTCTAAAAAAATAATAATAATAGCAGCAATGTATTAGGTGATTATAGTGTATGGATAAGTGTAACGAATGATAGCAATGTTATAAGGGATGGGAGGAAGAAATTGAATACTCTGTTACAATGTATCTGCACTAGCAGTATAGTATTATTTGAAAGTGGACTTAGATAAGTTATAAATGCATAGTGTAAACTCTAGGGCAAACACTGAAAAAAAATTTCAAGTATAATTGATATGCTGAGAGGAGGGAAAATGGAATTATATAAGATATTCAGTTAAAACCAGAGGAAGCAGAAAAGAGGGAAAGAAAAAAAAAGAAACAGTTCAATAAATAGAAAACAGTTCTAAATATGGCAGATATTAATCTAACTATATCAATAATCACTTTAAATATGAATGGTCTAAATACACCAATTAAAACACAGAGACTGACAGACTAGATCAAAAAATGAGACCCAACCATGTTGTGTACAAGAAACCCACTTTAAATATAGAGACACAAATAGATTAAAAGTAAAGGGAAGGAAAAGATACACTATGCTAATACTAATCAAAATAAAGCTGAGTAGCTATCTTAATTTCAGACAAAGCAGATTCCAGAATAACAAAAATTATCAGGGACAAAGAGGGGCATTACCTAATGATAAAGGGGTCAATTCTCTAAGAAGGCATAACAGTTCTTTGTGTATATGCATCTAACAGCAGAGCATTAAAATATGTGAGACAGAGCCTGCTAGAGCTGTAAGGAGAAATAGACGAATCCACTACTATAGTTGGAGACTGCAACTCTCCTTTATCAGTAATGGACAGAAGATCAGCAAGGACGTAGTTGAAGTGAACAGCATCATCAATCAACTGGTTCTAATTGACATTTATAGACTTCTTCATCCACAACAACAGAATGCACATTCTTCTTAAGCTCACATGGAACATTCACCAATAATTACTATATTCTAGGCCACCAAACACACCTCAACCGATTTAAATGAAGAGATATCATATGATGTGTGCTCTCAGACCACAATGAAATTAAACTAGAAATTAATAACAGAAAAGTAGCTGAAAAATCCAAAATATTTAGATATTAAATGACACTTCTAAATAACAAATGGATCAAAGAAGAAGTTTTAGAGAAATTAAAAGTATTTTGAACTAAATGAAAATGAAAAAAGTGTTTAGATCTCTAGATGTACTCCTTACCCCCACAGAGCTAGGACTCTACCTTTCTCCCACCCTGGCAGAAGACTAGAAATTTACTCTCTGGGATCCTACTTTGAACTCTGGACTCAGGACAGTAGGCATAGCTGAGGATGCTATCTGAATAAGAAGAACTAAGTAATAGTCTACACACCATGTATCCACTCTGTTTCCCAGCCCCCTTCTCCTACCTGTCTTACAGAATAATAGTAACCAGGAATATGCCCCTGTGGTAGGCAGAATAATGGTCCCCCAACGATGTCCACATCCTAATCCATGGAACCTGTGAATATGGTATGTTACATGGTAAAGGGAAACCAAGGTTGCTAATACACCTGGATTATATGAGTGGAAACTAAATAATATTACTGGGGATAGAGAAAGCGGACATTGGGGTACAAAGGTGGAAGGATTCCAAGGGCTAATGCCTCCTTTCCCACACTAGGAGGTTAATAAATAAAACCTAAAACTCCTAAGTCAAGAAATAGCATTTTAATAATTTAATAGTTATTTTAAAATGTGGAAAAAACATTAAACAACAATTGAATGAATTAAAATGGCTTCCTCTGAAGAGTGGAAATTAAAGATAGAGGAGAAATAACGCAGAGGATGATCATTTTTCATTAAAAGATTTAAAAATTATTTGATAAAATTATATTTTTGAAAGATTAATGTTTGCATATTCTATTTCTTTAGATACAAAATCCTCTTCTTATGTTTACTGATAGTTATTGAGAAAGATTTTCTTGCTATCAGACAATCTCAGATCCCTGATATAAGCGTTTTCTTCCAAAGTGTTGCAAAATGCAAGTCAATAAATGTATTGGAGGATACAATGGGGGTGGGGCAAATGGGTGAAGGTGATCAAAGGGTAAAAACTTCCAGTTATAAGATGAATAAGTTCTAGGGATCTAATGTACATGGTGACTGTAGTTAACAATACTATATTGTATACCTGGAAATTTGCTAAGAGAGTAAATCTTACAAATTCTAATCACAAAAAATAAATAAATAAATGGTAAATGTGTGAGGTTATAGATGTGCTAACTAATCTTATTGTGGTAATCATTTTGCAACATATACATATATCAAATTATCACATTATACACTTTAAACTTACACAATGTCATATGCCAATTATATCTCAGTAAAACTAGGAAAAGAAAGAAATGTATCTGACAGATCCAAATATAAACATAGCATGAAGCTCCAGTCTTCCATAGTTCTGAACACTTCATTCAATGCTTTCCATGGATTTTTCTTTTTTTTCATCCTTCTAACCCTCTGTATTGGTTTGCTAGAGCTGCTGTAACTAAGAACTACAAACCGGGTAGCTTAAAACCATAGAAATTTATTGTCTCACAGAAAACAAGGAAGCTAGAAGGCCTAATTCAAGGTGTCAACAAAGCTCCAGGGGAGGATTTTCTACACGTCTTCCTAGTTCTTGGCAGGTGCTGGCAATCCTTGGCACTCCTTTTCTTATCAGTCCAATCTCTGCCTTCATCATCACACGGTGTTTTCTGTGTGTGTGTCTCTCTCTGTGTCCAAATTTCTCTCTTTTTTAAGGATACCAGTCATTGTATTGGGGCCCACCCTAATCTAGCACAACATCATTTTATCTTAATTACATCTGCAAAGACCTTATTTCCAAATAAGATCACATTCACAGGTACTGGGGTTAGGACCTGAACATATCTTTTGGGAGGGTGAAATTCAGTCCACAACACCTTCCCAGCTAATTGTGTTATTTATTCTAGCATTGCTTTCCTTCCCTTTGCCTCCAGACTTCACCTTAGCCCTGCTTCTGTAAAGCCAAACTAGGCTTCTCTCAGTAATGTAACTGGTTAAGGAAAACACCTCTTCTGAATGTGCCCCAACCCAAACCTACCAGTCCCAGGAAAATTGTACACTCCATTGGGCTAACCTAGTTCCTCCAGTTGGGGAACCCCACAATACTTAGTAGTTCCCAATTGGAGTTGATATGCAAATGATACAAAGATCTCAGCATAAAAATAGAAGAAATAATGATGTGATTGAAAGAGTACAGGGTGTGAAATCAGAAAACCTGAGTTACAATTTTGATACAAACACTTAAAAAACCAGGACCAACCCAGGTCTAAATTCTAGTATAATGTTATTTCCACCATTGCATGGCTAGAAAGCTCCACCTGTGATCCAAATTAATTCCCACACCAAGGGCAACCATAGATGGCAGTGAATGTATTACCAACATTTAAATGGAAACTCCTCAGGAGAAGGAAGAGAAGGAGGGGAAGGAAGAGGAACAGAAGAAAGAGGAGGAAATAGCAAAATATAGTGTCCACAAAATCTCTTTTAATGATTGTTAAACAAATACACAGAGAAAAATTCCAAAGGCACACTCTCTCTTAGAGCTTCCCTAAAGACGAATGGAAAGAAGACCTTGGCTCTTACCAGCATGTGCTTCATGCTATTTCGGTTAGTGGGTGAGTCATACATGCTGGTAATGAATTTCCCAGGCTTTCAATTTTAAATGGGAGTAGATAGTGCAAGACATTCATTTTAACATGGAGTGTTTTCTCCTGATGTTCATAAAAAGAATCCATTGTGTTATTATTAGATCATGCTTGACCCACCTCAGGAATGTTTTCAGAGTGACAGAATATTTATTTCTCAGTGACATCACCAAGGTTCAAGAAGGTCTGATCAGCATACTTACAAAGCCCTGTGATCCTAAAAGGGCTAAGACAAATCCTCCCCCTCCTTTGTAGGTTCCTCCATCTGCACTTGGGTAATAACGCCCACCTTTCCATTCTAAACATGGAATAAGAGAGTAATTAATAGAGCCTAATTGTAGCAAAAGAAAATTCTGCTTTTTAAAAAATCTTTCTTCAGAATAATTTAATTGTGCTTCACATGTGCTTTGAGCAAAAATTTTAGACTAGAATTTAATCTTAATACTAGTAATAAAATGCCATTTTTTCCTCAACCTATCATAATTACTCCATAAGCACATAAATTTTAACTTAAAAAATTACATCTAAGATTATCCATGCAAATAGATTGTACTTATGGACAGAACCACTGCAAGTGGTGATACCAAAAATCTTTGATGCCCCCCAAATACCCAAAACAAACAAAAAACAAACAAAAAATCTTTGATGCCAAAACTTTCAAGGATTTGGCTTCTGAAAATCAGCAAATCCAGGCCAAAATCATCAAATCAGCAAATTGGATGTACTGAACTTGACCCAGTGCCCAAGCAGTCACAGTTTAGATTTGTAACTAATACAAAAAGTTGATTACTTCTCCTTAGATTTGTTGCTTTGAAGGGACAACAGCTGAAAGACTTTGGATGTGACAGAGAAGCAGTCAGGTATCTCTTAGAGATTTTTAACTGAATAAGGTTAACTGGGCATTCTTCCCATTGAAATATCAAACTACAGCAACATTGTATATCAACTATACTCCAATAAAAATTAATTAAAAAAAAAAACAAATATCAAATTACAAAAATAGAGATCTTTCT
Organism: Balaenoptera borealis; assembly: GCF_965194805.1. Taxonomy (NCBI): domain Eukaryota; kingdom Metazoa; phylum Chordata; class Mammalia; order Artiodactyla; family Balaenopteridae; genus Balaenoptera; species Balaenoptera borealis. The sequence goes on from NC_138864.1 coordinate 114,723,897, forward strand.
TGAAAAAGCTAACAATACTTAACCTTAAAGAAAACTTAGGTTTAACACCATCAATTCACATTTTAATTGTTTCTTTATAATAATTGTGAGGTTTTTTTAAAACAAGAAATGTAATTAAATAAGACAATTGACCTAAAGAGAAATCTATGTAGGGTTCCTTTCTTTTAAGGTAATCTCTTCCTCCTCTAAAGGCAGATTGCTCTACAGATAGCAGCTATAAACCAAAAGAAGTAATAACTTTGTTTCTGGTTTTATAATAATCAATAAAAAATATTTAAGTTCTCCAATCAAACAAGATTCCCAAGGATTGTTGCTGGAATTGTTTTTATTACAGTAATTACATAATAACTCATTGGAATATAAAGTAACAAGTTGACTGAGACAGACCACTAATGGAAAAAGCAAGGCATTGGGGGTATTTTTTTTTCAGTGTCAGGTTTTTTCCCCCAAACATCTCAACATTGGACATTTAGTTAAAAAGAAAAGGGGAATGGGGGAAGAGGCACTATGTCTGTTTACATACACCAGTTTCTCTATATACATTAAGGAATGGAGAATGGGACAATGAAAGACTTAACAAAATTAGTCTGGAGCAGTTAGAATGTAGTAATAGGAAAGTGGGGTGTGTGGGGGGAGGGGAACAAACTTGTTACCTGAGTATGTGCCACCTGAGGGAGCACAGTTCTGGAGTAGAGTGAGGCTCCCTGTGCAGTAGACACCTCCTGCTGCTGGGACACAGCTTCTCCCATCCACACATTCTCAAGGCAAGTGTGTCCCTTAAATTGATTGCTCCCATCAACCCTCCTCATTGACAACCTGTGTTATTCCTTGTACCTATTACCTAGTTAATGATTCTGCACTCATTTCCAGTGTGTGTGTGTGTGTGTGTGTGTGTGTGTGTGTGTGTACACAAGGGAAGGGGGTTCCCACACCACCAAGCAATTCTAACACCAGCTGGGTGTCCTGCAACTCAACTCAGTTCTAACACTGTCTACCTGGAGTCGACATCAGATCCCATAGGTTAAGGACTCAGCCCTTAACCCCGTTCATAGCCAGTTGCAAGTCCAGGTTGTCAGATGTGCTTCTGACTAACTGGCTATAGATTGGAGGTTTCAAGCACCACTTCCTTGTATTCAACTAATTTGCTACAAAGGCTCACAGAACTCAGTAAAACAGTTTACTTACTAGATTATCAGTTTATTATAGAAGGACATAACTCATGAACAGCCAGATGGAAGAGGTGCATAAGGGAAGTTATGTAGGAAGGAGCGCAAATCTTCCATGCTCTCTCTGAACGCTCCACTCTCCCAGGACCTCCATGTATTCACCAACTGGAAGCTCTCCAAACCCTGTCCTTTTGAGGTTTTATGGAGGCTTCACTACATAGGCATGATTGATTAGATCATTAGCTACTGGTGCTTGAACTCAGTCTCCAGCTCCTCTCCCCTCCCTAGAGGTTAGGTCCCAAACCTCTAATCACTTGGTTGATTCTTCTGGCCACCAACGCCCATCCTTAGATGACCTAGGGCTTTCAAAAAGTCACTTCACTAATGTAACAAAAGTTATGGAGTTCATCACCTAGGAAATGCAAGTGTTTTAGGCCCTTTGTGGCAGAAACAGGGACAAAAACCAAATATATATTTCTTACTATAAATCACATCATACTAGTTTCCTTCATGGTATATGTTTCTTAATCTTCAGTGGTTCCACAGAACTGCCTTGTCCCATGTTGGTTCTCAAACTGGCCCTTGTACATGGAGGGCAAGGAGAGACTGAAGAAAGAGGCAGAGCACTCCAGATTGGTAGGCAGTGGGTTGAATAAGAAGGAAACTTACTTGTGAGGCCTGTCTTGGGCACCGAGAAACAGTACATCTTTGCACCTGCTGCCAGAATCTCAAAAGTTTGTACTGAGGCCTTAACGGTTTCAGTCACATATTCAGTCCTGTCGTTCGCAACACCACATTGCTCTGTCCAGGATGCGTCCTTGAAAACGGTTCCAGCTGTGGGAATGGTGGACAGAGCATACATTCCAAGGACAGGGGTTAGGGTGAGGAGCCTCCCATTGCCCTGGTCCAGCTCAGGTCAGGGGTCAGTCGGTGGTCATGTCTTCTCCATGACCTCCTCTAATATCCCACCACCTTCAAGTTAATACGATCACTGCTCTCCTCCTCCCTCAGGCTCTTCCTGGGCAGCAGTGACCAATCTCCTCCACTGGGCTGCCGCTTCACAAAGGAGGAACCAGGGCTACACCCAAGGAACACACAAGCTGCACCTGTGCATGAAAAACAAAATATGTTTAGAATAAGATTTTAGAAGATAGATATTGCTATTAGTTACCTTACTCTTAATCATATGATGTTTATGCTGGAAGAGACCTTAGAGATGAGGAAACTGAGGTTCGGAGAAGTGAAGCGGCGGGTCTGAGGTTCACACTGGGTGAGCTGTGGCATCAGCGTGAGCACCCAGGTGCCTGACCTACTTGTCCGCTACTCCCCATCACTCCTTCCTCTCTCCCATCGACCGTCCTGAGTCTTAATCCTTGTCTCCTCATGGTTTTAAAGGAAGAAAATTGAAACCTTCTTCTATTTAATTTACTGTTAAAAGCCCACCAAAATCATGCCCACCTCTTCACATTTAAATATTAGAGCAAAAAAAATAGTGGAGACCCATGCAGTGATCCAAGTCCATATCTGGACATATATTCCCTGAGAAAATTGTGCTCATCTGCACCAGAATATTTAACAAGAAACTTCATGTATTTTGCCCACTGCATCCTTGGCCTCTGCTTCACTGAGAGGGAGACAGTCCCAAATATGGGCTGCAGTCCTGTATCTGGTCCACTGGTGGATCCGGTGGCCTGTGGTGGCTAGCAACTTGGTGCAGGGGACATCGGCCTGTTCATTCCAATTGTTCTCAGCTGGGTAGGGGTCCTTTTTATATTTATCTATCTGGGTAACAGATATTTTGCCTTCCCACTCAGCCAGTTTTTGCCATAGATCTTGTCCTCATACTGGGGTGCCTTTGATAGCTCAGTTCACTTTTCGTTATTTCCTTTACCATATGACCAGGTCACAGGCCAGGCCCAGGAGCCCATGAAGGTGTAGTATGGAGGGGATTTGAAAATAGCCTGCATGGCTAACCACACAGCCACCTTCTCTGCTCATTGGGTCTATCTGTCTGATCCTTGATTGCTAATGATGTGTCCATCTTGACAGCTGCTAATGAACCCCCTCAGGCTTTCATCTTCCACCTATGAACCAGGCCATACCTTCTGTGGGAACCTCTTCTAAACCTGGTCCCAACAGGCTACTGGGGTAACCAGAGGCTTCATTGCACCCAGAAGTGGTCTTTTAGGGTGTGGGCCACGTGTTTATGCAAGCATGTGACCCCTGAGGACCTCAAGTAACTTTGGTCTTGTATGTATTTTTCCATTTGATGATGGAACTTTGTTGTGCCTGCCCCACTTTTTTGGTTGGGTTAATGTGAACCCAGTTTAGGATGGGCTGGTCAGACTTTGGTAACACCATAGACTCACGAGTCAGGTATTGTTTCTACTAGCACCTAGTAATAGTCCAGGAGCTGTCACTCATCTATATCAGTCTGGGACAATGTGGTCCAGGCAATGACCTCAGATGGTTGGGTCATTAACCTCTGAAGATTTGTAGGATCAGCTCAACATGTCATCTTTTTAGGTACAATTTGGGATGGAGCCCAGTGGGACATTCTAACTGACTTTAAGGAGAGGTTTCTGACTATACTTATGTGAATTAAAAATTAATCAGTTGATCTAAGAAAGAAATGGAAATTTTTATTCCAGCCAAATTGAGGATTTTAACCCAGGAATAGCATCTCAGAAAGCCCTGAGGACTGTTCCACCCATTAGAAGTCAAAGCAGTTATATAAGTTTTTTGAAACAGAGGGCTGTATGTTAAATGACATATTATTGACAGTTTACACAATCCAGATCTGCAAGTACAGGGTGGTGGGTCATGTGACCCCTTACAAGATCAAGAAGGAATGTTATCTTTTAAGGAGTTGTCTTACGGTTGAGCCGGTATTTCTGCCGATGGGGGAGGTTTGGTTGATGCATAATGCAGATACACAATGCACAGTAGAGGGGAGAGTGGAAGTCAAAGGGCAGAGAAAATTTTTTATGTTTAAATATTTCTTGTCTTGCCATAAAATATGAATTTTATTTCACCCCTCGTACTCCCAACTTTAACAAAAAGCACAACACCTGCTGGGGCTGTTTAGGCACTGGAGACAATACATTCCACACCTCCACATTCTGCTTGTCCCACTGGTGCAGGTCACAAAACCCCACCTTAGAATTGGAACAGAGGCACACTGGAGGAAATACAATGTGAAGTACATCCAGCCCTGCTCAGGGGCTCCATGGCCCTTCAGTTCTTCTGAACTGTAGGTCTCAGCAATGTTACTGAACTGAACTTGGATCCGTTCGCCTGTTGTGCAGCAAAGCCAATCTACTGACAGTGGGTTGTGGTGAAGGAAATTACAGTGTTTATTGCAGGGTTGCAAGCAAGGAGAATGGGCAGCTCATGCTCAAAAGACCCAAACTCCCTGATGACTTTCAGGGAAGGATTTTTAAAGGCAACATTAAGGGTGAGGGTTGCAGCTTGTGGACTTTCTTCTGATTGGTTGGTGGTGAGGTAACAGGGTGATGTTTTGGGAATCTTAACGATCAACCTTCTGGTTCCAACCAGTCTTGGGTCTACATGGTTATTATTGTCAGCATGTAATCACCTTTTCCACCTGGCCTGAGGTCTTATTTTCTGCAGAACTCAAAGATATGCGTCAGATTGTTATGTACGTCCCTTGAGGAGGAACTAAGACTCTGAACTAGTGTTTATTTTTATTTTTATATAAATTTATTTTATTTATTTATTTTTGACTATGTTGGGTCTTCATTGCGCACAGGCTTTCTCTAGTTGCGGCGAGCGGGGACTACTCTTCATTGAGGTGCACAGGCTTCTCATTACGGTGGTTTCTCTTGTTGTGGAGCACAGGCTCTAGGAGCACAGGGTTCAGTAGTTATGGCACACCGGCTCAGTAGTTGTGGCTCACAGGCTTAGTTGCTCTGCGGCATGTGGGATCTTCCCAGACTGGGGATTAAACCCGTGTCCCCTGCGCTGACAGGCAGATTCTCAACTACTGTGCCACCAGGATAGTCCCTGAACTAGTGTTTAAACTATCATTACTTTTCTTGCTTTTCCTTTGTTTCTGCATTCCGTCATTTCCCTAATTAGTAATAGCTTGAGTCTGCTCTTTGGAACTTAGGGAAGGCCTAGGAGAATAAAGCCTTTTTCTAAAAACAAGAAACAGGGGACACAGGGGGCTTTTGTATCCAGGAAGGCCCTGCAGAATTCTGCTTGGTTTCAGCACCACCCACCCAGCTCAACTGGAGCCTATTCCAGAAAGAGCCTGCTCCTGGCATTGGATGACCTGTTAGGTATGAACCAGGAAATTCCAACAATAACCAGGTACTCTGCCTTTGAGCAGCAGCTTCCTGAGGGACCCCAAGCTAACATAATTATGTTTTTATTACTTCTCTATATATGTATTCCATTCATCAGTTTTGTTTCTGTTTTTGTTTTAATGTTTAAAATAAACATGGCAATTTGTATAGTAATAAGAGTCAGAGAGAGAGACATAATCTGGTGGCATATCTGCGGGGGCTGGTAGTGTTGCTGAAATGTCTAGAAACCATTTCTGACCTCTCAGTTCAGAATTTTGAAAATGTGGTAAATCATGCTCCACTACCCAGCAATCATAAATGGTTTCTTTGTATTAACTTCTTGAGAAGAGGACTTTTGTTTTCCAATCTTTAAAGCTGCCCTGAGGCAAAAAATACCAATACGGGTGAAATTTTTTGCAGGTATAGGGGAACAGAATTTGCCATCCCAAAATGTATCTCTTCGGCATATTAATTATTTTAAGCTAGTTATTTTCTAAGAAAGAGCAGACATGGGGAAAACTCTGAAAACAAAGAAGGAGTTACCCTTTTGTAAGAAACATTTATATTTGTGACGGAAATCTCCTTTTGTACGGATGTCTCCTTCACTGTACCTGGAAAAGGAGGATGACCAAATCTCTGGAAACTTTTATCAATAGAGAAGGCACTGACTTAAATCTGTATAACAACCTTACCCTTGTTTACTGTGCTTTTCGTAGTCACCTCCCATAGCTGACTCTCCCCTCCCTCAAAATCCTCTTTTGTCTTTAGCTGAAGGTGGTATTTAAGAGAGGGCTTTGCCCATTTTGGTGAGTTACTCAGTTTCCCTGGATCTTTCCCATGTATACATGTTATTAAACTTTTGTTTCATTTTCTCCCATTAATCTGTCTCATGTCGATTTAATTCTTACACCAGCCAACAGAACCTAGAAGGTTAGAGGGAAATTTCTTCCTCCCCAGCACAGGTATTTGTCTAACCGTTCATTTCCGCATTCACGGTCTCAGTGATCCTCATGAGAATTATTGTATTATTGACCCCATTTGAGAGATGAGGAAACAAAGCCTCAGGGAGATTGAGTGATGCCACTTGCCACTTGTCCCCTAAGTGGGATACCAGAAAGAGAACCAATGTCTTTGACTTATGGTCCTCAGTGTCTTTGCTTTCTCCTTTCACTTGACACTTGTTTTGATATCATTATATTTTAACACTAAATAGGGCTTTCGATGTAACAGAAGTTCCCAGGAGCCCTAACCCCTTTCAGGACTTCAGCCAACAGCTCAGCTCAAGACAGTAGAGTTTAATCTCACTCTGGCTCTTGGTATACATACCAGACATTGTCTAGACAAACTAAAAAGACCCCACTAGACCACGACAATTACAAATGACAGTGACCAGGAGAAAATGGAGCATTTCTCCCCCCTTTTTACATTTATTTATTTGTTCATCCATTAGGTCGTTCCTATTCCTTTACCCAAATGCTTTTCAATGAAGGAGGAAATTAAATAAGTATAATATCCACTGTCTGTACTCAAGAAGTTTACAATCTACTCAGGGAGTTTATGTGTCTACAAAAATTATTAGCAGTCTCTTGAACCTTTAGAGTGTGTAACGTGGAATTTTATTAGACATATGGATTATAATTTTTAAAAAACAGTTTTCTCGATGCTATTTTTCAATGAATAGTCTTATGATGCTGCCTTAATCTTAAATTTGCCTCTATCTGAAGTTTATTCGTTTTCATTATTATGGTGTTCCGTTGTATGTAAATATACCTCAATTTCTATATTCTATTTGGGGTGGATATTTGAGCTGTTTCAGTTTGGGGCTGTTAGGCTATAATCCAGCCCTTCCCCTTCTGCTGCAGCAGTGATGTTAGGGTATTCTCTCCTCATGGCTCCCTCATGGCCATTATTAAATGTCTGAATGTAGGTATTTCATATTCTTTTTGCTAGTAATAATGTAGGCCCCATAGGAACAGAGCCCCCTGAATGGTCTGGTTCTCCAGCCCAGGCTCTGCCATCCACCTGGCTGCCCAAGGACACTGGCCACATTGGAAGGAAGTATGTCACCCATGAAAGACAGTAACCAAAGGGGACTCCGAATCCAGAGCATGGCTTGTGAGCATGAGGAAGAGCAAACCCATCTGAGCTGTTTTTGCACAAGGAGATAGAAGATTTCTGGCAGTTGTCAGGGAAATCCCTGCCATAAATTTCTCCTAGCTACTCTGAAGACAAACTCCAGACTTCCCAGTTACATTAACCCTTAACTTCAGTCTTGAGCACTTTCCAGTAGTCTTTCTGTCACATCCTGCATCCTCAGAGACCACAACATCCTCAATTTCCCAGCCTTGTTTGTCACCTAACCCAATCTGCCTCACACAAAAATGCATTCTTCTGGAAAATCGAGTGTCCCAGGATCACTGGAAAACTTATTTAAAAGACCAGCTTACCCTTAGAGAAAACTACATACACCTGATGATTGGAAAATGGCATTAGAACTAATCATTGTAAAGCAAATAGCTTGGAAGTGATGATTTAAATTTGCCATGGTAGAAATATAACATTTAGGAATAATGAGTATAATTGATTATAAAAGAACATTTCTTTGATCTTTGAGTGATTGCTATTCATAATGCAATCCTAAAGAAAAATTATTGATTGTTCCAGAGTACATTTTTTAAAATTATTTGCTTTATTTTTATTTTATTTATTATTTTAAATTTTATTTATTTATTTATTTATTTATTTATGGCTGTGTTGGGTCTTCGTTTCTGTGCGAGGGCTTTCTCTAGTTGCGGTAAGTGGGGGCCACTCCTCATCGCTGTGCGCGGACATTCTCACTATCGCAGCCTCTCTTGTTGCGGAGCACAGGCTCCAGATGCACAGGCTCAGCAATTGTGGCTCACGGGCCTAGTCGCTCCGCGGCATGTGGGATCCTCCCAGACCAGGGCTCGAACCCGTGTCCCCTGCATTGGCAGGCAGACTCTCAACCACTGCGCCACCAGGGAAGCCCCAGAGTACATTTTAAATATACTTTATTGATTGGGGAGTACAATAAAATTTAAAACAAAATTCACTATTGTTACCAGAGCACTGGCTCTGGTTTCATATTGTAGTTCATATCATCAACTATGTATTTGTTGTACTAGAAAGGTATTATTGAGTTTCTAATTTAAATCCCTAAGTTCTTTAATTATGATGTGAATCACTATGTGATAACTAATATTCATTTACCACTAAAAATTCACAAAGCAGTATTTCATAGACATAAATTAGACATTACTAAATGATTACCCACTATATATTTTATAGAAAGAAGTTATTTAATATTATGGAAATTTTATCAGTATAAAAGTAACTGCTATTAACATTTGGAGTATGTAACATGTATACTATTTTACATTTATTTTTAAGTACTATCAGGCTTACAAAAAGTTGCAAAAATGGTATAAAACATTCTCTGTATACACTTTACCCACCTTTCCCTAATGTAAACATGTAGTATAGCCATCATACAATGATCAAAACCAGGAAACTAATATTGATACAGTACTATTAACTAATCTAAAGACCTTATTCAAATATTACCAATTGTCCCATTAATGTCTTTTTCTGGTTCAGAATCCAATCCACGCCCCACATTGCATTTAGTTAACATGCCTCTTCAGTCTCATCCAATCTGGAACAGTTTTGTTCTGTTTGTTTTGCTTTGTTTTCTTGTTGTTGTTTTCATGGCTTTGACAATTTTGAAGAGCACTGACAAGTTATTTTGTGAAATGTCCCACAATTTGGGGTTGTGGTATGATAAAAAATATGTTTGGTCTTAGAAATAAACCCACGTACTTATGGTGAATTAATCTATGAAAAAGGAGGCAAGAATATACAATGGAGACAAGAAAGTCTCTTCAATAAGTGGTGCTGGGAAAACTGGACAACTACATGTAAAATAAATGAAATTAGAGAGGGAAGACAGCAGAAGGAAGAAGAACTACAATCCTGCAGCCTGTGGAACAAAAACCTCATTCACAGAAAGATAGACAAGATGAAAAGGCAGAGGGCTATGTACCAGATGAAGGAAAAGATAAAACCCCAGAAAAACAACTAAATGAAGTGGAGATAGGAAACCTTACAGAAAAAGAATTCAGAATAATGATAGTGAAGATGATCCAGGACCTTGGAAAAAGAATGGAGGCAAAGATCGAGAAGATGCAAGAAATATTTAACAAAGACCTAGACGAATTAAAGAACAAACACCTAGAAGAATTAAAGAACAAACAAACAGAGATGAACAATACAACAACTGAAATGAAAAATACACTAGAAGGAATCAATAGCAGAATAACTGAGGCAGAGGAACGGATAAGTGACCTGGAAGACAGAATGGTGGCATTCACTGCCATGGAACAGAATAAAGAAAAAAGAATGAAAAGAAATGAAGACAGCCTAAGAGACCTCTGGGACAACATTAAACACAACAACATTCGCATTATAGGGGTCCCAGAAGGAGAAGAGAGAGAGAAAGGACCCGAGAAAATATTTGAAGAGGTTATACTCAAAAACTTCCCTAACATGGGAAAGGAAACAGCCACCCAAGTTCAGGAAGCACAGAGAGTCCCAGGCAGGATAAACCCAAGGAGAAACACGCCAAGACACATAGTAATCAAATTGACAAAAATTAAAGACAAAGGAAAATTATTGAAAGCAACAAGAGAAAAATGACATGTAACATATAAGGGAACTCCCATAAGGTTAACAGCTGATTTCTCAGCAGAAACTCTACAGGCCAGAAGGGAGTGGCATGATATATTTAAAGTGATGAAAGGGAAGAACCTACAACCAAGATTACTCTACCAGGCAAGGATCTCATTTAGATTTGATGGAGAAATCAAAAGCTTTACAGACAAGCAAAAGCTAAGAGAATTCAGCACCACCAAACCAGCTCTACAACAAATGCTAAAGGAACTTCTCTAAGTGGGAAACACAAGAGAAGGAAAGGACCTACAAAAACAAACCCGTAACAATTAAGAAAATGGTAATAGGAACATACATACTGATAATTACCTTAAACGTGAATGGATTAAATGCTCCAACCAAAAGACACAGGCTCACTGAATGGATACAAAAACAAGACCCATATATATGCTGTCTACAAGAAACCCATTTCAGACCTAGGGACACATACAGACTGAAAGTGAGGGGATGGAAAAAGATATTCCATGCAAATGGAAATCAAAAGAAAGCTGGAGTAGCAAGACTCATATCAGATAAAATAGATTTTAAAATAAAGAATGTTACAAGAGACAAGGAAGGACGCTACATAATGATCAAGGGATCAATCCAAGAAGAAGATATAGCAATTTTAAATATATATGCACCCAACATAGGAGCACCTCAATACATAAGGCAACTGCTAACAGCTATAAAAGAGGAAATCGACAGTAACACAATAATAGTGGGGGACTTTAACACCTCACTTACACCAGTGGACAGATCATCCAAACAAAATTAATAAGGAAACACAAGCTTTAAATGACACAATAGACCGGATAGATTTAATTGATATTTACAGGATATTCCATCCAAAAAAAGCAGATTACACTTTCTTCTCAAGTGCACATGGAACGTTCTCCAGGATAGATCATATCTTGGGTCTTAAATCAAACCTCAGTAAATTTAAGAAAATTGAAATCATATCAAGCATCTTTTCTGACCACAATGCTATGAGATTAGAAATGAATTACAGGGAAAAAAACGTAAAAAACACAAACACATGGAGGCTAAACAATACATTACTAAATAACCAAGAGATGACTGAAGAAATCAAAGAGGAAATCAAAAAATACCTAAAGCCAAATGATAATGAAAACATGATGATCCAAAACATATGGGATGGGGCTTCCCTGGTGGCGCAGTGGTTGAGAATCTGCCTGCCAATGCAGGGGACACGGGTTCGAGCCCTGGTCTGGGAAGATCCCACATGCCGCGGAGCAACTAGGCCCGTGAGCCCCAATTACTGAGCCTGCGCGTCTGGAGCCTGTGCTTCGCAACAAGAGAGGCTGCGATAATGAGAGGCCCGCGCACCGTGATGAAGAGTGGCCCCCACTTGCTGCAACTAGAGAAAGCCCTCGCACAGAAACGAAGACCCAACACAGCCATAAATAAATAAATAAATAAATAAACAAATGCAAAAGTTTAAAAAAACAAACAAAAAAAAACACTATGGGATGCAGCAATAGCAGTTCTAAGAGGGAAGTTTATAGCTATACAAGCCTACCTCAAGGAACAAGAGAAATCTCAAATAAACAATCTAACCTTACACCTAAAGGAACTAGAGAGACAAGAACAAACAAAACTCAAAGTTAGCAGAAGGAAAGAAATCATAAAGATGAGAGCAGAAACAAATGAAATAGAAACAAAGAAAACAATAGCAAAGATCAATAAAACTAAAAGCTGGTTCTTTGAGAAGATAAAATTGGTAATCCATTAACCAGGCTCATCAAGAAAAAGAGGGAGAGGACTCAAATCAATAAAATTAGAAATGAAAAAGGAGAGGTTACAACAGACACCGCAGAAATACAAAGCATCTTAAGAGACTACTACAAGCAACTCTATGCCAATAAAATGGACAACCTGGAAGAAATGGACAAATTCGTAGAAAGGTATAACCTTCTAAGACTGAACCAGGAAGAAATAGAAAATATGAACAGACCAATCACAAGTAATGAAATTGAAACTGTGATTAAAAATCTTCCAACAAACAAATGTCCAGGACCATGTGGCTTCACTGGTGAATTCTATCAAACATTTAGAGAAGAGCTAACACCCATCCTTCTCAAGCTCTTCCAAAAATTTGCAGAGCAAGGAACACTCCCAAACTCATTCTGTGAGGCCACCATCACCCTGATACCAAAATCAGACAAAGATACTACAAAAAAGGAAATTACAGACCAATATCACTGATGAATATAGATGCAAAAATCCTCAACAAAATACTAGCAAACAGAATCCAACCACACATTAAAAGGATCATACACCACGATCAAGTGTGATTTATCCCAGGGATGCAAGGATTCTTGAATCAATGTGATACACCATATTGAAAAATTGAAGAATAAATCCATATGATCATCTCAATAGATGCAGAAAAAGCTTTTGACAAAATTCAATACCCATTTATGATAAAAACTCTCCAGAAAGTGGGCATAGAGGGAACCTACCTCAACATAATAAAGGCCATATTAAAAAAATGAAATTAAAACATTCTCTAACACCATACACAAAAATAAATTCAAACTGGATTAAAGACCTAAATGTAAGACTTCATACTATAAAACTCCTAAAGGAAAACATAAGCAGAACACTTTTTGACATAAATCTCAGCAATATTTTTTGGCTCTGTCTCCTAGAGTAATGGAAATAAAAGCAAAAATAAACAAATGGGACCTAATTAAACTTATAAGCTTTTGCACAGCAAAGAAAACCAGAAACAAAATGAAAAGACAACCTACAGAATGGAAGAAAATATTTGCTAATTATGTGACCAACAGGGATTAATTTCATATATATATATATGAATCATCTTGTTGTATACCTAAAACTAACACGTGGTATATCAACTATATTGCAGTAAAAAAAAAAAAAAAATTTGGTCTTTGTCCCCTTTTCCTGCCATTGAGCTCCTAAAACGCTTGAGATTTCCTGAGTGATAGAAGTATCTTTGTTACACTAATAAGGTTACTCCTGACCCTAGATAGCTTCTGGATGAGGGGCTGGTTACCAAAAAAACCCAACCATGTGAATAAAAGAATAGAACTTTCAGCCTTTGTGGAGAGAAGAGGGACTGGAGATTGAGTTCAATCACCAGTAACAAATGTTTTGTCAACTGAAAAAAATGCACAATGCGAGAGTTGTGAGTTAAGTTCTGTTTGCGGCCTAATGAGAACTATAGCCTGGGGAATAGTCTCTCAGGTAGCTCTGAGGAACTGCTCTGAAAAGGTAGGGGGGGATGTCCCTGGTGGTCCAGTGGATAAGACTCCACACTCCCAATGCAGGGGGCCCGGGTTTGATCCCTGATCAGGGAACTATATCCCACATGCATGCCACAACTAAGAGTCTGCATGCTGCAACTAAGAAGTCCACATGCTGCAACTGTGTGCCTGCATGCTGCAACTAAAGATCCCACATGCCACAATGAAGGTTGCGCATGCCTCAACTAAGACCCAGTGAGAAAGAAAGGGAGGGAGGGAGGGAGAAAGAAAAAGTAGGGGGGAGGTCAGTATATACATGATTTTAGTGAAGGGGGATACAGGCAGTCAAGCACACATTTTGGCAGAATGTTGCTGCTAGCCATGGGGAGAAGATGTCTCTGTTAATGATTTGAAAAGATGCAAGAAAATGCGCTCATAAAATCTCCTAAAAGTATTCAACTATCTGAAGGCCTGTTCCACCAGTTTTTTCCAGAGCACAGAGTGCCTCATTCCTGATCTCCACCCTGAACTTCTTTCAGGGTGTGTTGGAGGTCAGTGGCTACAGTGGCTAGTAACTTCATTCTTGTAGAACCAGATGGTTAGTGACAATTTTTAGTTGGCGTAATTAACCTTGTCTAGGTAATGAAGCCTTGACAGAAGCTCTTGAACAACAAGGATCTAGGAGCTTCTCGGTTGGTGAACGCATTAGTGTGCTGGGAGGATAGCCTCCTGGAAAAAGTGTGGAAGCTCTGCACTCCCTAATCCCTCCTCAACACTTGACTTCCATTTGGCTGTTCCTGAGTTGTATCCTTTATACTAAAACTGTAGTTGTAAGTGTAGCACGTTCCTGAGGTCTGTGGGCTATTCTAGAGAACCATCAAAACTGAGCAGAGGGGCGTGGTTGTGGGAACACCCAAATTTGTGATTGGGTGGGCAGAAATGTGGTGCTTTAAGGACACTCAAGAATTTCAGCTGGTGTCTGAAGTAGGGGCAGTATTGTGGGACTGTGCCCCTTAACCTACACGGTCTGTGCTAATTCCGGGTAGTTAATGTCAGGATTGAAGTGAATGGTGGGACACGCAGCTGGTGTCACAAAATTGATCTTGGAAAATGACACACAGGGTTATCTGATGTCTCCTCGTGATAAATTCGGGTTAATATTTTTGGTAAGTAAACCACAGAAGTTGATCTTGGGGGGCCACAGGGTGCGGCAGCTTGAAGCAGGATCTTAGTTCCCTGACCAGGAATTGAACCCAGGCTGTGGTGGGAAGAGCACCGAATCCTAACCATTAAAACACGAGGGCCAGCAGGCTTGAAACAGAACCTCAGTCCTTGTCTTCTTTCAAGAAAGAATTCAGCAAAGAGACAGAGGTAGTGAAGTGGGTAATGCATTTATTAGAAGCAAAGTACATGTGGAAGAATGCACAGGCAGCATGTGGAGTGAGCCCCATGCTTTTGAGGTGGCTTAAATTGCTTATATGGGGGCAGTTTTCTGGGTTCCCTCTGGCCAGTCATCTTGCTCTTTGCCCATATTTGGTCTGACTCATGTACGTAAACATCTTTTACCCAAGATAGATTCCAGTGCGAGGGTTTCTGGGAGATTGGCAGGACATATTATGGGCTGGTGCTCCCTCCCTTCCCTGACCCCTGAGGATTTTTCTGCGCATGTGTGGTCTGAGAGGTCTCCTTGATCCCAAGAAAAACGTGGCCTCATCTGTTACTCAAGCAGAGCTCTGCCATTATCTTTATCTCGAAGAGTCAACAGGAGACAAGTTCCAGCTGCTCAGCCTGGGGCCCAGATATCTCCTGTCTCAAAGTAATATTGAGTCCTTCTCAGTTCATGATGTCAGCAGGCACATGATGATGTCATGTCTCATATCAGGGAGGAAGAAATTTTCCTCTACACTTCTATGTTCTTCTGTCTGATGTAAGAATTAAATTGACATGAGGCAGATTAACAGTGGAAATCAAACAAAAGTTTAACAACATGTATACATGGGAGAGACCCAGGAGAAGTGAGTAACTCACCAAAATGGCAGAAGCCCAAATACCACCTTCAGCTAAAGACAAAAGAGGATGTTGTGGGTAGTGGTTTGGGACTTCAAAAGGGAGGAAGGCAGTTCACAGAGAGATGGAAAAGCAAATGTTTGGTAAACAGAGACAATGGAACATGGAGAGGAATTTTAACAGACAGACTTTGCTAGGCTCCTCCCTGTCTACCATACCTAATCTGTACTGTAGTTATCTATGGTGACAGTTCCTTTCCTGGAATAAGTTCTCTATTTACATTCTTTTAGGCAGTTAGGGGGAAGGTCAAAGTTTCTTCCTGAGTCTTTTGGTCCTAGATTGTTTATAGCTCTAAATAATCCAAATGCCAAAGACACATTTTGGGGTAAATTGTGTTCTTTTACACTCTTTGCCAGAATGTTAACTTTGATCACTTGGTTAGGGTGTTGACTGCCAGGTTTCTACACTGTATAGTTATATTTCCCCCAAATCTATTATTTTTAAATGTTTCAAATTATAAGATATTAAGTTACTCATAACTTCTTCCCAGATGTCAAAAAGAACTTCTTAAAAAATTATCAGTATAAGAAAATAGAACTCCATTAGAGAAAATGAAAGAGATATATTTGTATAATTGAACAGATTTTTGGAGAAAGTAGATGAAATACAGGAGGGAAAAGGAGAAGACCTTAGAGTTACCAGTTTCAACAGAATGTGGCACTGAGATGTCACTGATTGGACAGGGTATGAATTTACCTTCTATCTCCATGTCAGTCATAACTGATGAATTTTCATTTAAATTAGAAGATAAAAAACCCAAAGACTCCATTAAACCCAGTGTACTTTTCATGAATGCAGGTACAGATCCATATAACTTTAATATTCAAAGGAAATTCTAGTTGATACTTATCCACCTCAAGTTACAAATAATAAATTTTAGGGACCATTACACACAAATTCTTCCAGATGACAAAAAAAGATTACTAGAACATTGAACTTCAAAGGTGTCTGTATTTTGTCTCTATATCAAAGTCATTGCGAATGAAAAAAATTGACTTAAGATTGATAATAGTACAAAGTTTGGAAGCGTTTATCACATGCTCTTAGTAAACATGAAGAAAATTAAATGCATATCAACAATAGTGTTAGGCATTTGAAATTGAACTGTGATTTTAAAATATAGCTATAATTATTAATGCTACAAAACAGAAACTATGTGAAAATAAGATAAAATATCTCATGCGATTGTTAACACAATATAGATGATACAGTTTTGGTGCAACAGTGCTAACATTCAGATCATCCGAGAACTTTATGAGCATAATAAATGGGCATTTTCTTCATCTGTCGTAACCACAACAAATGATAACATTAAATGTAGAATATTTTCTTAGAATACAAACATCAACAGCAAACCATACATTATTTGAATAAGGTAAGAAGTGCTAAATATCACTCACCTATTTTAGATACAACGCCTGATACACACTATGTAGAACAGATTATAATTATTACCAATTTTTTGGATTTCAAAAAGGCAAACATGTCTGTAACATTTTGTCGGAGTTTGCTCAGTAAATGATATGACTAGAAAAAGACTATATATTTTTTTCATAATGTTGACTATTGTCTCCCTCCACAAAAGCTACCAGAATAACCTGTTGGTCAGGCAAAGTTAAGCATATTAGACTTACAGCAGCAGGGGAGAGCACCATCTTAACAGAGTCTTAGTGTCTCAGCAGGGAAAAGTTTTTGGCTCTATGCTCAGGTAATTTAAGGCAAGTTCTTCAAGACAGGGAACTGGCGAGGATTAGGCAAAGTTTGTAACATAATAGTTTAGGATTAGTGGGCACAGCAAGTGTTGAAACAAGTCTGGATACACAAACTCTTTTCCTGATAAGCAAGCTGTTTGTCCAGGTGAGCACACAGTTTTCTTGATATGACTAGCTGGTTTCCACAATGAGGTAACTCTTTGCCTTGATAAATTGGTTTGCAGAAATTTCCTGAAGCAAATGGTGAAGTTAGTTATTTACTGGTTAACAATCTTATCTCCTTGGGCTAGAATTTCCTGGGGAAAAGCAGTTAAGCCATATTGACACAGATACTATCACTTCTCAGTAGAATGCCTACAAAAATAATCTAGACAAAATCTAGACAAATATACAAATAATAAAATAATCTAGACAAAATAATTTGAATGACCAGGCATATGACAATGCCACAAATATGCATGGAAAACATAAGGGATCATGGCAGAAAATCCCTGCAAAGAATTATAAAATATTCCATATTCCTTGTTTCGTTTAAACTTGATAGAAAACATACAACAACTTTTTTGGTATCAATGTTGGAGTTTATTGAAAACAATTTTAGGAAAGAAATTTGAAGCCATTTTTGAAAAAAATAATATGAGCAAGTGAAGCTGAAGCTATCATGACACTAGAAACTTAAAGGAAAATGCAATGCTCTGTTAAAAACCATTGTGCTGTTGTATTTTCTGCAACACAAGTCAAAGGTTTGATTTCGAAAATAATCATTTTAACATTTATTTGATAGGTACCAATTTGTAGTAATAGCTTCGGTAAAATTGATGTTAAGTGAAAAATGATGCAGGAACAAAAATTCAGTGTACACAATGCACTTAAAAGCATCAAAGGAATTAATACATTTTTTGAAGACAAAGCAATAATTTTTATGAAAAATATATTGATACTAAACAAATTGCAGAGTCTCTTGACATTGATAACTCTCCCAATATAGGCAATACCAAAAAAGGAGTAAGAAGTTTTAATTCAACTGAGAATCCCATTTATGATCCAAAACTAAATTAAAATTCAATTTTCTTTTTTCTGTATTAGATACAACAACATCATTTTTAAAGGAGAGTTTTAAAATACTGAAAGAATAAAATGACCTTTCAGTGTCATAGATGGCAGATGTAATTTAAAGAATAAACTACTGCAACTGTGTAAACACTAATAGTTGAAGTTGCCTGGTGAACAAAGTAAGGAAAATGATACTGAGGGGAATTCTATGTATAAGGACTAAAATCCTAAGTTGATTTCTAAAATCTACACTTACAATACTCTAGTTTAAGAATTGCAGTATATTTGCAGTAATAATTTACAGGACACATTTCCAATAACTCTTTGTGGCTCTTGGGATAAATTTAACCTTGCAGTTGCATTTGCCAATGAAGAGTTTTATAGCTTCATGAAAATAAAATTTATTAAAGGTATAAATGTCACAAGAAAAACTGCATTTCTATAGAAAATAAGACACAGAAGCAAGTAGGCATTAAAACTGTCATAAAAAAATTTTGTCTCTGTGAAAGCAAGATGTATAATTACTTTATAACAAATTATTAAGTCCTAATTTCTTGAGTACTCTAGTGAGTTATGATTACAAGTTTTACTTCCTTTATTGTGTGTTCAGTACTTTAATTTGTAGATTTTTAAAATTATTATCTAAGTTTCAGGTGTACAGCGTTATAATTCAACAACTGTATACACTACAGAGTAATCACCATAAGTCCATCACCATACAGTTGACCCACTTCACCCATTTCACCCACCCTCAAATGCCCTTCCCATCTGGTAACCACTAATGTAATATATGTATCACGTTTTCTTTATCTATTCATTCATCAGTGGACACTTGGGATGTTTCCATACCTTGGCTACTGTAAGTGATGCTGTGATGAATATAAGGGTGTTAATTTGTAGAATTTATATAGAATGACCTCAAGCTTACTGTAATTTTTATTATTATTATTATTATATATTTATATATTTTTAAAGGATATGTGGTTCATGAAACCTGTTTTAAATTTATTTATTTTATTTTATTCTTGGCTGTGTTGGGTCTTCGTTTCTGTGCGAGGGCCTTCTCCAGTTGCGGCGAGCGGGGGCCACTCTTCATCGCGGTGCACGGGCCTCTCACTATCGCGGCCTCTCTTGTTGCGGAGCACAGGCTCCAGACGCGCAGGCTCAGCAGTTGTGGCTCACGGGCCCAGTTGCTCCGCGGCATGTGGGATCTTCCCAGACCAGGGCTCGAACCCGTGTCCCCTGCACTGTCAGGCAGACTGTCAACCCCTGCGCCACCAGGGAAGCCCCCTGTAATTTTTATTATTAAAAAATAATATACTACCTTCTAAAAATTGTACTTGAGGAAAATAAAGTTAATCGTATTCAAGGAAGGGACAAATTTCCTAATTCACACAAAGGCACTATATGGGTGGCAAAGCATAGTCTCAAAATGTTAAAAACATAACTCTTAAACAAATAGATAGCACATTACACTGCCTATCTCACAGTAAAACTTCATTTTTGAAATCCCATTAGACACCTGCACCCTGTGCTTCCTTTCCAGTTTTCCTACCTATATTCCTCCCCAACACCTTCCCTAGCACTTTGTTTTTCTAGTGCAAAGTGCTGCATGGTGGGGATATTGAATAATATCCTCCAAACTGAGAAGGAACTTTGAGACTGAAAAACAAAGCAGGCAACTGTATGAAGTGCAATTATGAAGTTTATTGTGGGTAACTTACATACAGGCAGGATCAGGCGGATGAAGGTCCAGAGGCATTCGCGGCTGCACTCTGTGCTGCCGAAAGGGGTACAGGGGGATTTAAGGAACCTAAACTAAAAACTTAATCTGACTACTAAGGGAGGAACACGTCCACACCCATGGAAACTGAGGGGTTTTTCTTCCCTCCCCCCCGGGACAGGGGGGGTCTCATGACCATCAGGCCTTGCAGGCCATTAACTGTCTGCATCAGCAAAAGGCATTCTTGCAGTTTTCATATTAGATGACGGCAAGGGTAAATGTTGATAGGGAACTTAGCTGGCTCTGGCACATTCCTGGTGAGTAGGCTAGAGCTCAGTCATGCAGAAAGGGGAGGGGGTCATACTGTGGGCCTGAGATGGAGCTGACAAAATGGAGTCAGGGTGGTTCAGCCACACAGGAAATACAGCCTTCTGTGGTGTTGCAGCCTCACACCCAGTAGCCTCTAAGCAAAAAAACATTTCAAACATTTCATACTAATGGGATTCAAGACATGTGACCCCAAAATATGGCACCTTGGTATAGTGTCTTACACAGAAGGAGTATGGGAAAACAGCAGGAGGAAGGTCACGCTGACCTCCGCTGCCTCACCCTTCTACTGTTTCAAGGTCAGCAATCTCCCACGTGAATGTACCCTCCCTGTACCAGGAGGAAGAAAGGCATCCTTACCACCAGAGACAGAGAACTGGGGGCTGAGAAATCTGTATAAATAAACTTTGTTAAACTAACTCTTATCTTCCTAGTTACTCCTTTATCACTGACTACTCCTAACTAAAACGTGTCTGTCTTCTCAATTCATCACAAATTTAACGTTTCTTTGTCTACAAGGTATAAAAGCTCCTACTCTGGGCACTGCTTTGAGTCTTCATTCTCTTGGGAAGGCACCCATGTACTTGTAATAATCAATAAAACATGTATGTGTTTCGCCTGTTAATCTGTCTCACGTCAGTTTAATTTTCAGACCCAGCCAGTGACCCTAAGAGGGATGACGAAAACTTTCCTCCCCTACAGTACATTAAGATCCAAAATGAATAATAAATTTCAAATCAATTTTTTTTCTTTTTATTGTCACTGTTGGCCAAAACTGACCAGCCTTGCCTCAAAAAACATAAAAGACACTACTATATATAAAATAGATAACTAATAAGAATCTGCTATATAGCACAGGGAACTCTACTCAATACTCTGTAATAGGGACTTCCCTGGCAGTCCCATGGTTAATATTCTGTGCTTCCACCATAGGGGCACGGGTTCGATTTCTGGTCGGGGAACTAATATCCTGCATGCCACATGGCAGGGCCAAAAAACCCCCCCAAAAAAAACGACGGAAACAAAACAAAACAAAACAAAAAAAACGACAACAAAAACAAAAACCCCACACAATTCTGTAATGGCCAGTATGGGAAAATAATCTAAAAACAAACAAACAAACGTAAAAGATAAGCTGGCTTGTCTGTTTCCAGTCTTTATTTCCTCAACACTAACCCTGTGTTCCATGTTTTCACATCTGTTATCACAATCCTTAGTATAAGGTAGGCTGATATTACTATCACCATTTAACAAATTAAACAACTGAGTTCAAAGAGGCTGACATGTTATAGGTAATAATGAATAGCAAGGCTCCAATTGAGCTTCAGGTCTTCACATTCCAAGTTCAGAGTTGATTCCTTATTGCTCAGCTCAGAAGTTATAGCCCTTCTGTTCTGCTCAGGTAAATCCATGATTTTGTGCTCAATCTAAGGTGCTGCTTAGAATCTATTAACTATTTATTTCTTCTCCAGGATTTTTTTTTTTTTTTTAACTTTGGGTTTATTATTTATTTATTTATTTATTTATGGCTGTGTTAGGTCTTCGTTTCTGTGCTAGGGCTTTCTCTAGTTGCGGCAAGTGGGGGCCACTCTTCATCGCGGTGCGCGGGCCTCTCATTATCGTGGCCTCTCTTGTTGCGGAGCACAGCCTCCAGACGCGCAGGCTCAGTAATTGTGGCTCACGGGCCTAGTTGCTCCGTGGCATGTGGGATCTTCCCAGACCAGGGCTCGAACCCGTGTCCCCTGCATTGGCAGGCAGATTCTCAACCACTGCGCCACCAGGGAAGCCCCCTCTCCTCCAGGATTTCTTAACCTCAGCATTATCAACATTTTTCTTTTTCTTTTTCTTTTTCTCGAGAGGCTGTCCTGTGCACTCTAGGATGTTTAGCATCATCCCTGGCTTCTACTCACCAGATGTCAATAGCACCTACTCCCAACCTTCCCTACCCCCCAGTCGTGACAAAATCAACCCAAGTTGAGAATCACTGTTTTACTCTTTGCTGAATTCCTTTAGAATTTGCATCCTCTGTTGCCTTCAGTCTGTGAGAACACATGGAGTCTCAGACCTGGCGTGTCAATGTGGAAAACTTCCCTGCCTGTACCCTGTACTCGGTCCCTCTCCTGCAATAACTGACATCCTCACTGTAAATTTCTATCAGTTCTTGGAAGGTATCCAAAACCTACTTACATTGGCTTGATTCTGTGCAAGCTCATCCAATCTACTTGATGCAGTGACTATTCAAGACCAGGGGTCCTGAATTGAATTGGCTGCCCCAAAATGATTTACTGGGGACATCTGGAAATGCCCCCCACAGCTGGATTAACTGTTTTGATTAATTTGGCCTGTCAGTTTGTTGGGAAGGAAGGGAATAGCCATTTAATTTATTTATTCACTTAATTTATTCAACTTAATAATTTATTTAGATTCATTCCTTTATTTAACTGATACTGGGACTGAGATGACTTTTTTTTTTTTTTGCTAAATTGAACAGCTAAAATTATCAGATCAGTTGTACATTTAGACTCAATCTGAATGCAGCTTCTATCTCAGCACAAATTATTTCATATCCTTTATTCCCCAGAGAATGTAGCTCAGTTAATAATCAATTTTCAGAGGCTGTTTCTAACCACTCTCCTTTCTTTTCATAGCAGAGAGAGTAGGATAATTTTTTCCTTAAATTTCAAAAACTATTTTAAAAAATAAATGTTTGAGGAGCCCTTGTGTTTGTTTGATCATGACTTTCCAGCAAGAGAAGGTATCATTAGTATGTACATAGAACTCAGAACAATCAGTGTGTGTCATTGTACGTCCATGGTGGATTTCCTGTGTGATGGAGGGAAGAATAAGAGGAGACAGACCAGAGGGTTCATGTCACACTAGATTTCTTAGGAAGCTTGTAAAAAGGATTTACTGTATTTTGATTAATCCATCCTTCATCCACCTTGAGTGTCTCCATGGCAACCAGATATTTGTTTCCCAAAGATGGGCTTTCAGACTGTGGAAGGTTCATTCAGCTCCATACAAAACCCCCTGTATTCCTGTGGCCCACATCTTTGAAATTCCGCATGCATAGACAACCACTCCCAAACCCTCATCTGTGTTACTGATCCCAGTGCTAGTATCATTTTATCAATGACAAGACATGATCAATTGTTTGAAGCATTTTCTCAGAGCCAACAGAAACATCTGTTTCACCTCTATTCCTCAAAAATATCAAGTGTTTTAAGCTCAGCCTAAAGGAAGCTAACTGAACAGTCATTATGGGGCTTTAAAAAATATATACAATGTCACATATTGGTTAGAGTATTTCAGAGCATCCACCAATTAAATGTTCCTATGAATTAAAAAATTACCTTTCATCAAAAATTAATGATTCCTTTCCCAAAACAGTTATAAAGCAGAATCTAATTCAAGGTATAGTAACATGCAAAGAACATATATTTTTAAATGAGGTTGGGATGATTTGCCCAAAGTCTCACATTAGTTAGAAACTGACCTTAAATAAGGACATGGAGACCCAAACTCCCAGCACTCAGCTCTGCCTACCCTGCAGCAGGGCTGCCTTCTTTTGCCCACAGAGGAGTCTGAGCAGTGCCCTGATTATGTGCTGTGTGAGTCTTCCGCTTTGTGGGAACAGGATGCTCCTCTGTCCTGCCCCCTCTCCAACTCTGTACTGCTCAATATGGAAAGATGGCATGGATGGACGCATGGATGGAGGGATGGAAGGAAAGCTCTATATTAAAAGTCTGGAAAATATATAACTTTTTTTTTACCCGTATCGCCAAAAGGTGTTATATGGGGGAAATTCACTTCAAATATCTTGCATTCCTTTCTTTTTCATGACCATAAATGATTTTTATAATCAACAAAAACAAAGCACTTTCATTTTGAAAAAAAAAAAAAATTGTTCTTCAAAGCTCAAATTATACTCCAAAGTAAATTTATTTCTAATGTAAAAACAAACAAAAATGACCATTTATGCAATTGTAATGCAGTAAGTAGGAGTTGCACAATTTCTCTCATTATTTTATTTTTTTAAAATCATCACATGGTTTGTAATGCCCGAATTAATGATTAAAGTAATAAAATCATGTTCTTTTACCCACATTATGGGACTAATAATAATAATTTCAACCTTTTTTTTTCCTGCCTAAAAGTAATATTGAATTAGTCTGACACAGTTTAGGAATCATAACTTGAATTATTGGAATTCATTTGGGAAGCCCAGCCTCACTTAAAATTGCTGCTGTCTGCAGTATAATAAATGTGATCGATGGCCTTCTGCAGCGATGCAGCTCAGCTGCTCCTCCATTGCTGAGAGAGGTCTCTTTGTGTGTGTGCCTGTGCAGATTTCTTCAACATTCTGCAACTGTTTCCAACAGGAGCTAGTTTTCAGCCTCCTGTTCACAGTTATTTAAGAATAGTCTGCTATTTTCCATTTACCATGGATCAATTTAGATTGCCTATAGCAAAGAGAATCTCGTTAAAGATTGATGACTTGTAAAAAAAAGTAAAAACATATACAGAGAGAGCCTTTATCAGTTCTACCTTACTTGGTTCTTTGTCATTTTGAGCTAGAAGAAAAAACTCGTTTCTACTAGAAACTAGAACTTTCACATGATCATTAAATTAGGCAAATTAACACGAGAAGACTTAAATTAGTCTCACTGTTGCTCTTTAAGGAATAAATGTTTAAATAAACTTCCAACCAAAGTAAAAACAGACTGTAGCCAATGCCCCACCCCCAACATCTCTCCAATTCTGATCCCCCTCTGCTGGATTTCCTTCTTCCTTCCATTGTACTTATCACTCGAATTAGCAATCTTAGGAAAAATTTTTTGACACACCTCTTGCAATCGGTTACAACATAACTGTGTATTAGGTTAAAGCAGATAATCTAAGAAATACCCTTTGCTACCTTGTGAAATATTTAACTCATAAATCACTTCTTTCATTTAGTAAATTTATAAGTATAAATAAATATTTGCAAAGAAAAACAACTGCCCAGGAGCCTTGTCAGGGTTTTATCCTAAATACAATTGCAAAATCTTAAATCATAGACTTTTTGATTTGGAAGAAATCCTAGAGACTATTTCATACATGGTGAGACTAAAGTAAGTTGAGGCTTGAGTAACTTACCCAATTTTGCAGTGCAAGTGAATAAGGAATCCAAATGCTCCTGAAATCTTTCCACCCTACTGAAACAGGAGGGAAGGGGGCAGGGCACAACCTTTGAAAGAATAACATAACTGGAGGACATGACATAAACTGATTAAAACCAAATGGGTCCAAGATGGCGGACAAGTCAACTTCCACTAGATCTTGAGCCTCAGTATATGCCCACTGTAACACATCAGCAAGCTAAATGACACACCCACAGGCGCCATGACACTTCCAAGGATCCATAACGATCAAAAAGTGGGCGGTGGCCCAATTCCTGGAAATCCCTGCCCCTTCCCAAAATAGCTGGAATACTCCTCTCACTCATTAGCCTATGAAATTACCCACCCCTATAACCATACCCTGGTGCCTTTCTCACCTTCTGAGATGGCCCACACTCTGTCTGTGTTTCTCGCTAAATAAATCCATTTCTTACCTATCACTTTGCCTCTCACTGAATTCTTTCTGCGATGAGACATCAAGAACCTGAGCTTTGGCTTCCCTGGTGGCGCAGTGGTTGAGAGTCTGCCTGCCAGTGCAGGGGACACGGGTTCGAGCCCTGGCCTGGGAAGATCCCACATGCCGTGGAGCAACTGGGCCCGTGAGCCACAACTACTGAGCCTGCGCGTCTGGAGCCTGTGCTCTGCAACAAGAGAGGCCGCGATAGTGAGAGGCCCGCACACCGCGATGAAGAGTGGCCCCCGCTTGCCGCAACTAGAGAAAGCCCTCGCACAGAAACGAAGACCCAACACAGCCAAAAATTAATTAATTAATTAATTAATTAAAAAAAAAGAATCCGCCTGCCAATGCAGGGGACACAGTTTAAAAAAAAAAAAAAGAACCTGAGCTTCATTAAGTCCTGAAACCAGGTGTGTGATCTCAGTTGGAAGACTGTGGGTTTTGGCCGGGTTCGAGTCCCAGCCTCATGAGTTCAAGTCGCAGCCTGGGTTTTGGCCAGGTTCGAGTCCCAGCCGCGTGGGTTCAAGTCCCAATCAGGGTTTTGGCCGGGTTCAAGTCCCGGCATGTGGGTTCAAGTCTCAATCTGAGGTGCACGGCTTCACTACTATTCTGTTTTTCTACTGGGGGAGCAGAAAAGAAAGGCACGTACATGACCTTCCTCATTCAACACAATTTTGTGAGGTACATATGATCCTGATCGAAGAGATAAAACTCTTCTGAGACTCTGAGTTACAACTTCTCGGTTGTCCAAGGTCACACAGCTACTAAGAGAAGTGGAATTTGAGCCTCAAATTGTAACCTGAGTGGATTCTATGAGCAGCCTCTATCCTTAGTCACATCCAAGTTCAGACTGTTGATGAAAGGCATTGATAAGAAGAGAATATTTTGGAACTCCCCTGGCAGTGCAGTGGTTAAGACTCTGTACTTCCACTGTAGCGGGGTGGGGCACGGGTTCAATCCCTGGTTGGGGGAACTAAGGTCCTGCATGCCATGTGGCCAAAAAAACAAACAATATTTTACTGAAGATTGGGAGGATCCATTGAGAAAAATTCATATCACATTACGCAAAAACTTAGTAAAATTCTTCTTTAGGTATTTCTGTTATCTCCCCCCAAAAGTTTCCTATCCTCAGAGGTTTCTGTTTTCTATGATGTTACAAGTGGCAATGCAAATAATTAATAAACATTCTATAATAAGGGATAGAAGAGAATTTTATTCAAGCTGACGAGTATAGCCTAGGAGACACAGATTTAAGAAGCACTTGAATTGTGTTCTGATGGTCTACAAAATGAAGGAGGCTTAATAGGCAAAAACCACAAAGTTACGTAAATTGTCAAGGATTAGGATTGGAAGGACTTCCCTGGCGGTCCAGTATTTAGGACTCAGAGCTTCCGCTGCAAGGGGCGCTGGTTCTATCCCTGGTTGGGGAACTAAGATCCTGCATGCTGCGCAGCACAGCTGGAAAAAAAAAAAAGAAAATTAGGATTGGAGCTGGCAAGAAGTAAGGGTGCTTTTTTAGCAAGGAGTCCTTTGGTTCCGAAACAATTGCATAGTTACAAGGGGAGACCTTGAGACCATAGGGCTGCAGCTGGCATCTGCTAGCAGATACTGTTTTGAAAATGGCTGGTGGTGTCCTTGAGTTTGATAACAGTTCAGAAAAGTGAGGAATAGTTGCAAGAATGTGCCAGAAACCACACCCACGATGGACACCCAGCTCCATTTTGAATACCTGAACCATAGTTCCTCCATTTTGATTATTAAATGATCTTAAACATGTCATCACAAGGGAAAGGAATTATAACTGCTTAATTAACGTAAAACGTAAGGTTTGTGAAAAGATGGCCTATCACCAAGGCTGCATACATACAAACGCTGCAAACATTTTACTTCAAAAAGAAAAAAATGGGGTGGGGGATTCCCTGGCAGTCCAGTGGTTAGGACTCTGTGCTTCCACTGCAGGGGGCATGGGTTTGATCCCTGGTCAAGGAACTAAGATTTTGCGAGCAGTGCAGCACAGCCAAAGAAAAAAAAAAAATAAGGAAGGAAGGATGAGAGAGAAAGAAAAGAAAGAAAGAGAAACAAAGAAAGAAAAGAGAAAGAGAGAAAGAAAGAGAATAGAAAAAAATGGGGGAAAAGGGGAAAACATAGCCAAGTTAAAAACAAAAACCCAAGATGCCAAAAAGAGAGTGAACTGAAAGTCTCAGCAGCATGAGGAGGCTGAAGCCAAAATGGCTCACAGAGTTGCTGGAGCCTTAAATGCCGTGGGCTAGAGTGAGGACAGCTTCTCAGGAATTAGCATTCAGCCCATGCCCTGTGTGCACAAAGAGCTGGACCAGGGCTGTGTGCATAAAACTAAGAGTTTTGGAGGACTGCTCCAGCTCTGAGATGCAGATTTAGAAAACATTACCAAATAAAGTTCATAGAAGAATATAAAGGAGACTATCTTTGTGACCTGAGGTGGGAAACAATTTTATAAACACGGTTCAAAAGTTGGAACCATAAAGCAAACTATCGATGAGCACAGTTATATCTAGATAAAGGATTTCTATTTAATGAAGCACACCAGGGTGAAAAATTAATAGAGAAGAATATGTGAATATATTTGTGATGTCTATGGGAAGGAAAGGGTTAAGCTGTAAGTGTGCGGTCTCTTCTCTCCTTTGATTAGGGGGAAAGAGCGTGGGGGCAGAAATAAGACAGGTGACCAGACCTTATTTCCTTGTAAAAATGCTAATATCTCCTAGCAAAAGAGCTAAAGGGATTTCCTAGCAAGGGAGTCCTTATTTATGGAATGTTTTCAACAGGAAGAACGTAGTTGGTTAAGATTGCTTCTGATAAACAAGCCAGGAATCTATGGATTTATGGGCATGGCTCAAGGGAAAATATTATGTAATGGATAAAACCATCTAAGTATAAATTGGAGATGTTCATGACCTAGATGACAAATATTCATTTATCCCATTTCTAGTGAACTTAACTTGATCTCATGGTTAAGATGGTATCTGCCAAAATTTCTCCACTTATTATTTTCCCTTTTTCATTGTAAACAAGAACAAAAGAGCATTTTTGCTCACCACCCAGTTCTACAAAGATTCATTCACCCACTGCAGTCTCTGACCAACAGTGCACTCTGTGCTTCAGACAGAAAGTTAAGGTGACAATGGGATGAAGCACTCTTGTTCCAGATAGAGGAAATGAAGATGATAACAGGATGCTCTGTGCTTTGGACAAGCAGGCCCCTTAGATATTGAGATGTATAATCTCGGGAAGAATTTTATTGAACCCAGGTTCCTGCATCTTTCCATTCATAGAAAAGCACTAAAATCATTAACTTGAGATATTCTTTGTGACTAGCAGAAATCTTTTACCAAAATGTATACTTGACTGCATGTATTACCCAGCCAAAAATCACAGATAAATTGTCTTCTCCCTCTACCTCTTTGGAACAGCTTTCCCAGAGCTACTGAGCAGCTGTCACCCAGGCTATAGTCCTCCAAGACCCTGAATAAAACTTAAACTCACAGCTCTTATGTTGTGTCTTTTTCTTTCAGTTGACATAATAAGTATCTTACAGAGAGATACTTTAAGACTATGTAGGTATCCTGTTTGTTATCAAATTTTCACCCATTCATTTTAGCCTCCCTTGATGACTCTCTCCTAAAATTATTATTCTGTGTTGGTTGCCAAATGGCAATTTTCTAATTGAATCATTTGTTCTGCATTTATTAGCTGGTACTCTGATGAAAAGAAGACATTTCCCTTCTCCCCCATTTCTTTTTAAATTTTTATTGGAGTATAATTGATTTACAATGTTGTGTTAGTTTCTGCTGTACATGAAAGTGAATCAGTTATGCATATGTATATATATCCACTCTTTTTTAGATTCTTTTCCCATATAGGTCATTACAGAGTATTGAGTAGAGTTCCCTGTGCTATACATTAGGTCCTTATTAGTTATCTATTTTATATATAGTAGTGTGTGTATGTCAATCCCAATCTCCCAATTTATCTCCCACCCCGCACTTTCCCCCCTGGTAACTATAAGTTTGTTTTCTACATCTGTCACTCTTTTTCTGTTCTGTAAGTAAGTTCATTTGTACCATCTTTTTAGATTCCACATATAAGCGATATCATATGATATTTGTCTTTCTGTCTGACTTACTTCACTCAGTATGACAATCTCTAGGTCCATCCATGTTGCTGCAAAAGGCATTATGTCATTCTTTTTTATGGCTGAGTAATATTCCATTGTATATATGTACCACATCTAATTTTGTTTATTTAATTTTTGTTGGAGTATAATTGCTTTACAATGTTGAGTTAGTTTCTGCTGTACGGCAAAGTGAATCAGTTATACGTATAAGTATATCCCCTCTTTTTTAGATTCCCTTCCCATTTAGGTCACCACAGAGCATTGAGTAGAGTTCCCTGTGCTATACAGTAGGTTCTCATTAATTATCTGTTTTATACATAGTAGTGTATGTATGTCAATCCCAATCTCCCAGTTCATCTCACCCCCTCTTCCCCCCTCGGTATCCATAAGTTTGTTCTCTACATCTGTGTCTCTATTTCTGCTTTGCAGATAAGTTCATCTGTACCATTTTTCTAGATTCCACATATAAACGATAGTATACCATATTTGTTTTTCTCTTTCTGACTTACTTCACTCTGCATGACAGTCTCTAGATCTATCCATGTCTCGGCAAATGGCACTATTTTGTCCCTTTTTATGGCTGAGTAGTAGTCCATTGTATATATGTACCACATTTTCTTTACCTATTCCTCTATCAATGGACATTTAGGTTGCTTCCATGTCCTGGCTATTATAAATAGTGCTGCAGTGAACATTGGGGTGCATGTATTGTTTCAGATTATGGTTTTCTCTGGATATATGCCCAGGCCCCATTTCTTTATTCAATCTTTATTTACATCAGCATGGACTCAGATTCATACTTTATTCCTTCGGTTATGATCTAGTGTTATCATTGTTTATTTTGCTGTGTAACTTATCCCAGATTTGCCCAGTGGGTGTCCTTTGTTTTTTATTTGTCTTTTTATTTATTTATTTATTTATTTTTGCCTGTGTTGGGGCTTCGTTTCTGTGCGAGGGCTTCCTCTAGTTGCAGCGAGCGGGGGCCACTCTTCATCGTGGTGCGTGGGCCTCTCACTGTCACGGCCTCTCTTGTGGCGGAGCACAAGCTCCAGACACGCAGGCTCAGTAACTGTGGCTCACGGGCCTAGTTGCTCCACAGCATGTGGGATCTTCCCAGACCAGGGCTCGAACCCGTGTGCCCTGCATTGGCAGGCAGACTCTCAACCACTGCGCCACCAGGGAAGCCCCTATTTGTCTTTTCATAGTAGGTACTCCTAAGGTGAAATTACATAGAAGGTGAAATAAAGAGAAAGAAAAAATGATGTTCCTAGCATTATATTTTCAAAATGTATAAAGCAAAACCTAAGGGAGTAACTAGGAAAACACAAATAATCCAAAGCTATTGGGAGTTTTAAAAAACCTCTCTCTGAATCTGATAGTTGAAGCAGACCAAGTGGATCATTACTAAGGATACAGATGTGAATAACATACCTAAGAATATTCACCTAATACATACAGACTGTTGTACCCAACAGGTAGAAAATGCACATTCTTTTTGAGGAAACATGAAAAACTTTTTATTTGGAAATATTTTTAAATATACACAAAGTTAAATAGGGAAAGCTAGAAATAGTACAGAGAACACCTATATAGCCTTTACTCAGACTAACCTATTGTTAATATTGTCTCCCATTTGTTTTATCATTTTCTGTGTGTATGTATGCAGTGTTTTTCCTGAATCATTTTAGTGTAAGTTGCACACATTGTGGTTACTCACCCTTAAATACTTCAAGGTGTATTTCCTAAAAATAGGGATAGTCTCTTATATTACCACCACACAGTTATCACCCTTAAAAACTTATATTGGTACTTTAATCTAACCTACTGTTTATATTCCAATTTTGTTAGCTGACCTAATAATATCATTTATAACATATTTTTTTCCATCTTGCATAGCATCTAGTTAAGGTTAGGTATTGCGTTTATTTGTCATTATCTTTGGCCTATTGTGAAATTCTTTTTAAAATTGACCAGGTTTGACCACAGTGTAGCAGTTTTCAACCAAAAAAAAAAAAAAAAAAAAACTGCATACATATTTTGAAAAACAACCAACATAAATTATTATTTGAAAAGAAAATCAAAGTGAAAATTAGCAGTATTTTATACTGAGATCCAAAAAACAAACTAAAAAATTGCATTTCAATTTGTGGAATATACCAAGATTAATGCTCTGAGGAATATTTGTAGCCTTGAATGCACTAATTTGAAGACATGACAGGTGAAAATAAATTAAGACTTCCACTCAAGATAATAAGAATAACATTAAGCAAGCAAACTAAATGAAGTATGGAAAATAAGAGAATAAAAATAAGCAAGAAAACTAATGAAACAGATAACAACAAAGAGAGCTAGACAATACAGCCCCAAAGTAGTCATTAAAAAGATGAATATAAAAGATAACACTCTATGAAGTAAGTCAGAAAGAGAAAAACAAATACCGTATGCTAACACATATATATGGAATCTAAAAAAAAAAAAAAATTGTTCTGAAGAACCTAGGGGCAGGACAGGAATAAAGACGCAGACATAGAGAATGGACTTGAGGACACAGGAAGGGGGAAGGGTAAGCTGGGACGAAGTGAGAGAGTGTCATGGACATATATACAGTACCAAATGTAAAATAGATAGCTAGTGGGAAGCAGCCACATAGCACAGGGAGATCAGCTCGGTGCTTTGTGTCCACCTAGAGGGGTGGGATAGGGAGGATGGGAGGGAGACACAAGAGGGAGGAGATATGGGGATATATGCATATGTATAGCTGATTCACTTTGTTATAAAGCAGAAACTAACACACCATTGTAAAGCAATTATACTCCAATAAAGATGTTTAAAAATTTTTTTTAAATAAAAGATAACACTAGATAATCTGAGCAAGAATAAAAGGAAGAAGCCATAAACAATGAATACAAATTATGACATTTTTACAGGTATTTTAGAGATGCAAAAATAATTTTTAAAAATTTAACCAATAAATTTTAAACATTGGATGCAATGGACAATTTTCTAAAAAAACAGAAAAAATACAAATTACCAAATCTTACTGAAAAAAATTAAAAGTTGAGTAAACTAATAAACATTAAAGAAGTTGAAAAGGTTGTCAAATTTTCCCCTTCCTGTACCAAAGGACAATTTTTCAGGATGAAAAATATATGTTTTATCAAGCTTTTAAAAAATACATAATTCCTATTTCATATAAAATGTTTCAGAGAATAGAAAGAGGAAAAGTCACCAAATTACCTTGCTATCAAAGAGAACAAGGACAGTGTAATTTTACTATGAGCACAGATGCATTAATCCTGAATTTTAAAAATAAATCAAATTCTGAAGTACAGTCAGTTCTCATTATTTGTAGATTCCATATTTATGAACTCCCCTACTTGTCAAAATGTATTTGTAACCCCAAAATCAATACTCAAAGTGCTTGCACTGTTATTCAAAAACATGTGCAGAGTTGCAAAAAATTTGAGTTGCCTGAGCTGGTTCCCAGCTGCGGTCAGACAAGGCAACACTCTGCCTTTCTGTTTTCACTCATTTACAGTAAACTAATGTTTATTCTGCGGCCTATTTAGTGCCACATTTTTCACATCTTTGTGCTTTTTGTTGGTGATTTTGCTGTTTAAAATGACCCCCCAATATGTGCTAAAATGCCGTCTGGTGTTTTAAGCACAAAAGGCTGTGATGTGCATTTCAGAGAAAATGCATGTTAGATATGCCTCATTCAGGCATGAGTTAACAGTGTCGTTGGCCATGAGTTCGGTGCTAATGAATCAACAATATATATTAAATAAAGTGTCTTTAAACAAAAGCACAAATAAAACAAGATATACTGACCAGTTGACTAAAATGTATCTAGAGTTTTACAGGAACCTAACTTTGTATTTCCTCTAGGAACAATGATTCAGTGTTCACTAATTCTGTGTTTGCAGCAACTATATAGACCATAGCTATGGTGAATAATGAGAAGTGACTGTATGTATAGTATAAATGTGGTGTGTGTGTATACAAAACAATATATCATAATCAGGTAAAGTTTCTCTCATCAGTACAAGGATGGTTAACACAAAACTATCAATATAATTTACCATGTTAGATTTAACAAAGAGAAAGTCACCATAATCTTTTCAATAGAGTGAGATGAAAACACTCAGTAAAATTCAATATTCGTTTATGATAAAGGCTCTTAGCAAAGTAGGAATAGAAGGCAACATCTTTAAACTCATCAATGGTTTTGTAAAAATTTAATAAACAAACCTCAATTACATAGAGTTGGAAGACCAGAAGGGGGGGCTCTCCTGCCCTACGATGATAATAAAGCCCAATGGGAAAAAGAAATACTCCTTTCCTGACAGGGATTCAGCCAATGAAAAGCCATGGTTTCTTTGTTTACTATAGCCCTCCCATCTTCCTTTTCCTCCCTATAAAAAGCATTCTCTTTTCCTTGTCCTTCAGGAACTTGCATGTGGCTCACCATGATTACAGACCCTAAATTGCAATTCTCTGTTACCCAGAATAAACCCATATTTGCTGGAGAAATATCTGTTTGTCTATTTGTTTCAGGTCAACAGTTTGGTAAACTCATATGAAAGAATAAAAGTGTAAAATAATACTGAAAAATAAAAAGGGATACCTAAATTTACTATAAAGCCATATAAATGAAGACAGTATGATATAGGGACTAGTAAATATATAAAAGACCCCGGAAACACACACATCACATATGAGGCTTTAATGTATTAGAGAGATGTCAACACAAATTACTAGAAAAATAATGGACGAGTCAATAAATAGTCCTGGGTTAATTGGATTACCATATGAGAAAAAGTAAAAGATTTCCATTTCATGAGAAAACTCCAAAAGTATATCAAACTTAATTGTAAAAATAATTATTTAAAAATTTCAGGGAGGGATAATTTAGGAGTTTGGGATTAACATATATACACTACTATATATAAAATAGATAACCAACAGGACCTACTGTATAGCGCAGGGAACTCTACTCAATATTTTGTAGTAACCTATAAGGGAAAAGAATCTGAAAAAAATGCATATCTATATATAGATATATATATATAAATCTATATATCTGAGTCACTTTGCTGTACACCTGAAACTGAAACAACATTGTAAATCAACTACAATAAAAAATAAAAGAAAAATTTCAGAAGAAAATGTAGGAGAATATTTTTGCAGCTTTGGAGTAATGATGGATTTCTTAACAACAAAATAACAATTTTAAAAACAAATCATAAGAAATATATGTATTTTGGTACATCAATATTAAAACTTTTAAACAAAATCATTGTTGTAAGCATTTGTTCAGAGACAAACACAAAGGATTTTGTCGACAAAAAATTAATCACTTGATCTAAGAAAAAAATGGAAAATTTTATTCGAGCCAAACTGAGAATTATAACCCGGGAACAGCATCTCAGAAATCTCTGAGAACTGTTCTGCCCATTAGAAGTCAAGGCACAGTTATATAAGTTTTTGAGACAGGGGCTATACATTAAATGATGTATTATTGACAATTTACACAATCCAGATCTGGCCCCTTACAAGATCAGGAAGGAATGTTATCTTCTAAGGAGCTGTCTTGTTGATGCTAGGAGATTATTGCTCTTTATGTTTGAGCAGTTATTTCTGCTGATGGGGGAGGTATGGTCAATGCATAATGCAGATACACAATGCACAGTAGAGGGGAAAGAGGGGGCCAAACGGCAGAGAAAATTTTTTATGTTTAAATTTTTATTGTCTTGCCATAATATATGAATTTTCTTGCACAATTAGTATCCAGAATATAAAATGAACAAATCAATGAAAAGAGGCAAAGAAAACGTCGACATTATAGGTTTTTTAAGACAAAGAATTGAGCAGGGAGTTCACAAATGAAGAATAACCGATGAACATGTAGAAAGGTCTTCAATCTTGCCAGTATTCAGGGACGTACACAATAAAATGTATGAGATATTTTATATCTGTCAGACTGGCAAAATTTAAAAGTCTTATCATATCAAGTGTTTACAAGGATGTGAGAAAACCGAAATGTAAAAGTTGCTAGAACTTGTTTGAAAAATTACTGGAGTAATAACTATTAAGTTGAAATGACCATACCCTATAACCTAGAAACTTCACTTTTTCAGTACCTCTGACATATGTATACAAGGAGACTTCAAAAAATATGCTACATTGTAACAAGAAAATTTCTTTGTAAACAACTCATCTATCGGCTGGGAGATGGATAAACAAATGTTGGCATGTTTACAGAGTACAATACTATATGGATTACTATTTGAAAGAATCAATCTATGTGGATCAGTAGATCTCAAAAGACATTGCTGGGCAATAGATCCAAGCTGCAGAATCATATGCATTGTATGATTCCATTACATAGTTTTTCAAACACATAAAATATAATCTCTCTCTACAGAAAATATAAAAAGTGGACTGACTCCACGTTAGATTTGTAATGCGGAGATGTGAGGGGAATAAAGTAGAATACAACTACATCTGTAATATCCCATTTATTTATTAAAATTTTTAGAAAAAAATGATGAAACATTAGCATTGGTTAATTCTGAGTAATGAATACAAAGATATTGGTTATATTATTTACTCTTTTCTCTATTTTTAAAAAATTAATAAAAAATGAAAATTAAAGGCATAAATGTTTAACTGAAATTAGAGGTAATAAACATGTACCATTATCAAACTCTGAAGCCCTTAACGGTATCCAGAAATTCCCTTTTGTTAAAATATCTAAAGTAGGCCCATTGGGACTTCCCTGGCAGTCCAGTGGTTAGACTTCACCTTCCAATGCAGGGGGTGCATGTTTGATCCCTGGTCGGGGAGCTAGGATCCCACATGCCTCACGGCCAAAAAACCAAAATATAAAGCAGAAGCAATATTGTAACAAATTCAATAAAAGACTTTAAAAATGGTTCACATCAAAAACATCTTTAAAAAAAAATAAAGTAGGCCCAGGATGGAGTCACTCATGATAAACTAAGATGTAACTTTCTGTGCTCTGCTCCCCAGAAAAGGAAGGCTCAGATCAACCAATCAGTGCTTGCCTCCTTGGCACAGGTTATCTGACCTGTTCTAAGACTTACCATGGCTACAAATAAGGAAAGTAACCCTGCTCTAACCAATCAACACATGCTCAGTATAATGTGCTTGTTTCTGCTCACTTTAGGCTATTAAAATCTCTTGCCTTGTACAGCACTTTGGAGCTCCTTTCTATCTGCCAGAGTGGATGCTGCCCAATTCATGAATCACTGAGTAAAAGCTAGCAGATCAGTAAATTGTCTATAGAAATTTTTCTTTTAAAACTTTGTAACTTGATTTTTTTTAATGGGTTGTCTATATGATAAAATATAAGTCAGTACTCAAAAACACTTCGATGGAATTATTAGTGATATGAAAAATGCCAATGATTTGTAATATTCAGTGAAATAATGCAAAAAATTTTAATGTGTATTTAGTAAGTTCTAATTTAGTAAAAATGCAAGCATACAGACAGAGATTGGAAGGAAATACAATTCAACCAAGGGTTATTTGTCTCATCTCTGAGCGGTATGATTCTTAAACAGATTTTTTTCCTTTGTAATTTCTGTTTTCCAGTTTTTCTAAAGAGAAGATATTTTAGAATCAGAAAACATTATCTTTAAGTTAAAAATGGTCTTTCATAAAAAAGCTTTCAAGATGTTTTTATTAACAAGTTTGTTTTCTGTTTCTCTCATGACTAGCATTGAAATAGCATTTATTTTTACTGTTACATGTGAATGATTTAAGAATTTAAACCAACCCCTACATAATATTTTAGATCAATCCTCACTTGTGAGTTGGAAATATTTAAAGCTTTCAAAATAGGAATCCATTCCAGAGAACATGACAGAACATCAGCCATTGCAAACATCTGTCTAATCTTGGGACCTTGAACCTGTTTACTGGCTTATAGAGTGGTAGGCAGAGCCAGAGCCCAACAATTATCCTACCATTCACTTGCTATGAGTAATGACCATCTGCTGGGGACTGGGGAGGACCCAGCTCAGCCAACTTGACTGCCTTGGTTTGCATGATAAAGGAAGGTCACAGAAAGTCAATAAAATTGAGAGCAACTCCCCAGGTGGCAGAAACGATCTGCAAGCAACAGCAGAAATGGCTTACATTTGAGGACTGCAACTCTGAAATGAATTTTCTCTCTTTGGGGATTGCACTTCTCCAAAAGGATGCTACTTACAAAACAAAAGTGAAATTCAAAAACTACATCTCTTTAGAAGGGCTTAGGTTTTTTGTTTGTTTGTCTCCTCTATTACTGCATGGAAAGAAATATATAGAATATTTTTTTCTTCTTGGATCTCAAGTGCAAAAGAGTTTATCATATTTTTCAGTTCACATTTCACTATCACCATAGATCCATGAGAGGCTTTCTTCTATTTAATTATAAAAATATTTTCTCCTTTAGGCTGAAACTCAACTCTCATTATCCCTCCTCCTTCCTGTTTTAATGTGTTAAATAGATGTTATTAAATATAAGTGTTTTGTGAATGAATAATGAACCAAGTCCTCCACTTTCTCATGTGTTATTTTCCTATAACAATATTCTGAGAATTTTTATAAATTAAGGATCTTCTGCTACTTCGATAAAGTAAATTATCCATTGAAAAGTTTGTCCAAATAACAGTCAGCATTACTGAGACACATGGAAATAAGTAGGGGTGGAAAAGCTCTGCTTACTCTAAGAAACAGCTGGCTTTTTGTCAAGCCTGCCAACAGAATGGCCAATCAGACAAGAACAAACACAAGCACATCATTCATTCATTCAACAAATATTTATTGAGTGCTTGCTTTGTCAGGCTGAGACAAGCCTAGGAACTGATCACAAATCATGGTTGCAGTTCCTGCTCTGTCACTGATCAGCTGCACGAATTAGTGCAGTCACCTAAATTCTCTATATCTTATTTCTTCATTTGTAAAGTGAGAAAAATAAACCCCACCCTATCTCCTTTGCAAGATTGTTCTGAAAATAAAATAGATATTGAAGGGTAAAAGAGTACGCAACCCCAAAATATGCCTCTTGGGCATATGGATTATTTTGAGCTGATTATTTTTGAGAGAAAACAGACACAAGAGAATCTCTGAAAACTATTTTTTTAATTTTTATTTTGTCCACACCGTGCAGCTTGCAGGATCTCAGTTTTCCCCAACCAGGGACTTAACCTGGGCCACGGCAGTGAACTTCCTAAAAACATTTTCTTTATAAAGGAAATTTATATTTATAAGAGAAATCGCTATTTCTGTCTCCTTTTCTCCAGGAACAAAAGGTTGGCTCTAAATAACAGGAGGATTTTGTCAATGGAGTAGGCACCCGGTTAAATCTGCATAACAAAGCTTGCCTTTCCTTCCTGTTAACCTCCCACATCTAGACTGCCCCATCCTCCACATCATTCTTTTGTCTTCAGCTGAAGATGATATCAAGGTGGTGTCTTGGGCCATTTCAGGGAGTCTTACTCAGTTTTCCTAGATATCTCCCATGTATACATGAAGTATACATGTTTATTAAACTTGTTTGTTTTTCTCTTGTTAATCTGTCCTTTATAATCTGGGGTGGTGTTTGAGCCAAGAATTTGTGCAGCTTCCCCTATACAAGTATCACAACTGTAGGGGTTCAGAACCAGTCTCCACAAAATGTGCCACTTTTGTATGAGGATTATTTTTGAGCTAAAGGCAGTCGAGACCCTGAAGAGTCAAGAGAAACAACTACCCCTCCTTTAACTACCTAGAAGAATTTAAATTGGGGATTATTCCCAGAAAAGAATTATTACCAGAGATAAAGTTTATCTAAGTGCCCCATCAGTATGGCAGGGCAAATAGCTACTCACCAAACATCTGCTGTTCTTCTTATCGTCCTGTGAATGATCCTCCTGTCCTTGGAAGCCTCAGGCCCCTGTCCCATTCCATAGTTCAGAATGGCATATACACCTCATTTTATCTTTCTGTCTTTAAACTTCTCAGGTATGTGGTTCTCTGACCTTCTCATGTATGTGGGGTTCCAGTACATACAAAATTAAATTTGATTTTCTCCTGTTAATCTGTCTCATGTCATTTTAATTCTTAGACCAGCCAGAAGAACCTAGAAGGCTAAAGTTTTCTTTATCCTCAACACTAGTATTATTTTGTTGATGTTGCCAGAAGAAAGAGAGCAGAGGCCAGGGTAAGCCAGCTGAGAAGGAGCAGCAGAGGAACCTTAGCCATTGCTGTGGCCATGCTTATGAAAACTAATAATAAAACACTTATAAGGAACTGAGGGGTTTCCCTGGTGGTACAGTGGTTAAGTATCCACCTGCCAGTGCAGGGGACACGGGTTTGAGCCCTGGTCCCAGAAGATCCCACATGTCACGGAGCACCTAAGCCTGTGCACCACAACTACTGAGCCTGTGCTCTAGAGCCCGTGAGCCACAACTACTGAGCCCACACACCGCAACTACTGAAACTTGTGCGCCTAGAACCTGTGCTCCGCAGCAAGAGAAACCACCACAATGAGAAGCCTGCACACCGCAACGAAGAGTAGCCCCTACTCGCTGCAACTAGGGAAAGCCCGTGTGCAGCAACAAAGACCCAAAGCAGCCAAAAATAAATAAATAAATTTATTTTTTTAAAAAAAGAAAAAGGAACTGAAGAACTTGAAGGAATGGTCACAATCTTGCCCATGACCACTGAGAGAAAAATTATGACTGAATGTGAAATAAAACCAGAAGGCAATGAACAGCAGGCAATCCAAAATGTTCTCTTACTCCAGCTTCAAGATATTCCCGTCCTAGATTTGGGGAGAGAGAACAGGATACCCAAGGAATAATGTCATCCACTCCCCCAGATGTAAGGTCAAGAACTCTTGTCACTCTGGTAAGTGTATGCAAACATCTCAGGAGCAGGGAAAACTGGAGTGGGATGAGAGATAGAATAAGGCCCCTGTAGAAAGAACATGTCATAAGTACGTGAGCCAAAACCAAAGGAAGGAGAAAACGCAAATAGAATTTTTAAGCATTTACTCCATGTTATAAAAGATATTCCAAGCAAAAATGAAAATAAGAAATATCATTGCACTGATTTATTTATAAGTGGGTAGTAGACCAAACATTTTCCCCCATACTTTTAAAAAAAAAAAAAAAAGTAAAAATGAAAATAAAAAGACTCATTGTAACCTTGAAAACATGATGTTGAGTGAAATAAGCTGGATACCCAAGGACAAATGTATGATTCCACATACAAGTGAAATAGCTAGAATAGGTAAATTCACAGAGTAGATTATATGTTACCAGGGGCTGAAAAGAGGGGGATTGGAGAGTTATTGCTTAATGGGTACAGAGTTTCTGTTTGGGGTGATGAAAAAGTTTTGGAAATAGTGGTGGTGGTTGCACAACATTGTGAATGTGCTTAATCCCACTGAATTGTACACTTAAAATGGTTAAAAGGCTAATTTTACGTTGCATATATATTTTACCACAATTTTTAAATGGAAGGGAAAATCCTCATTGCACTGATTTATCTTGAAACAGTTAATAGAAAAAATAGCAGGTCATAAGAGTATTTGGAATCCCAGAATTACAGCTAAAGGTGATATCCATAAAGCATATTTGGATCAAGCTGACACAGCCTGAAGAACTGCCTTACTCTAGTTTAGAGACATCTCTGAAGGACAAGCAAGAGACTGTGAAAACCTTGAGGAGGGGAGCCTTGTCATAAGAATCTTTTATCTTCTTGGTAACAGAATAGAATCTGGTATCCAGTTGATATTTAAATGGCTCTTGAATGGGATATATAGAATCAAAGCTGTCTCATGCATTCACTGAAAAATAATTCATGGTTCCTCTTACATACCAGGCACTGAACTAGGTACTGGCAGTCTGACTGCCCTCCAAGCTCACAGTCCATAGAGAGAGAGCCGGGCTATAAGGCGGGGAGACTGAGGCACAAGTGGAGAGTCTGAGAGGCTATGGGAGAAGGCTTAGCTGGGTGCAGGAGAGTGGGGCATTGGGACTCTGCAGAGGTCCTGATGCAAAAAAGAGCAGGATGGAGAAGTGATGAAAGAGCTCAACATAGAGGATATAAATTTCATCTGAAGAGCAATTGTTACCGAACCAAACCTGGGTCCACTCGCCTGTGCACAGTAAAGCCGATATACTGACACCGGGTTGTGGTGAAGGAAAGTGCAGCATTCATTGTAAGGCACCAGACAATGAGTCTGGAGCAGTTCATGCTCAAAAAGCCCAAACTCCCTGATGGGTTTTTAGGGAGGCATTGTTAAAGGCCAGGTGAGGGAGAGTCGCAGGGTATGTGATCAGCTTGTGCACAATTCTCTGATTGATTGATAGTGAGGTAACAGGGCGATTTCACCGGGGTTAACATTATCGGTCCTCAGGCTCCAGTAGTTCTGGGAGTTATGTTCTCTTGGTCATCAAGTAGTTAACATCTTCCATTTGGTGGGGGGTTTTCACACCCGAAAAACAACTCAGGAAATGTGCATCAGATACTATTATCGAGGTTCTTCAGAGAGGAGCTAAAGCAGAGGGAGTCTGCTTTATGGGGGAGGCGTCTGCGCTGGGAAGGTTCCCTAGGCTCCTGCTCGGTTACGCAATGAAAGACTATTAAAAGGCTTTGATTCAAGGAGTAAAGTGAGTATATTTGTATTCTAAGAACCCTCTCTGTATTTACTAAAATACTACTAAGATGTACCAAAATGTTATCCATGAGATTTCACTCAACCTTTACTTAATAATATTTTTGTCTATTCTGTTTGAATATTTTACAATAAGTGTACAAAATATTTACAAT
Source organism: Balaenoptera borealis (assembly GCF_965194805.1). NCBI lineage: Eukaryota > Metazoa > Chordata > Mammalia > Artiodactyla > Balaenopteridae > Balaenoptera > Balaenoptera borealis. The sequence goes on from NC_138864.1 coordinate 114,766,822, forward strand.
CAACACAATCAGTAGAGCTCTTTTCATTAAGAAGAAATGAGAAAACAGGAGGAGACAAAGGAGGAAGAGGAAGAAAGAATGGGGAGGACCATCTGGTTGCAGGGTGAAGAGATTCAGGGAGGCTTCTAAAACCTATATCATACTGTGTTATTCTCTTGCTCAAACCCCCCAATGGCTTCCCGACATACTTGTATTGAAATCCAAGTCCCTGGACAGCCTGCATGTCTTAGGGGGCCTGGCCTTGCATATCTCTTGGACCTCCTTACACACCCCTCTTCCTTTGCCTCATTGAGCTACAACCATGCTCAAAATCTTTGTCTGCTTCACTTTTTCACTGCATTCAGGTCTCTGATCAGATGTCACCATGGAGCCTTTTCTAGCCACCACTCCCTGCTACTCTCTGTGTTCCTCAACTTTCTTTATTTTACTTTGTCAGGGAGGAAGAAATTTTCCTCTACCGTCCTATGGTCTTCTGGCTGGCCTAAGAATTAAATTGACATGAGACAAATTAACAGGAGAATCAAACAATAGTTTAATAACACGTATACATGGGAGAAACCCTGGAGAACTGAGTAACTCACCAAAGTGGCCAAAGCCCTCACCTTAAATACCACCTTCAGCTAAAGACAAAAGAGGATGTTGGGGCTAGTGGTTTGGGACTTCAGAGGGGAGGAAGGCAGTTCACTTGGAGATGGAAAAGCAAATGTTTGGTAAGCTAATGTTTGCTGGCCCTTGCAGAGACAATGAGACACAGAGTGGACTCTGATCTCTAGGCCCTGCTGAGTTTCCCCCACCACCCCTAGCCCATATTCTTTGCAGATATCTCTGGTGATAGCTCTGTTCTAGAATATGTCCTTTATCAATATTCTTTAGGCAGTTCGGGGGGAGGTAAAAAGAAAGACTTACTGAGTCTTCTGTTTCTTAAAAATAATCAGCCTAAAATAATCTTCATGCCAAAGAGACACATCATGGGGTAGCAAATTTTGCTCCCCTACAATTTCATACACTTATCACACACTACCTGATATTAAGTTAACGATTTGTTCATTGTCTTTTCCCCCAACAGACTGTAAACTCCAGGAGGACTTTGTTTTGTTCAGAGTTCTGTCTTCCAGTGCCCAAAACAGTGTCCGGCACAGAAAATGTCCCCGGTAAATATTTGTGGAATGAATAAAGGAAATGGTAGGCCATGGATAACATAGGTCTCTACCTTTGGTGCCTAGGTGTGAATTTGTTGTCATTCTTAGGTTTAAGAGGAAGCCTGGGTCAGAGGATGAAACAGGAGGGAAGGGGGAAGACAGAACCTTTAAAAGAATGACATAGCCATAGGACATGACAAAAACTGGTTAGAACTAACTAGACCCAAGATGGCAGAAGATTTGACTTCCAGTGGACCTTGAGCCTCATTATAGGCTCATTGTAATACATTAGCATAAGCTAAGTGACACACCCACCAGCACCATGACAGTTCTGAGGCCAACCATCAAAGATCAAAAAGTGGACAGTGGCCCAATTCCTGGAAATCTCCACCCCTATCCCAAAATAGTCAGAATAATCCTCCTCATTAGCCTATGAAATTACCCAGCCCATAAAAACTAACCACCCCATATTTCGGGGCCTCTTGCCTTCTGAGATGGCCCACACTCTGTCTGTGGAGTGTGTTTCTCTCTAAATAAATCCACTTCTTACCTGTCACTTTGTCTCTCACTGAATTCTTTCTCTGATGAGATATCAAGAGCCTGAGCTTCATTAAGTCCTGAGGCCCGGTGTGTGACCTCAGTTAAAAGAGCATGCATTCAGGTCCCATCTGGGTTTTGGCTGGTTTCAAGCCCTGGCACATGGGTTCAAGTCCCAGTCTGAGTTACACATTTCAGTGATGCAGGAAATTGGTGAATTCTGGTTTGAGTGCATAGAATTTGAGGAATTTGAGGAGCTCAGGGGAAATAAAACAGCTCTGCCAACAAACGGCCCTCTCTACTGTTAAAGAACAAAATTCAGCTGAGTAAATTTGGAGATCTAATTGGTTTTATTCAACAAGTCATGAATTGGGTGGCATCCAATCTAGCAGAGAGAAAGGAGTTTCAAGCGAGAGATTTTTATAGACCAAAGCGAGCAGGAACGAGGAAGTTATACTGAGCATGTGCTGATTGGTTAAAGCAGGGTTACCACCCTTACATAGAGCAGAGGGAAGGCTTGGAGCCATCGGGTACCCTGAGCTAAGCAGGAAAGTGCTGACTGGTTGACATTGACCTTCCTTCTCTGGGAGAGCTGAGCATAGAAACTCAGGTAAGGGACTTCCCTGGTGGTCCTGTGGTTAAGACTCCATGCTCCCAATGCAGAGAGCCCAGGTTCAATCCCTAGTCAGGGAACTGGATCCCACACGCCACAGCTAAAGATCCCACATGCTGCAACTAAAGGTCCCACATGCCGCAACTAAGACCCAGTGCAGCCAAAAAAATAAAAGAAACAGTTAAGTTTTGGTTTGCTAATGTGTTTTAGCATGAGTGACTCCATTTTGGGCTCAATCTGGTTACTTTAAGAGTACTGATATAGAAGAGAGAGAAACAGTTGATTACTGAGTGAATAAGATCAGATTTACACATACATGTAAGGTAACATGAAAATGACTACAAAATCTGGTCACAATTTCATGCAGTTTTGTACAGTAAAGTAGAAGAAAGAAATGAATGCCTCTTGAGTGAAAGGCAATGAAATGCCTCTTATTTCCTTAGCAGACAAGTGAATGTGCCTGTGTTTATCTCCTCTTTGCATGATCTACACATATGAGAGATTTCTGAATTAATTTTGGCAGTAGGTGTTTACAGTTCCAAGGATCAGAAGACCTTGATCTTGCGTTACAAAATCCAATTTAGGGTCTCTTATGGAGCTTATTATATTTTCAGTGAGACACTCTAAGGAGGGGAGAGAAAGTTGAAACTAAGCAGAACCCTATGGGGCCCTCCCAGGTAAAAAAAACCTTTCCTTGTCCCCGGTTTCTTATTTTCAGGATAAAGGCTTCAGCCTCCCAGACCTTCCCGAATACCACAGAGCTGATTCAAGCAGTTGCTAATCAGGGAAGTAAGGGAAAGCAGAAACAAAGGAGGAACAATCAAGAAACTATAGTGCAGGATCCCTGGTTATAGAAGGGATATACAAAACAATATCTTTGAGTTCTTCTGCAGGAACTAAGGCCCCCACCCAGGTGGAGGATGGAAACTTCAAGCTAGTGATTAAGAGCCCTGGAAGCACCAACATGTTACCTCATCACGAATCAATCAGAAGAAAGTCACACACCCTGCAGACACCCCAAATTTTGCCTATAATAACTTTTCGCCAAAAACCATCAGGGAGTTCAAGGTTTTTGAGCGTGAGCCACCTGTTCTCCTTGCTTGGCCCTAAAATAAACCTTTCCCTGCTCCAAACTCCAACATTTTGGTTTGTTTGGCCTTGATGTGCATCAGGCATACAAACTTGCATTCAGTAAGAAAGGCAGGGATGGCAGCTGCTTCCCTCCCCAAAGAAAATTTCAGCATTTCATTTTACAAAGAATAAAGTGGGGGACTTCCCTGGTGGCACAGTGGTTAAGAATCCACCTGCCAATGCAGGGGACATGGGTTCAATCCCTGGTCCAGGAAGATCCCACATGCCGCAGAGCAACTAAGCCCATGTGCCACAACTACTGAGCCTGCACTCTAGAACCTGCAAGCCACAGCTACTGAGCCTGCGCACCACAACTACTGAAGCCCGCGCACCTAGAGCCCGTGCTCCGCAACAAGAGAAGCCACTGCAATGAGAAGCCCGCGCACTGCAATGAAGAGTAGCCCCCACTCGCCACAACTAGAGAAAACCCGTGCGCAGCAACAAAGACCCAACGCAGCCAAAAAATAAATAAATAAAATTTTTAAAAAGAATAAAGTGGAAATGCTCCATAAGATGTTGGATATGTGGGATTAGAACTCTGGAGATGAAGCTGGGGCTCATCCTGTAACAGGGAAGAGCAAAATCTGACTCCATGTTGGATCTGTTTCTTTTACATTCACCTTTTCTTTTCATTCCTTTTGTTATTATAATCATACATAACAGCCTGCCTCAGGGAACCCTGACCCTCTGCCTGAATGTTAAACTAAAGTGTCTTTGTTCAGCTGACGGGGAGACAGTCTGATCCTGCCCACCTGTGAATGGCTGCAGAAAAGAAGAAATTAACACATCCCCTCCCCAATGCTGGCCAAGCCAGGAGATATTTTACAAAACTAATGACCTTTTTGCCTTACTTCCTCACCTCCTCCTCCTCTCTGTTCTATAAAAGAAACTGGCGTCCAGACCCCAATAAAATGGTTTTTGGGGACACTAGTCCACCATCTTCTTGGTCTGCTGGCTTTCTAAATAAAGTCGCTATTCCTTGTCTCAACACCACATCTCCCAATTTACTGGCCTGTCATGCGGCAAGCAGAGCAAGCTTGGACTCGGCAACAATCTACATTTGATGCTATTCACATGTTGGAAACACAACAACAGAATCCCCTCTCTGAATTACTATTTTAACATGACTTAAAAGTCACCAAAATATTCTTTCATTATGCTCCCTCCTGTTTCAGTTTTCAAGATTGTAGTTATAAATTTTCTGTTGATTGTTTTTTTAAGTATTAAAAAATATTTGCTTCGATGGTTGTTTTCTTTCATGGAAGGTATCATTCGGCCACTTGTGGGGCAAGGAAAGAAAAGAGTAGAGAAATGTTCTCCAGGATGGAAAGAAAACCTCTCTCTCCTCTTGAATGGATTAACTAAATTGGCAGAGTCTCCCCTGCCCTTTAGAAAAAGGAAATATCTTCTTTATGCTGAAGATTTAGGCTCTTCCTGAGATCTATCAAGAAAGAAAAGAAGTGAAAGAAGCTTTTATCTTGAGAACCAAGAGTGGGCAACACCCTATAGGATGTAGAGGTGATGTGAGAACTGAAGGGAAATGGATGGGGAGAAGGGAATAAAGGACCAGTGGGAGCAGCCAGAGGAGAACACTAAGAGGAAGAGCCCTGCAGGACACGTGTTGTTCTTACTGGCTCCATCAACTCAACTAGAGTTGAGTCTTCTCTGGGGAAGAAACTTCTTGCCCTCAACATCTATACCTCAGAACTAGTCACCAACAGGAATGACTCCACCCAGGCACAGAGGCTTTGCCCCACTGCCTTCTGCACTCTTGGTGACTCTCTATGGTCCCCATAGGCCCAGGGGAGTCCTGACCAGTGTCAACTGAAAATTGTCACTCACCATCTGGTTCTACAAGAATGAAGTCACTAGCCACTGCAGTCGCTGACCTTCAACACACCCTGAAAGGAGTTCAAGGTGGAGACCAGGAATTGGGCACTCTGTGCTCTGGGGAAAACTGGTAGAACAGGCCTTCAGATAGCTAGATATTTTCAGGAGAAAATTTTATGAGCCCAATTTCTTGCATCTACTCCTATCTAGAAAAGCACTAAAATCATTAACGGAGACATCTGCTTCTCATGACTAGCAGCAACCTTCTGCCAAAATGTGTGTTTGATTGCATGTATCCCCCTTCATTAAAATCATAGATATACTGACCTCCCCCCTGCCTCTTTGGTGCAATTCCTCATAGCTATCTGAGAGGCTGTTTCCTGGGCTATAGTCCTCATTAGACCCCAAATAAAACTTAACTCACAACTTTCACATTGTGCTTTTTTTTTTCGGTCAACAATGGTAATGAAGCAAATTTTTTTGGACAAACAAAAAAACAATGCCCACAATTCCATATTTTTCTGCAAAGCAATAATAAAATACTTTAACAACCTAAGAAAAGATCTTGTAGATGAAGCTGTATTTATACCTCATTACTGAAATATTTGAATAAGAATTAAAGATTACATGCAAAGCCAGAAATTGCAAGCATCCAAACTTGCTGAATTGGAATATTCAGGAGTCAACTGAATTCAGGAGCACAATTTTAAGGAATGTTACATCACCACTGCCTGTGGAAAAACCCAGACACTGATGATGGTGCGTTGGAAAGTTTAGTAGAAGACTTAGCCTGTGAGTATTAAGAGGATTTAGGGATTCCTTAACCAATCGTTTTCACTTATATTTCCCTTTTGTGTATGATCCAGAGTGACATAAAATAAAAAGCTATGCCTAAATAAATCTAAGAGAAGTCTTTGAATAAATAGAAAATAAAAATTATGTGATTAGAAAAAATGTTATAAACACACTTTTCATACACTTCACATAGTGAGCCCAAGTCAAAGTTTCAATCAATTCATGAATGAGGGAACCAGCTGTGTGACAATGCAGGTTCTAAGGAGGTAGGAGAAAGTGGATTAATAAATGAAAGAAGGAAGGCTAAAAATAAGATTGTTAAATCAGATACAAAACGGATTAATGAGCTACAAGGCAATAAACCCAAAGCTTTGAGGAACCTCTCCTTACCTGTTTTCTATAAATTAACCTGGAACTTGACAGAATTGTAAAAAGACTGGTTCTAAGTCAACATGCATTATATTCCCAGAGCCTGAGGACCCTTCAGTGGACTTGTTGGACATTAAAAAGTCGTGCAAGCAGCTTTCAGCCTGATTTCTAAGCTTTAGATAGTTTTTCTGAACATTGAAGAGGCATAGCAACCAAAATATTTTCTTCAAACAGTTTTCTTGAAAGATTTTGACAAAGGGTTGTGTAATAGGGTACTTGGTAAGGAGGACTTTTTTTTTTTCTGGCTAGAGAATGGTATTGATACTTTATTTTATTTTTTCCTTTTTTTGACTAGTTTATTTCCCTTAGCATAATGTCTTCAAAGTTCATCCATACTGTAGCACATGTCAGAGTTTCCTTCCTTTTTAAGGCTGAATAATGTTCTAGTACATGTATACAGCACATTTTGTTAATCCATACATCTGTTGACAAATAATTGTCAACCTTTTGGCTTTTCTGAATAGTGCTGCTATGAACGTGAGGGTACAAAGATTTGTTTGAGTCTCTGCTTTCCATTCTTTGGGATATATACCCAAAAGTGGAATTTCTGAATCAGAAAATGGTACTTTAAAATTTAGATTTTACTAAGTGGGAAGGAATGCTACTAAACGGTTTTTAGCAGGGCAGTGACGTGATCTGGATGTGTTTTCAAAGAACCACTCTGGCTTTGTGTGGAGATGAGACTCTGGGGGCTGAGAGGGAAGCCACGAGTCTGGTCCCAGAAGTCCATGCAGGAAGATGGTACCTCACCCAGAACAGGAGCACAAGAGAAGTGAGAAGCATTGGATCTTGATTTGCTTCTGAGGTGGAAACAAATAAATTTGCTGATGTATTTTCTGTATTTACACAAGTATGTATAAGGCAAATATCCCTCCTTTGTTCTTTTGTTGCAGGAAAGAGAGTGGGGTGCGAGAGGATGGCAATGTCCCAGGTCTCGGGGGGCACAGGTTTGATCTCTGGTTAGGGAACTAAGATCCCACATGCTGCGCAACCAAATAAATAAATAAAACAATTGCAAGTCCTGTTCAAAGCCTCTCTCCTCTTCCAAGTTTAGCTCTGTCCTAACTATGCATCTCTTCAGTGATTCTCACCTCCTGATATTCACACCCTCGTGCAGTCCCCTCCCACACCAAAAAAGGGCTCACATGTATAAGGGCATGGCAGAAATTATGGCATATGGCTTTCAAAACTGATATGTTGGCTTCTGACTTGTTCTTTTTTGATTCACTTGCTCTGGGGATACCAGCAACCGTGTCTTGAATACACTCGAGCAGCCTTATGGAGAGTTCCAAATGGTGAAGAACTGAGGCTTCCTGCCAACAGCCAACCTCAGCTCCACAGACACGTGAGTGAGCCACCTTGAAAGTAGATTCTCCAGGCCCAGTCAAGCCTTCAGATGACTGCAGCCCTTGCCAACATCTAGACTATAATATCTTGAGAGACCCTGAGCCAGTAACACCCAACTAAGCCACTCCCAAATTCCTGATCACAGAAACTTGTTGGAAAAGACATGTTTATTTTTGGTTTAGGCTGCAAATTTTAGAGTAATTTGCTAGGCAGTGATCGATAACTAATACATCCACTTATTCCCTTTGCTGCCTCTGGCTTCTCCAAGGTCGAGTTAGAGGAGGCAGAATTAGAAAATATGGGACTAATAACTTACCTAATTGGTGGTATTGTAATCTGGTGCAGCCCAAATACTGATTCTCTTGCTGGGATGCAGGCTATGAACTCTTTAAGAGACTCTGCTTGGATTCTGACATGGACAAAGTACTGTCTGTCTTTACTCATTCATTCATTCATTCAATCTATCTATCTATCTATCTACTCCAGGTCTTAGTTGCTGCATACAGGATCTTAGTTGCAGCATGCAGGATCTAGTTCCCTGACCAGGGATTGAACCTGGGCCCCTGCATTGGAAGTGCAGAGTCTTAACCACTGGACCACCAGAGAAGTCCCTGCCTTTACTCTCATAATGCCCCTTCCCCTCAGCAACTGCCCGTGTGGTGGGAATCACAGTCTCCTATTGCTGAGGTCCCCTCACCCTGGCAGGCTTCACTCTGGGACAGGATACTTAGATGGTCACCCATAGCCCTGTTACCATTCTTTGATGTCCATTTAACCTAAGGGAAACACATGTAAACTTGCAGTGCAAGATGGTGGATATGTAGGAAGACGCCCTATTACCTTCCATTCTCCAGTGGAGGAGGCACAGGTTTCTAGGCTCATGGATGCTCCCAGATTCGAGGGCACATATATCAAACTTCCAAGAACCTTCTCACCATTCTATACACCAATGACTTCACCAGGATGAGTCCATGACTTTGGCAGTTCATTAGGTGCCCAGCAGAGGAGGGAAATGTCCTTTTCCCCTACTTGTAGACACCTCTAATCTTTCCCAGTTATCTTGTTGAAGCCCTCTTCTGTTGGCTTGGTGTGGGGTAGGTAATCCTCCCCTCTTCTGGCTTGCTGTGGAGAAAGAAATCCTCAAAGGCTGTCTGTGTTGGAAGTTTGCATGACAGAACTTAGAACTGTAGTCTAGTTTATCTTCAGAAGGGGCTTTGTATTTCTACAGTAATGCTCTTAATTTTGGTTGCTATTGGTCACTGGTTGGTATGTGAATTCAAATTTAAATGGAGCTGAGGAAAGTACACACTGAACTTGACATTTTTCAGGTAATGCACGGACATCACTCGTAGTGTTTTGTGTGACGATCCAGACTGCATATTGCGTACATTTTAGAAACATTATTAAATCAATTTCAAATTATAATAAAATATATTAAAATATAAAAATTTCTCTTATAGTGATACTACCTTTATGTGACAACTAGATTCTTTGTGTTTGTGTTTTGTTTTTTGTTTGTTTTCCTTTCCAAGATTGGAATGGCAGTTTGGAGAGAAGAAAATTCATAAGATTTTAAGTCAGATAAATCTAGATTAAAAATGTGTACTCCCACTTGCTTATTAAATTAACCTCAGCTCTCTGAGCCTCTCATTTGTTATTTGGAGACAATCATGTTTATTTTGAAAGATTTTTGTGAGGACAAAATATGATATAAGGTACTTAGAATAGCTTCTGGGAAAGAGACACTCAACAAAGTGCAGCTAGTACCAGTTATTGTCATTATGAAAGTATATAGAGCTTTTACACAGTTGAAATATAAACTAGGCTAAATTTTGAGTTCTAATTTTTTAAGTTTATCTAAACTTGTTTCAAAAATGTTTTCCATGTGTCCCACAATAATCATACTTTCATTTCAATGACTGTAAAATATTCCAACATATTGATATTTTATAATTTATAAGCATTCTCTGTTCCCTAAAATTTAAGATATTTATAGTTTAACGCTTTTTCATTCTTGCAGTTTCAAATTATGTGCTATAAACATCTTCATACATATAGCTCTTTTTTCTTATTTTAAATTACTTCTCTGAGATAAAACTCCAGTTGTGGAATTACCACAGTGGGTCAGAGTGCATGGATATTCTTATGACTCCTGATATGTAATCTCTACTGGAATATAGGGCACTGTCAAAATTATTTGTTATTCCCAGGAGACCTCCCCCTATGACTCAAGAGTTCCCATGAGGAAAGGACTGTGGTCTATTTGTCTCTGTATCCAGGAGTTGAGCATTGTCCCTGAAACAGAGAGGATACTAAAGGAAAGAATGAATAAATCTTAACTACTGAAACAGACCATTACATAAAAACTAAGCAGCTAGCAAAATGGAGTCTGTTTAAACAGGAAAAAAAAGGCTGAAATCACAAGGACCAGTCAAAACACTATTCAAAGAAGTGGGAATAGGACCATTCTGAGCTACATTCAGCCAGATGGTGGCATCAACCCCATATATGCTAAAATGCTGGCCAGAGGATTTACAGTATAAGAAACACTGAGCAGTCCCTGGATAGCTGAGAAGCCCACTTGGATAAACTGATTGATGGCCTTTACTCTTTGTTTCCTCTAGGAGCACAAGAATGATAATGCCTGGCTTTCCAAGGTTCTTCTGGGAAGCATTCTCAAGATTTTCAGCCTCAGAGGTCATCTTTTCTTTTTTAAAAAGCTTTATCTCTAACCTGTGACGGTAGAGAATTTTTCTCCCCTTTAATTGTGATATATAACCCATGAGCATAAAAGGGCACACAATATAAATGTATAAAGTATAAAAAGTAGTTCGAAAACAAAGTCCCAGGTGACTACAACCCAAGTCAATGAAGACAAGACACTGCTAGCAGCCACCACCCTTCCAAGGGCCCTTTCCTTTTCACACTGCCTTTTCAACCCCTTCTCAGAGGTGATCCCCATTGTGACTTACGGCAATCACTTCCTTATCTTTATTTATAATTTTATCACTGGTGTATCTGCATTAGTTTCCTATTGCTGCTGTAACAAATGACCACAAACTTGGTGGTTTGAAACAATACAAATTTATCATTTTAGAGTTCTGTAAGTTACAAATCCAACACAAGTCTTGCTGGGCTAAAGTTGAGGTGTCAGCAGGGCTGTGTTCTTTTCTGGAGACTCTAGGGGAAAATCTCCTTGCCCTTTCCTGCTTCTAGAGGCTGGCCAAATTCTTTGGCCATGGCTCCCTTCCTCCATCTTCAAAATGAGCAAAGTACCATCTCTCTGACCCTTCTTCCATTGTCACATCTCTTTCTCTGACTCTTAATTCTCACTTCAAAAGACCCTTGTATTACATTGAGTCCACCCAGATAATCCAGGATAATCTCCCCCATCTCCAGATCTCTAACTTTAAGAACAGCTGGAAGGTCCCTTTGACATGTAAAGTAACATATTACAAATTCTGAGATTACAGAGTGGAAATCTTGGTGCTGGGGTTGGGGGGGGGGGCGGATTGCGGGGAGGCATTATAGTATTTTGCCTAACCACAGTAACCATCTCCAAATCCATGGTTCAGTGTGACCTGTTTTTTACAAAAAATGGAAACAGTCTCTTTGTATTCAATTGTATCTTGATTCTTTTCCTCAGCATTATGTTTGTAAGATTCACCCTCATTCCCCGTAGCTGTAGTTCATGTTCATTGTATGAATATACAATTAATAGACAACTGGGTTATTTCCAGTCTGGAGGCCATTATGAACTACACCATTATGAACATTGCCATTCGTGTACACTTGTACACATATGCACACATTTCTCCAAGAAAGTATATTTGCAAGAGTGAAATTGCTAAGTCAAAAGATATGTGTGTCTTCAACTTGACAAGGTAATGAAAAATGGTTTTCCAAAGTAGTTATTCAAATTTACACTCCCAGGAGTAGTGTCTGAAAGCTCCCACTGCTCCACATTCCTCACTCAGCATGTTATTGTCAGATTTTCAATTTTTGTCAGTCGAGTGGATACACAATAGTATCTCCTTGTGGCTTTAATTTGTATTTTATGATTAATAATGAGAGCATATTTTCATATGTTCATTGGTCATTTGAATTTCTTCTTCATGAAGGAATTGTCCACACATTTAGCCCATTTTTAAACTGTGTTGTTTTTTCCTTATTAATTTTCAGGAGGCCATTAATATCTTCTAGATACAACTCTTTGTCATTTCTAAGTTTTCAAATATTTTATCTAAATCTGTGTCTTTTTTTTTTTTTTTACTGTCTTTGTAGTGTTTTTGATGAAGAATGTCTTCATTTTAATGTAGCTTAATTTATCAATTTTAACATTTGTGGTTAGTGTTTCCTTTTTAAGAAAACTTTCCCAATGCTGAGGTCATAAAGATGTACTTATATATTACCTTCTAAAAGCTTTCCAGTTTCGCTTATCATGGTTGGGTCAATAATCCATCTAGAATTGAATTTTGGTATGGTGCCATGTAGGGGTTCAATTTTATTTCACTTTTTATGACTATCCAATTGACCCTGTAGTATTTATTAAACAGACCGATTCTGAAGTGCCAACTTTCTCACAAATCAAGTGCCCATATATGCAGGAGTCTGTTTCTGAATTTTCTATTCTATCTCATTGTTCAAGTTCACCACCACTGCAAAAGCACCACACTATTATAATAACCATAGTTTTATAATAAGTAATATCTAATGACAGAATAAGACTTCCCATTTTGTTCTTCAACGTAGTCTTAGCTGTTTGTGAAATAAAATTCATATTTTATGGCAAGACATGAAAAATTTAAACAAAAAATTTTCTCTGCCCTTTGACCTCCACTCTCTCCTCTACTGTGCATTGTGTATCTATATTATGCATCGACCAAACCTCCCCCAACGGCAGAAATACCTGTTCAATCATAAAGAGCAACATTCTCCTAGCATCAATAAGACAACTCCTTAAAAGATAACAATTTTGATCTTGTAAGGGGTCACCATGACACACCACTCTGTACTTGCACATCTGGATTGTGTAAACTGTTAATAATGTCATCTAACGTACAGCCCTCTGTCTGAAAAAACTAATGTAACTGTGCTTTGACTTCTAACGGGCGGAACAGTTCTTGGAGCTGTCTAAGGAGCTGTTCCTGAGTTATAATTCTCAATTTGGCTCAGATAAAATTTTCCATTTCTTTCTTAGATCAACTGATTAATTTTTCATTGACATGTTCTTAACCCTTCCATGTGTAGATAAATTTTAGAATCAGATTGTCAGTATATAAACACATTGCATTGAGTCTATAGGTCAATTTGGGGAAAATTGAAGTTTTTACAGTACTAAGCATTTTAGGTCATGAACATGACTCATCCCCTCATTCAAATAGGTTTCTTTAATTTCCCTCAATAAAGGTTTATAATTGTACCCATGTACTTCTTACATATCTTTTGTTAGATTTATTCCTAGGCTCATGATATTTTCTGATGCTTTTATATTAAAGGGTATCTTTTTTCAAATTTTATTTTCTGATTTTTGCTGTTATATAGAAATATTCGATATTAATAAACCCTGTTATTGGCCCTAATGTTTTTTCTACAGGTTAAAATATTTTTCCATATACACAATCAGATTATCTCCAAATAATAATAGTATGTTATCTTCTCCTATTCTTATGCCTTTTACTTATCTTTATTGCCCCTTTTACTGGCTAGAACTGTTAGTATTTAATAACTGTACTGCTATTATGCGTCTTTGTTTTGTCTTGATTTCAAAGGGTAAACATTCAATATTTAATTATTGAACATGATTGCAGTGGGAGTTTTTTATAGATATATTTCTTTTTCAGAATAAGGAAGTTCTGGTTTGGTGTTTTTACACTGAAATATTGTTTCATTTTAGCATATTAGTCTGTATTGATTGAGAAGATCATGATTTTTCTCTTTGAACTTATTAATATGATAAATTACATCAATTAATTTTCTAATTAGTTCTTGGGATTATACCCAACATATAATTTATGTATTGCTGGGTTTGATGTAATATTTTGTTTAGACTGCTTGAATATATTATCAAAATAAGATTTGTGTTTCTGGTTCCAGAACAAGATGGTGTAGATTCACTTTTCCCTGCTCTTCTTCTCTAAATACAATGAAATACCTGGAAATTATTCAACAGACAATGATAAAGAGAACTCTGAAAGCTGTGCAGAAGGTGGACTGTCTAAGGACCTCAGGACTTGAGGAATGACAACATGGTAAATTCACTGGGTTGTTTGTTTACTTTTTCAATCTCCCATATACCCAAGACTAGGCACCTAAAACCTAAAAGAGAGACCTATCCAGAGTTACCAACAGGCATTGACTAAAATAGAAAAGCCCCAAAGGACTAGGAAAGGGCAAGCCCAGCAGAGACCTAGTGAGGAGCCTAACCCCTGCTCCAGCACTGGTGGGTTGTCATTCAGCCATGCCAGCCCCAGCCATGCCACAGTCAGGCACTAGCATGTGGCTCACAGTCTGTTTACAGAAGCAGCAGCAGCAGCAGCAAAGCCCTGACAGGCCGGCACACCATTCTCCACGAGCAACACAGGGAGTCAGATTAGCCTGCAGCAGCAATACCACCAAAGTCCCAGGCCATCCTGAAACTGCAAAACTCATCTCAGGACTCAGTGAAGCTCAGGTTCTTTATGTCTCAGCACAGAAGGAATTCAGCAAGAGGCAAAGTGACAGGTAAGTAGTAGATTTATTACTATAGGATGCTTATGAAGGATACAAGTGGGCAGGCAAGAAGGCTCTGCCCCAAGAACTAAGTGGGCTACGTTTTTATAATCAAAGGAAAAGTTGGGAGGGAGAGAAGACCACCTTCTTCCTCTTCCCTTGTAAAGATGTACAGGAAAATGGGGAGCGAGAGGATGGTCATGTCCCAGGTCTGAGATGGGCTGCCAAGTGAGGGTCCTTGGCTTTGCGCAGGAAAGAATTCAAGAGCAAGCCATAGTAAAATGAAAGCAGAGGTATACATTCCACAGGCACAAGACATATGTAGAACACATCCTCTTGCTTACTGTGAACATTTAAACATTTTCCCATCTTAGATCTTCTCACCAATTTCATTTGCAAGTTTTTTAAGTGCTTAGAATATAGTTTGAGTGAGGTTTTAAAACTCATTTTAGATCAATAATATTCTCTCTTATAATCTCTTTACCCATCTTCAATTTCACTTTTCTCCTACCATTTTAAATCCACAAACATTCTTTGTAGCAAACAGAAGTAAAACAGGATTTCAATTCAAATTTCTTTTTGTCATCTTCCAACTTTGTGTCATAGACCTCCAAAAGAGGCTTATTTCTTTAATAGTGAAATTTTTCTTTGCTTATCTTAGCATTTGGGACAAACCTTCAGATATCTCCAGGCCTTAAATATTTTTAGAAGAAAGAATTTGATTTTTCAGGCAGAGAAGTGGGGTCTATGTGTAGAACTGGTAGCAGATATAACAGGAAAAGAGACAAACTATGATAGACTAAAAGAATAGATAAGAAAGCTAAAATCAAGTTAATGTGCCCTTCTTAGACCTGTTGTTACTGAATGCAAGTTCATGTGAAACCGTGCAAAACCCAAATTAGGGCTCGAACCCACAGTCTTTTAATTGAGATCACACACCTGGTCTCAGGACTAAATGAAGCTCAGGTTCTTGATGTCTCATCGCAGAAAGGATTCACTGAGAGACAAAGTGATAAGTAAGAAGTGGATTTATTTAGAGAGAAACACACTCCACAGACAGAGTGCGGGCCATCTCAGAAGGCGAGAGGCCCCAAAATATGGTGGTTAGTTTTTATGGGCTGGGTAATTTCATAGGCTAATGAGAAGGAGGATTATTCCAGGTATTTTGGGGAAGGGGTGGAGATTTGCAGGAATTGGGCCACTGTCCACTTTTTGATCTTTGATGGTTGGCCTCAGAACTGTCATGGTGCTGGTGGGTGTATCACTTAGCATATGCTAATATATTACAATAAGCATATAATGAGGCTCACTGGAAGTCAGATCTTCTGCCATCTTAGACCTAGGTTGTTCTAACCAGTTTTTGTCATGTCCTATGGCTATGTCATTCTTTTAAAAGTTGTGCCCTGCTCCTTTCCCTCCTGTTTCAGTAGGACACATGGACTGGTGTCTCCCCTCTCCTTGGTCTTTCCCAAATTCTTCCAGTTGTCGGTCGGTAGCTTGTTAGTTCCATGTTCTTTACCAAGACCCCCTGTTGTAAGATAACTCATGCAAGTGGTTATTATCTTGCCTGCCCAGGGATGGCAGTTTCAGTCAGTGGTTCCCCTAACATAAGCACCATGCATAGTCTCACAAACTTGTTTGTTTTTCTTTATTGATCTGTCTTTAGCCAGTCTAATTTACAGGGCCACAGCTAGAGAACCTAACATGGTTGGAAGAATAATACTTTTTTCCCTCTCCCACATCTCTCTCTATCTACTGCAGCAGCTCTGGCTGTGGCTTCATTTCCTCTGGGTCTCCAAGCCTGGCTACTATGGTTTCAGCTTCTGCAGCCTGATCCTAGTCCATAGAAAAATATTCACCAGATGATTGTTAAAAACAGTAAGACAGATTTTATTCAAACTACTGCAGTAGGGAGAGAGAGACCTTGATATAGAACTGAACTCACCTCTGGATACAGCAAAGACAGCTGGGGATTTATAGCCAAAAAGCAGAGTGAAAGGGTCAGTGAATGGAAAAGTCCTAAGAGGAACTTGATTAGACATCAAGGGTAGGGGGAATTCTTGCTCAACTGGCCTAATAGAATTTTTGCTAAAAGCAGAACAAGGACTTAGATATCAGGATGAGGAATGAGGAATCTGATCAGTTATGAAGGGTGGGGGATTCTCACTAGACCAATTTAACAGGATTCTTACTAAAACTGGGCTTAGCAGACCAAAGACACAGAAGACCGAAGTGGAGGACTAGTCAGAAGAAGAGTTCAAAGGAACTCATAACTGGACTCCAATAATATTGCCTTTGTTCCTCCAGCTGTGGAGGCATGGTTGCTTAATGCTCTTGCTAGTCTCTGAGTTGCCTCCCCAGCCTTGGTTTTCTCAACTCTTCCATCACATGTGTAATCAATTTCCTGCATTAAATTCCTTTTATTTTGTTGTTGTTGTTGTTAAACTTGTTAATAAAGTTTAACATATATACAGAAAAGTACAAAATCCTAAGCATGATGAATTTTCACAAAGTGAAAACACATCCATGTAATCATCACCGAAATCAAGAATCACAAACATGATCAACATCCCAGAAAACCCGCACTTGTCCTATTGCAGTTACAACTCTGCTAAAGTTATCCTTCTAAGGCCATAAATTAGCTTTACCTATTTGTTATTTTATATAAATAGAAAAATACATTGTGTACTTTTTTTATGTCTGACTTCTTGACCCAACAATATACCTGTAAGATTTATCATTGTGTCTATTTGTAGTTTGTTCAGTCTAGTTGCTGTATAGTATAGAATTGTGTGACTGTATCAATTATCCATTCTCTGGGTCATGAATATTTGAGTAGTTTCCAGATTTGGGCTTGAATAATGCTACTATAAACAATATTGTACTTTTCATTTGGTGAACATACTATGCATTCCTCTTGAGTATATATATCTAGGAGTGAAGCTGCTGAAATCACAGATATGCTTCTGTGCAGTTTAGTATATTCTGCCAGTTTTACCAAAGTGACTGTATCAATTTACAGTCCCATCAGCAGTGATGGGAGTTCCAATTGCTCCACATCCTCACCAATACTTGGTATTGCCTCCCTTTTTCATTTTAACCATTTTTATGTGTATGTAGTAGCATTGCATGATGATTTAAATTTGCATGTCTCATAGCTAATGAAGTTGACCGCCTACTTATATTATTTCATTTCAATTTCAAAGTCTTATCTCATTTCTTCGGTTTTAAATACACATCATAGTTCTTTTTTTTTTTTAACTTTTAGGTTTATTTATTTATTTATTTATGGCTGTGTTGGGCCTTCATTTCTGTGCAAGGGCTTTCTCCAGTTGCGGCAAGTGGGGGCCACTCTTCATCGCGGTGCGCGGGCCTCTCACCATCGCGGCCTCTCTTGTTGCGGAGCACAGGCTCCAGACGCGCAGGCTCAGTAAATTGTGGCTCACGGGCCTAGTTGCTCCGCAGCATGTGGGATCTTCCCAGACCAGGGCTCAAACCCGTGTCCCCTGCATTGGCAGGCAGATTCTCAACCACTGCGCCACCAGGGAAGCCCCATCATAGTTCTTTTTTCTTGCTTGATTCATATACCTAAAATGTGGAGTAATAAATTTACTGTTGTGTTTTCCTTTTTCTCTCCCATTCCATTTCTATTACTTTTTTAAAATTAATTAATTTATTTGGTTGCGCTGGGTCTTTAGTTGTGGCAGTCAGGCTCCTTAGTTGCAGCTCATGGGCTCCTCGGTTGCTGCAGGAGGGCTCCTTATTTGTGGCTCGTGGGCTCCTTAGTTGTGGCATGCAAATTCTTAGTTGCGACATGCATGTGGGATCTAGTTCCCTGACCAGGGATTGAACCCTGGCCCCCTGCATTGGGAGTGTGGAGTCTTAACCACTGCGCCACCAGGGAAGTCCCCCATTTTTACTTCTGATATTAGTCAATTTTACCTTTCCTAGCATATCTGCTATTTTAATGCTTATAATTTTATTATTTGATTTGTCATCTTTAAATGGTATGCATTGACTCTTAGTGAACATAGATAAGCTAATCACTAAGTCTACACTACCTCAGAATTTCTACCCCCTCTTCCCCTCCTAATGTTTGGTAGTTATATTGTTTTCAGAATTTATATTATTTACATTCTTATCTGTAACTCTAGTCCTCATATTTCTTTCAGTTTCTGTTCTAGAGTTGAATATATTCAATGTTCCTTGCCAGTCCATTTGTAATAGTTTCCTTTATCATATTTGGATGGTTAGAATTCATCCTCTGGAAGTTTCCTTAAGAAAGTTTGAGAGGGAATTCCCTGGCAGTCCAGTGGTTAGGACTCGGCGCTTTCACTGCTGTGGCCTGGGTTCAATCCCTGGTCAGGGAACTAAGTAAGATCCTGCATGCCACATGACATGGCCAAAAAAAGAAAAAAAGAAAAAGAAAAGAAAGTTTGAGGGGCATAACATTTCCTGAATTATTGCTTGTTAAACAATCTTCTGCTTTTATGTTTGAAAGACAACATAATTGGATTTTAAATCTTTGCTTTACATGCTTTCTTTCCATGTTATCTTGAAGATGCCAAGCCAATAACTTCTTGAGTTGAATATTGACAACCCCAGTTCACTTTTCCACTGCAACCTCAGAGACACACTACTCCCCACAAATATGATGGCTATGTGACTCTTTTTGCACTCTTACCTCTTCTGCACTCAGATCAACCTGGTTCCAGGAAGGCTTCTACCATTAGTCCTATTTATCCCAGTTCCTTCACTCATTCCTGAAAATGAAGGATGCAGTATTTGTACTTTAGAGTGGGCCTCTCACCATTAGGATGTGTTATTGCTGGAATATTCTGCCACCAGTGGACTATTTTGAAATTTATTCTGCTTCTTTATTTCACTTTCTCTCCTGAGGCTTTTGCCAAACTCAGCTGATTTTGAAGGCTTTACACACATTTTTGGAGTATGCTGATTATGTATGTCTCATAGTTTCACTGAAAATGGAATTTACAGGGTTTGCTTTATTCTCCTGTTGCGTTTGTTATTATTTTCAGGAGCAAAAGGGCAAGTATGTGACTTACATAACCATGTTTATACTGAAAGTCCAGAAATAGAGATTTTGAAGGAAACTGAAGGTCAGGTTTCAAAATAAAAGAGTGAGGAAAAAGAAAATCTTAAGCTTCATCTTTCTGACAACATGTTTCATGACAATGTGTTCTATGAAAAGTTGAGATTGATATCTCCAGTAAAGTCAATGTGAGTTTTTTGGTGCCCTTGAAGTTTAGCTTTTGTGAAAAGATTATTTCAGGGGTCACTTCTGTATTCAAATTCAGTATTTATTTTATTAAAGTTACAAATTCAAAAAATGAGTTGTTTCTTAGACTTAACTTTGTAAACCTTATTATGCTATTTATAAATCCACAAATTTAAACAATTACTTAAGGATTTTTTAAGCACTTAATATTGTAATCATTTTTTTTTTTTTTTTGGCTGTATTGGGTCTTCATTGCTGCACGCGGGGCTTTTCTTTGGTTGCGGCGAGCGGGGGATACTCTTTGTTGTGGTGCACGTTGCAGATACTTCTCATTGCGGTGGCTTCTCTTGTTGCAGAGCACAGGCTCTAGGCACGCAGGCTTCAGTAGTTGTGGCACACGGGCTTAGTAGTTGTGGCGCACGGGCTTAGTTGCTCCGTGGCATGTGGGATCTTTCTGGACCAGGGCTCGAACCCGTGTCCCCTGCATTGGCAGGTGGATTCTTAACCACTGCACCACCAGGTAAGCCCAGTATTGTAATCATTTTAACTGCCTTTATACACTCAACATATTCCACTTTTTTAAAAAGTATTTCAATTGTCTGATAAAAACAAGCTTTCCAAACACCCCTATAATTTATAAATCTAATATTGTAAATTTTTATGTATTTGGAATGACTCTTAAATCATATCAAATATACTAAGAAATTACTCAATCACACATTTTAAACTGTAATGCCAAAGCTGATATGCCAAATTACTCTCTAAAATGCCAAATAAGTTATTAAAACACTGCATACGCATATATAATTTCCAAACCTAAAACAAAAATATTCATTGTATTGGTTTGATTTACTTCATCCTCTCTGTATTTAATTCTAAATCTTCATGGGGTAAGTTGGTACACACCAAGGCGATAGATTTGATGTTATCTTAATGGCTGGCTGAGACTGTATATCAACCAGACATTTAATTGGAACATGAGATTCAGAGTTGCAAATCCTTGGGGCAAGTTTTCCCACATTCTAGACTGCCATTGTGAGTCTTTTTCTATAGCCTCTAAGTCAGTAGGGACTCTTAAATGTATGTCATTTGGATGGGTAATCTTATAGCCCTGGCCCCCAGCCTCATTTACTTACGTTACCTAATTACCAGGTCAGATTTGTCTATAGTTTTTACCAAGCTTGCTAAGTTAAACTTGTTTAGATTCATCTAACCTAGTCTAATATTTTTTTCTGCTCTGAATGATTTTCATATCCTTTCCATCTGGTAAGACAACACTTTTAGATATATAAGACATTGGAATGAATGATGTGAATTTCTTATGTCTATGCCTGATTTTGTTTTCACAAACCTAACGATTTCACAAATTCTAATGACATGAATTAAAAGTAACTAGGAGACTTCCCTGGCAGTCCAGTGGTTAAGACTCTGTGCTTCCACTACAGGGGGGCGTGGGTTCAATCCCTGGTCAGGGAACTAAGATCCCACATGCCATGCAGCGTGGCCAAAAAATTAAAAAAATAAAAATAAGTCCATGCTTGGTAATCAATTAGAGTTGTAGAAGGGGGAGGAAATTAGTTGAAGTTAAAGGGCAAACTTAGTTTCTGTTTGTTATTATTAACCTGAAAATGGTCAAGTTAAAGGACAAACCTGTAGTATAAACGCTTGCCGTCTCTGCTGTGATTCCTAAGAGGTCCTTCTGGGAAATTTCAAGAGGGGAGACAAACTATTATTGGCCTTTTCTGAGATCAATAATATGATATGAGAACAGAAAGGTAGGGTTTTTATTTCCCACGATATGATGAAACATGTGCCTAATAGTAGAAGAAGGATAAGAAAGCTGCCATCTTACTGAAAGAAAATGAATATCTTCCAAATATGGCAGTGAAAGTGGATCCTCAATGTGGTTTGCTGCAGTTAGGACCTGAACTTCTACTCTGTCTCCAAGATTAACCCTCTCCTTGGCAATCTCTCCTTAGTTAGAGCTGCCAACTTCATGCAGCCATGGCTCTAACACTCTGATCCATTTGGAACACATGGCCTTGCCCTTAATAGCCCACAACACTATAAAAAAGAGACGGAACATTTTATGCAAAACTAAAGGCCAAAGTATAACCAAATGGAATTTAAAAATGAAGTCAGTCACATATACCTAGTTTATACTTAGTTGCTGTGATTGCGGGACCCTGTACCACCTCCAGCCCAAGGACCTGACATCCCTGGATAATTGCACAGGAAATCCTACCCAGGCAGGGGAGGAAAATGTTGCCCCCAATGCATTCTATCTTATAAGCCACTTCAGGATAATTATCAGCTCTATAACACAATAACCCTGATACTAAATGCAGAAATACATATCTATAATACATGATGATGAGGGTGGAGGTTTGCAAATTTCCTGCCTTCAAAAACCTGGTTTATAGAGAGGGGGAAAAAAAAAAGGAGAGGTAGTCCCCTCAAAAAGTAGTTGAAACTGGGATATTTTTCCTGGAGAAAAAAAGTATCAGGACAAACAAGATCTCTCTCAGTATATTGCATTTATTATTTTAGTGGAAAGAGTACAGGCTTTAAAGCAGATGAATGAAGGCTACAATACACTTTTAGTCCCTACCAGTTATATCCTTAAATAAGGGAATTAAGCCATGCAAGCCTCAGTTTTCTCACTGATGAAATAAGATACACATCTCATAGGGTTTCTGTGAAAATTCTGTGAGATGACATAGCGTCTAGAGGAGTCTGACACATAGTAGGTATTCAACATGTGTTGGTCAGTTTTATGTGTCAACTTGAAGAGTGCTTGGGATGAGATTAACCTTTAAATCAGTAAACTTTGAGTAAGCAGCTTGCCCTCCATAATGTAGATGGGCCTCATACAGTCAGTTGAAGGCCTAATAGAATGAAAAGACTGGCCTCCCCAAGGACCAGGAAATTCTTCAGTAGATTGCCTTCAGACTGGAACTGCACCATCAGTTCTCCTGGGCGATCAGGCTGCCAGCCCACACTGCAGACTTGGACTTGTCAGCCTCCGTAATCACATGAGCCAATTCCTTCCTTCTCTATATATTCACATTACATTGATTCTGTTTCTCTGGAGAACCCTGACTAATATATAACAGTTATTAGTTTCCTCTTTTTCTTCAAATATTAAAAGAATTCTTTTGTGATGCACAACTTCATAGGAAGATTTTAAAAGATTAATGTGGTAGTGACACAGCAGACTTATAAACAGGTGCGTCCAATGGCAACCAATGCCTGAGAATTAACCACAATTACTCTGCCAAGTACAGCAAACTATCCCAGCTCCTTGGGCAAGAGAGTGACCACACACACAATCTTCCAGATGCATAGGTTGGCAGGGGGACAGGGACCACCACCTCTGCGAACTCTTCCCTGCGTCTTTCCACCTCGCACAGTCATCTTCCTGGACCCTGAGCTCGGTTCTGGGGATTAGTGAGATCTTAGCAATGACCGATGACCGTAGGCCAGGCTGCCCCAGCTGTTGCAGATAACCTGAAGATTGTTCCATAGCTAATTTTGTAGCATGGATTATAGCTCATGTCTGGATAAACCTGGCTTTCATGCTTCACCAATTCAGCTAATGAATAGCCTTGGTACATGTACAATGTAGCTTTCTGTAAATACTTTCCCCGAGATATCCTTGTTAAGTAACAGGCAGTGTAACATGAGCTGCATGTGCAGTTTTCTGACACAGCCTCTATAAATAACCTCTTCATAACCTCCATTGTTACCTCCTGGGCTGCACTGCAAAGCAATCCTCAGAGAAACAGAGATGGGAAAGACATCGTCCTTGCCTTCAGGAAGGCCCTGTTTAGTCAGTGGATGAGAAGAGAACTGAACAGCTAAAACTAGGTGGTATGTGTTATAATGGTGTTACCAAACCGAACTTGGGCCCGCTTGCCCATGCACAGTAAAGCCAATCTAGTGACACCGGGTTGTGGTGAAGGAAAGTGAAACGTTTATTTAAGGCACCAGACAAGGAGTCCAGGGCAGCTCATGCTCAAAAAGCCCAAACTCCCCAGTGGGTTTCAGGGAGGCATCTTTAAAAGCCAGGTGAAGGAGGGGAGTTGCAGAGTATGTGATCAGTTTGTGCACAATTCTCTGATTGGTTGATGGTGAGGTAACAGGTCAGTGTCACAGGGGTTAACATTATCAATCCTCAGGCTCCAGTAGGTCTGGGAGCTATGTTCTTGTGGTCAACAAGTAGTTAACTTCTTCCATTTGGTGGGGGTTTTCACATCTGTAAAACAACTCAGGAAATGTGCATCAGATACTATTATCGAGGTTCTTCAGAGAGGAGCTAAAGCAGAGGATATGGGGGAGGAGTCTGTCCTGGAAAGGCCGAATAGGGTCCTGCTCAGTTACAATAGAGGTATCATCAGAGAACTGTAAGGAAACAGAAGAGGTTATGATTAATTGCAAATAGGTAGGAGATGGTCAATATCAAGGAGTGCTCATGGACGTGATTAAATTTGAACAGGACTTGAAAGGTTGTCAGGGTTTTTATAGGAGAGGAGAGAAGAAAGCTTTCCAGGAAAATAGATTACATGAGCAAATGCACAAGCTCAATGAGAGGACAAAGACACTCAAGAGAACGTGCCTTAAACTCATAAACTTTATTTTATTTATTTATTTTTTGGCTGTCGGGTCTTAGTTGCAGCACGTGGGATCTTCCTTGCGGCACGAGAGATCTTTCATTGCAGTGCGCAGGCTGCTCTCTCGTTGTGGTGTGCTGGTTTTTCTCTTCTCTAGTTGTGACACATGGGCTCCAGAGTGTGGGCTCTATAGTTTGTGGCACATGGGCTCTCCAGTTGAGGTGCGTGGGCTCAGTAGTTGTGGCGTGTGGGCTTAGTTGCCCCATGGCATGTGGGATCTTAGTTCCCTGACCAGGGATCAAACCCACGTCCCCTGCATTGGAAGGCAGAGTCTTTACCACTGGACCACTGGGGAAGTCCCAACTCATAAACTTTAAATTCTGATTTACTTACAAACACCAAACCAGCAAACTGACATATCTGCGTCACTCACCTTCATCATTTCCCTCTTATTGGCTATAGAGATAATAAAAGATTAACTCCAAGAAAATTAAGCATCTCTAGATTCAGTAAGTGGGGCAATACTAGATCTAAATTTGTGGACAAACTTTTCACACTCAGGTCAGATTCTGAACTAGGTCTTTCTCCTGCATATCTTAAAGAGTCATACATTAAATGAGCCTAAAGTTTGAGAAAACATGAGGATGAACAAAAGGGGGATCTGTTACCCGAAGAGCAGGAGGGTTGCACATATTAAATATGCCTGGTGCCACTCCCTAAATTGTGAAAATTTATTCTTCCATGAAATCCAGAATTCTTGAAAGCAGTACTTCGGATCTTGGGTGGAGATTAGTCTGAAAAAGAAGACTGGGACGTGAAAGAAAGTCCTGGGAATCTTCCCAGGGAGTTAACTTTCTCCTGCAGAAAAATAAGGATCATCAAAGACTTTTAAACAGTAAAGTGGTCAGATCTGTGTTCCATAAAAATAACCTGTGGCAACAGAACAGAAGATGAAGCAGAGTAGATTGTAACCACGGGCAGCAAGAACAAGTTATTCTCCTTTTCTCTTTGAGTCTTTGCAACTTGATTTTTATTTTTTATTTTTTTAATTTTTTATTTTTATTTTATTTTTTTTATACAGCAGGTTTTTATTAGTTATCTATTTTATACATATTAGTGTATACATGTCAATCCCAATCTCCCAGTTCATCACACCACCACCCCCACCCCCCGCCGCTTTCCCCCCATGGTGTCCATATGTTTGTTCTCTACATCTGTGTCTCTAGTTCTGCCCTGCAAACCAGTTCGTCTGTACCATTTTTCTAGGCTCCACATATATGCGTTAATATACGATATTTGTTTTTCTCTTTCTGACTTACTTCACTCTGTATGACAGTCTCTAGATCCATCCTCGTCTCTACAAATGACCCAATTTCGTTCCTTTTTATGGCTGAGTAATATTCCATTGTATATATGTACCACAACTTCTTTATCCATTCGTCTGTCCATGAGCATTTAGGTTGCTTCCATGACCTGGCTATTGTAAATAGTGCTGCAGTGAACTGGGGGCATGTGTCTTTTGAATTATGGTTTTCTCTGGGTATATGCCCAGTAGTGGGATTGCTGGGTCATATGGCAATTCTATTTTTAATTTTTTAAGGAACCTCCATACTGTTCGCCATAGTGGCTGTATCAGTTTACATTCCCACAAGCAGTGCAAGAGGGTTCCCTTTTCTCCACACCCTCTACAGCATTTGTTGTTTGTAAATTTTCTGATGATGCCCATTCTAACTGATGTGAGGTAATAATCTCATTGTAGTTTTGATTTGCATTTCTCTAATAATTAGTGATGTTGAGCAGCTTTTCATGTGCTTCTTGGCCATCTGTATGTCTTCTTTGGAGAAATGTCTATTTAGGTTTTCTGCCCATTTTTGGATTGGGTTGTTTGTTTTTTTAATATTGAGCTGCATGAGCTGTTTATATATTTTGGAGATTAATCCTTTATCTGTTGATTTGTTTGCAAATATTTTCTCCCATTCTGAGGGTTGTCTTTTCATGTTGTTTATAGTTTCCTTTGCTTTGCAAAAGCTTTTAAGTTTCATTAGATCCCATTTGTTTATTTTATTTCCATTACTCTAGGAGGTGGATCTAAAAGGATCTTGCTGTGATTTATGTCAAAGAGTGTTCTTCCTATGTTTTCCTCTAAGAGTTTTATAGTATCCAGTCTTACATTTAGGTCTTTAATCCATTTTGAGTTTATTTTTGTGTATGGTGTTAGGGAGTGCTCTAATTTCATTCTTTTACATGTAGCTGTCCAGTTTTCTCAGCACCACTTATTGAAGAGACTGTCTTTTCTCCATTGTATATCCTTGCCTCCTTTGTCATAGATTAGTTGACCATAGGTGCATGGGTTTATCTCTGGGCTTTCTATCCTTTTCCATTGATCTATATTTCTGTTTTTGTGCCAGTACCATATTGTCTTGGTTACTGTAGCTTTGTAGTATAGTCTGACATCCAGGAGTCTGATTCCTCCAGCTCCGTTTTTTCCCCTCAAGACTGCTTTGGCTATTTGGGGTCTTTTGTGTATCCATACAAATTTTAAGACTTTTTGTTCTGCTTCTGTAAAAAATGCCATTGGTAATTTGATAGAGATTGCATTGAATCTGTAGATTGCTTTGGGTAGTATAGTCATTTTCACAATATTGATTCTTCCAATCCAAGAACATGGTATATTTCTCCATCTGTTGATATCATCTTTAATTTCTTTCATCAGTGTCTTATAGTTTTCTGCATACAGGTCTTTTGTCTCCCTAGGTAGGTTTATTCCTAGGTATTTTATTCTTTTTGTTGCAGTGGTAAATGGGAGTGTTTCCTTAATTTCTCTTTCAGATTTTTCATCATTAGTGTATAGGAATGCAAGAGATTTCTGTGCATTAATTTTGTATTCTACAACATTACCACATTCATTGATTAGCTCTACTAGTTTTCTGGTGGCATCTTTAGGATTCTCTATGCATAGTATCATGTCATCGGCAAACAGTGACAGCTTTACTTCTTCTTTTCCAATTTGTATTCTTTTTATTTCTTTTTCTTCTCTGATTGCTGTGGCTAGGACTTCTAAAACTATGTTGAATAATAGTGGCAAGAGTGGACATCATTGTCTTGTACCTGATCTTAGAGGAAATGCTTTCAGTTTTTCACCATTGAGAATGATGTTTGCTGTGGGTTTGTCGTATATGGCCTTTATTATGTAGAGGTAGGTTTCCTCTATGCCCACTTTCTGGAGAGTTTTTATCATAAATGGGTGTTGAATTTTGTCAAAAGCTTTTTCTACATCTAGTGAGATGATCATATGGTTTTTCTTCTTCAATTTGTTAATATGGTATATCACATTGATTGATTTGCATATATTGAAGAATCCTTGCATCCCTGGAATAAATCCCACTTGATCATGGTGTATGATCCTTTTAATGTGTTGTTGGATTCTGTTTGCTATTTTATTGAGGATTTTTGCATCTATGTTCATCAGTGATATTGGTCTGTAATTTTCTTTTTTTGTAGTATCTTTGTCTGGTTTTGGTTTCAGGGTGATGGTGGCCTCATAGAATGAGTTTGGGAGTGTTCCTTCCTCTGCAATTTTTTGGAAGAGTTTGAGAAGGATGGGTGTTAGCTCTTCTCTAAATGTTTGATAGAATTCACCAGTGAAGCCATCTGGTCCTGGACTTTTGTTTGTTGGAAGATTTTTAATCACAGTTTCAATTTCATTACTTGTGATTGGTCTGTTCATATTTTCTATTTCTTCCTGGTTCAGTCTTAGAAGGTTATACCTTTCTACGAATTTGTCCATTTCTTCCAGGTTGTCCATTTTATTGGCATAGAGTTGCTTGTAGTAGTCTCTTAGGATGCTTTGTATTTCTGCAGTGTCTGTTGTTACTTCTCCTTTTTCATTTCTAATTTTATTGATTTGAG
Organism: Balaenoptera borealis; assembly: GCF_965194805.1. Taxonomy (NCBI): domain Eukaryota; kingdom Metazoa; phylum Chordata; class Mammalia; order Artiodactyla; family Balaenopteridae; genus Balaenoptera; species Balaenoptera borealis. The sequence continues at coordinate 114,795,115 of NC_138864.1, forward strand.
TCCTCTCCCTCTTTTTCTGGATGAGTCTGGCTAATGGTTTATCAATATTGTTTATCTTCTGAAAGAACCAGCTTTTAGTTTTATTGATCTTTGCTATTGTTTTCTTTGTTTCGATTTCATTTATTTCTGCTCTGATCTTTATGATTTCCTTCCTTCTATTAGCTCTGGGTTTTGTTTGTTCTTCTTTCTCTAGTTCCTTTAGGTGTGTGGTTAGATTGTTTATTGGAGATTTTTCTTGTTTCTTGAGGTAGGCTTGTATTGCTATAAACTTCCCTCTTAGAACTGCTTTTGCTGCATCCCATAGGTTTTGGATTGTCGTGTTTTCGTTGTCATTTGTCTCTAGGTATTTTTTGATTTCCTCTTTGATTTCTTTAGTGATCTCATAGTTATTTAGTAACGTATGGTTTAGCCTCCATGTGCTAGTGTTTTTCCTTTTTTTTCCCGGTAATTGATTTCTAATCTCATAGCATTGTGGTCAGAAAAGATGCTTGATATGATTTCAATTTTCTTAAATTTACTGAGGCTTGATTTGTGACCCAAGATGTGATCTATCCTGGAGAATGTTCCATGTGCACTTGAGAAGAAAGTGTAATCTGCTTTTTTTTGGATGGAATATCCTGTAAATATCAATTAAATCTATCTGGTCTTTGTTTTCTAATGCATTTCCCTTGTGGTAATTTCCACGTATTTTGCCTTGGTGTTCCATTCTGAAAGATATTAAGGTTTAGTGCAATGAACACAGAAACAGGAATAAGGAGAATTGTGTTCTAGAACTGGCTCTGCTATCATTAGAATAGAACACAATCGAGTTGACGTGATTAAGAAGGTGAATGTCATCTATTGAAAACCTGTTACAATACACTTTTATTCTGGCAAGAGTATTCAGATATTAACAGATTCAATTTCACTTATACTGTACAACTTCATTCAACATAAAGTTCCCGCTTCTAAAATGAAAGAGTATAAAGAGATCTAAAAATGTTATGAGACAAACTTGTCAATCATTTTATCAGTGAGATAGAGTGTAGCAAGAATATGCATAGACTTATTACTATCATCTACCAGATGTCTAATAAACACTTCCAATATATCCGGTACTATGCTAGGTACTTTATATGCTAAATACTCTTTCAATCCTCAAAATATGATATATGTATGATTAGCTACACTTTATGGCTGTTGAAACTGAGATTCAGAGAGCTTACGTCACTTGCCCGAATTCACATAGTTAGGTAGTGGTGGAAGTGGTATTTGAATGACATATATCTGTCTCTTAGAGCACTTGCTCTTATCCACTATTACAGACTTTCTTGGTTTCATCCTAAATGTATAATTTAGAGACCAAATTTCATAACTTATCAAGAAGGATTAACATAATATTTTGAGATATTTCAACAATTTAATGAGGCCAGTAATTTGGAGGGAAATGAATAATTTCTCATCTTAAAATGACATAAGCAATTAGAGTGACAAGGTATTAATCAAGTATTTTTAAGTGGAGAGAGTTAAACTTCTCTGAAATGTTGCTATAATTAATTTTATTATGAAAAATATATGTGTGTTAAAGTGAATGAATCAACTGGATTTTATGAAAGAAACATTGTAAATAGGAAACACATTTAGCAAATTGATGGGCTATTGGTCTTAAGTGAAGCTGTGGATATTTTTTTCTATCAGTGAACATTGTACAAAAATATACCTGAAAGGCAGTGGTAGCTCATAGAACCACTTTCCAGAATTATAAGGGAGAAGGGCTCATGTGAAGCTATCTGCCTTAGGAATGGTGGTTCATATGCATTCCCTTTAGAAGAAACATCAACTTAAAGCAGGCAGATTTTGGTAGTCTCACTGAACATCTGAAGCTATCTCACCCCAGAGCGACAGTCTTTAGAGGAGGTGTATGCTTTGAAGATACACTAAGCTTCTCCTAAGCTCTTCTAAATCCTCAGTTTCCATAGGTGCTACTTCCTAAACTTATATATGCTGAGAAAGCACCCACAGGCAAGGTGATTCTACTTTCCTTTTCACCATCTTCCTTCTCCAACTTTACAAAAGAAAGGCATACCTGAATCTTACCCTGCAGTGTAAAAACCTATGAGACACCTAACAAAGGCACCATTTGTAATATTGTTATTGGTAAAGCCTCCTTAAATAAAAGCACGATGAACACATAATAGGGCATCATGTCTTTTCTGGTCTTATATCAGGAAAGGGAGGAGAATGGTGTTAGAAATGGGGTATGTTGGACAGCAGGCATATTGAATAATACCCTCTGGACTGGGAAGGAACTCTGAGAGTGAAAAACAAAGCAGGCAACTCCATGAAGTGCACTTATGGAGCTTATCTTGGGTAACTTACATACAGGCAGTATCAGGAGGATGATGATCCAGAAGCATTCTCAACTGCACTCCGCACCACTGAAAGCCACCAAAAGGGGTACAGGGGGATTTAAAGGGGCCAAAGCTAAAGATAGAATCTGACTACCAGGGGAGAAGCACGTCCACACATACAGGAACAGGGCTTTCTTCCTCCCCACAGGGCATCTCATGACCATTATGCCTCGCAGGTCATTAACCATCAGCATCAGCAAAAGGCATTCTAGTTTTCATATCAGATGAAGGCAAGGGTAAATGTTGATAGGGAGCTTATCAGGCTTGGGTCCATTCCTTGTGAGTAGGCTAAAGCTCAGTCATGCAGAAAGGGGAGAGGGTAGGACTGTGGGCCTGAGATGGAGCTGACAAAATGGAGTCAGGGTGATTCAGCCACACAGGGTATTTTGGTCCACTCCGAGATGCTCTTGAAGGAAACCAGAATGTCACCTGTCAACTGAAAGAAAAATGCACAACATAAGAACGGTGAGTTTAAGTCTTATCCAGGATCTTACTGAGAACTATAGCCTGGGAGACAGCTGCTCAGTTGCTCTGAGGAAGCTGTTCTGAAGAGGTAGGGGAGAAGCCAGTTTATATGTGATTCCTGGCTAGGGAATACCTGTAGTCAAGTATACATCTTGGTAAAGATACTGCTGGTTACAAAACATAGATATCTCAAGTTAATGATTTTAGTGCTTTTCTATGTATGGGAAGATGCAAGAATCTGGGTTCATTAAAAACTCTTCCTGAGATATACATCTAACTGTCTAAAGGACCTGCTTGTCCAAAGCAGAGCATCCTGTTATCGTTAGGGGAACCACTGACCGAAACTGCCCGCCCTGGCCAGGCACCATAGTAACCACTTACACAAGTTATCTTACAACAGGAGGTCCTAGTAAGGAATGCAGAACTAACAAGCTACCACCAACTGGAAGAATTCGGGAAAGGTCAAAAGGAGAGAGGAAATGCCGGTCCATATGTCCTACCAACCTCCCAGAATCCTTCTCATTGGAATCCATCTTGGCCCAGCAATGCGTGCACCACCAGGAAAGACCCTGAGTCAGAATGATTGGCCAGAGACAACCAGAAAACTAACCCCATTACCATAAAACCTGAGACTGCGAGCCACATGGCAGAGCAGTTCTCCTGGGTTCCCTTACCCTGCTGCTCTCCACCCAGGCCCCCCCTCCCAATAAAGTCTCTTGCTTTGTCAGCACGTGTCTCCTTGGACAATTCATTTCTGAGTGTTAGACAAGAGCCCACTCTCGGGCCCTGGAAGGGGTCCCCCTTTCTGCAACATTATCATCTTTATTTCCTCTGTCTAGAGCACAAAGTGTACTGTTGGTCAGAGACTGTAACAAGTTAATCCTCGAAGAATTGGGTGATGAGCAAAAACGCTCTTTGTTCTTTGTTTACACACCCTGAAATATGCCTCTTTGACGGAGGAATTATTTTAGCTAAAGGCATTTAAGAAGCAGCAAATGCAGGAAAAGCTCTCTACCTTCCCCCTATTTGTGTAAAAGGAGGACAAAAATTTACAAAGTTGTCCCTCCTCCCTCTCTACCAGGAAGGACAAGAGTTAATCACTAGAGACAACTTAGACCCTTATCAGTCTGGAGATGGCACCAGAGGAATCTACATAACAAACTTTACTAACTAGCCTTTAACTACCCTTAGTCTCCCACATATTTGCCTTCATAATCTTCCCTTAGAGACCCAAGGTCCTTTTTCTTTGTCTTGTCACTTTTCTAAGAATGTATTGTTCCTCTGCTAAGAAGCTATATAAACTCAACTTCTAACAAAATCTTTGAGTTACTGACCTCTGGGAACTCCCATGTGTTGCATGCATGATACACATGTTTATAAACTTCTGTTCATTTTTCTCTTGTTCATCTATCTTTGTCAGCCCAATGTATAGGGCCCCAGCGCTGGATGGCTAGAGGAAGAGATTTTTTTTCTCATCTCTGCTCTGAAATCAAGTATATTTTTTTAAAAAGATGCTAGGAATAGCTGTGATCTTTGTATAATGACCTTGTCTTTTCCTTCCTCCGACTATGATTTTATCAAAGAATGTGTCACTTCCCAGGGAGAGGATTTTGAGAACAAAGAGAATGCAATAAGAGATAGTGAAGGCAGTGGTGCATTATTTAATCCAGGCAACAACTGATGGCCTGACGCTGTGCACTATCTACCCATCTTTCTTATCTTAGAGTTACAATATTTAACATTTCTGAATTTTAAAACATAAAGGGAAATAAAAATATGCTACAAGTCGCATCTTTATATGTTCACTATTTTCAGTAATAAGAAAGAGCTTGGGACTTCCCTGGTGGCGCAGTGGTTAAGAATCCACCTGCCAATGCAGGGGACACAGGTTCGGGTCCTTGTCCGGGAAGATCCCACATGCCCCAGAGCAACAAAGCCCGTGCGCCACAACTACTGAGCCTGCGCTCTAGAGCCTGCGAGCCACAACTACTGAGTCTGCGTACCGCAACTACTGAAGCCCATGCTCCGCAACAAGAGAAGACACTGCAATGAGAAGTCCGCGCACCCCAACGAAGAGTAGCCCCTGCTCTCTGCAACTAGAGAAAGCCCGCGCGCGGCAACGAAGACCCAATGCAGCCAAAAAACATGAAAAGAAACAAACAAGAGCTTGGTGAGTATCCTTATGTGTGTTTCTGCTATCAATTTTGCATGATTTTGTGGGGGAGCAGAATCTGCCACCCCAAAATATGTCTCTTTGGCGTATTAATTATTTTAAGTTGTTATTTTCTAAGAAACGGCCAGACGTGAGAAAAACTCTAAAGCCAAGGAGTTACTCTTTTATAAGAAACATTTACATTTGTAAGAGTATCTCACTGTACCAGGAAGTGGAAGATAACCAAATCTCTAGAAATTCTTATCAGTGGAGAAGGCAAAACTTAAATCTGCACAACAGCCTTACCCTTGTTTGCTGTACTTTTCCTGGTCATCTCTCAAAAGTGACTCGTCCCCACCCTCAGCATCCTCTTTTGTCTTCAGCTGAGGATGCTGTTTAAGGGGAGGGCTTCGGCCATTTTGGTGACTTAGTCTTCCTGGGCCTCTCCAAGGTAGACATGTTATTAAACAGTTTTTTTAATTTTCTCCTGTTACTCTGTGTCATGTCAGTTTGATTCTTAGACCAGCCAAAAGAACCTAGAAGTATAGGGTAAATTTTCTTCTTCCCAGACAATTTCAAGGAGATAGAAGTAAAAAAGTTCATGTTTACTTCTGATAAATCAACATTATATCTTTCATAAAAGAAACATTTATGGGAGGTGTGTTATGTTTTTATTTATATTTTCTTAAGTATTTATTAAGACTTATTTATCTTTTGCCAAAATTCTGCCATACTTATTTTTTACTTTGGCACACAATTTCTCCTTGCTTTCTCTAATAAACTATTTCTTTGGTTCTTTATTCATTCCTGCCATGTTCTTATTGGATTTAAGGGAACTTAAGGGGAATAGGTTGTCTATTTTATGGTAAATAATGCACTTTACAGTGATGGGGTTAAAGACATGCTACCCCCAAATATGGCACCATGGCATATTGAGTATGTAAAGCTGAGGGGATATGAGAAAATAGCAGAAGCAGGAAGGTCACACTGACCTCCCTGTCCTAGCCCTTGTTTCCTGAAACAGGTCATAAATATCCCATGTGAAAGGCACCTTCCCTGTACCAGGAGGAAGGAAGACATTCTTATCACGAGAGACAGGGAATTTGAGGCCAAGAAGCAAACCTTGTTAAACTGTTATCTTCCTAGTTACTTCTTCACCATTGACTACCCTTAGTTCAAAGCTCTTTATCTTGTCAGTTCATCACAAATGTATTGCTTCTTTGTCTACAAGGTATAAAAGCTCCTACTCTGGTCACTCCTTTGGGTCTTCATTCTCTTGGGAAGTCTCCCATGAACATGTAAAAATTTCATAGAATTTGTATGCTATTCATATTAATCTGTCTTTGTCAGTTTGATTTTTAGACCCAGCTAGGGTCTCTAAGAGGGTAGAGGAAAATTTTTTTTCCTCCCCTACAGCAGCAATAATTAACACACTTTTCCACTGCTTACTAATGGTCCAATACTTTTCTTTTTGCTGTTAAGTGCCATGAAGTAGTTGAAAGTGTTCTCTTAAAAGCATACTTAAGTGTGGGGATAGGATATAACGTTCTCTAAGTACAATCTAGGATGCTCTGTTCTGAATTTCTATAAACTACCTTCATGAAGAAGATCACTACATACAATGGAGAATAAAAAGCTCTAGGATATATTAAGTGAAAAAAGGAAGGTCCGCAATAGTGCTGTATCATTTGACTTTTTTATTTTAAAAGGAGAGGAAATCAGGATATGCAAATGTATTTGCTAATATTTGTGAAAATAAACATAGCAAAGGTAAATCAGAAACTGATCTTAAAAATGTCTATCTGTGGTGGAGGGAGAAGGTGGAGAAGATAGCAATGGTGTGGTCAGTGGTCTCTAAACATGGTCACTGACAATTCCTCTTTTCCCTGTGAATATCGGCTGCTCCTCCCAGCAAGAGGTGGAGTCTATTTCTCCTGTCTTTAAATCTGGACTGGCCTTTGACCTGCTTTGATTAATGGAATGTGACAGAAGTGACACTGTACCAGTTCCAGGTCCAGCCCATAAGAGACTTGGCAAGAGTCTGCTTTCCTGGAATTCATTTGCCATGTTATAAAGAAGTCCAGACTGTCCTGAAGAGAGAGCCATGCAAGAAAACTTGTGAGATGAGACATCGTCTTAGGGAGAAAGGGAATACTTGGAGAAAAATTTGAAGTGCTCAAGCTTACATTTTTTTCCAAGGCCCCAGATATGTAAGAGAGGACTTCTTAAGTGTTCCAGCCCAAACCAGATGCTAGTTTAATGCTACCATACGAGTGACCCAAAGCCAAACCAAGTACAATAGAACTGTCAAAGAAACTCTCAAAATGGCAAGAAATAATAAATTGCTGCTGTCTTAAGTTTTGGGTGTTTAATTATGCAGCAAAAGATAGCTAATACATATGGAAACAAGACTTCTTTGACTGAGTCTTTTTTGTATTCTTTTGACTTTTGGAATGCTTTAAAAATCCAAAATCAGGGAATTCCCTGGTGGTCCAGTGGTTAGGGCTCCGCGCTTTCACTGCCGAGGGCCCAGGTTCAATCCCTAGTTGGGGAACAAAAGTCCCACAAGCTGTGCAGTTTGGAAAGAAAAAACAAATTCTAAAGCAAATTAAACCAGGAAGAAAAAAGCAATTCATAAAACCGAAAACAAATTAAAATAAATTATTCTAACTCACAATCAAATTGCTGATGTAACTCTGAAGAGAAAATAATTATTTTAACATATCTTTTTTTTTTTTTAATGTATTTTTTTTTTTGTTTATTTATCTTTGGCTGCATTGGGTCTTCGTTGCTGCGCACGGGCTTTCTCTAGTTGCAGCGAGCGGGGGCTACTCTTCGTTGCGGTGCGCGGGCTTCTCATTGTGGTGGCTTCTCTTGTTGCAGAGCACGGGTTCTAGGCCCGCAGGCTTCAGTAGTTGTGGCATGTGGGCTCAGTAGTTGTGGCTCGCGGGCTCTAGAGTGCAGGCTCAGCAGTTGTGGCTCATGGGCTTAGTTGGTCCACGGCATGTGGGATCTTCCCGGACCAGGGCTCGAACCCGTGTCCCCTGCATTGGCAGGTGGATTCTTAACCACTGTGCCACCAGGGAAGCCCTATTTTAACATATCTTAAAACTCAGTGCTTTGAATGTATATTCAGAGTGGGAAGATAAAAAGGATTGCAAAGAAATTTTAAATTTTACTTCGTAGTTTTATTGCCAGTAGTTGTATTTATTATTCTGAAACAGTTTTATGTATAAGATAAAGCAAATGTTAATTTTATTTGGAATGAAGATTTTCAGTTTAAGAGGTAAGAGATATATTCATTTGTTCATTTTAATTGGCATTCTTATACGTTTATGATTTTTAAAGATATTTTTCCTGATTTGGTCCAATGAAAAGGCAAAGAAGCAATAACACCCTTGTAGCATTGAGCATCCCTAGGACCCTAATTTTGGTATCTAAATACAAGTCCCCATTAAAGGGAACCAGTATTCCTTAGGGAAATGACTGATTCTAGGGAATGTTACTAACGGATGCCGAAAACATCTTGTTGATCTAAAAAGCAAAGAAGCCTTCAAGGACAGATGATGTCAAAAGGTTATAAAAACCAGATTAATAGGGCTACTTCTGGTCAAAACTGGGACAATTTTTGCCAGATTCTACTGGACTTAAATGTATTGAATGTGTGAAAATCTACTGAATTGATCAACATACTCAAAAGGAAGAAAACCAAAATGCAAATTTAAAAACAAAACTAAACTAAAAACACATTAAAACCTTATTTGTCACCATTGGAGGTAGCTATTGCATCATTTCCTTATTCTAAAAATTAGTAGATTAGTAATTAAAGGAAACATGGTAAGCATTTTTCTTCTGTTTTTTTTAGGATTATATTTTTCAGAATAAACAAAGAGTCCCAGAAAATGAAGCAATTGACTCATGGAGGAATCATCAATGATGTTCAATAGAATGAAAGGATAATCTCATAGTTCCAAAGCGTCACCCCACCAATTACTTGCTGGTTTCATGGAAAAACAGCTCACAATGAGGGACTGAGTAGTCATTACCTTAATCCATGATTAACATTGGCACTTTATAGTGTGACCGCCTAACATTATGGGCCTCTTGATATCATGCAGTATGAAGGGCCCAGCATCTCTTATGAACTATTCGCACCAAATATATTTCACCCAAAACTAATCAAATCTTTACAGCTTCCAGATCTAAATGGAGGTCAGAGTAACAACAATTTAAATGACATCATGAGGAAGCAATCAAATGATCGAAAAGATGGGGTGCTCTACAGGACAATAGTTTGAATCTATTCAACAAATAAATATCATGAAGGAAAAAAAAAGGCAGGGTATAGTGGTAGAGAGGGTCTGTTCTAGATTAGAAGAAATTTAAGAGACATAACCAAATGAAATATGTGGACCCTGATTTGTCCTGGTTTTCAAAATAATAAATGACATTATTTAGACTATCAAGGAAATTTAACTATGGATTGGTTTTAAATTATATAAAAATTATTATTAATTTTTAGGTGTGACAATGTTATTGTGGTTAAGTAGCAAAATATCCATTTTTTAGAGATACCTAATGAAATAACAGCTGTGAAATGATTTGATGTCTCCCTTTTAATATAAAATATTTCAGAAAACCAGGCAAATAATGGCAAAAATGGACAATTATTAAATCTGTGATGGACATATGAGTGTTTATTATAGATAGTAATATAATTTTGAAGTGTCTATCAGTCATATCATTTTGTAGAGCTAAACCATTTTAGACAAATAAAAATTATTTAAATTGGCCTAAATGTATTAAGATCCTAAAATGCACATTTTTTTACTATTATTTTAACCATAGGCTTATTTTAACCCCAGGCTTATTTTAACCCTAGTTTCCCTTTCTTTTAGCTCTACAAAGCCAGGCATAGTTAGTAACAGGTGGTTAGTTAATATTCACTGATAACTCTTAGTAAGACTTTTTTGATATGCTTACTAATAACTAAGTGAATGAATGTTTTAATAAGTAGATAAATCTTTTTGCAAGTCAGATGATTTCCAATTATTTGCTTAACAGAACTGGAAGACTTAATTGAGTTGCCGGCTGATTACCCATCAGAAAAATTTTCAGCAAAGAGAACTATATGACTTTTTCAAAAGTAACTCAGAAAGCGTCCAAAGAATTGATTGGCATCGCTGTAACAAAACTCCTTTCATTTTCATCTACATATTCATGTAATCACATTTTCTCAATGCTTATTTCTATAAAGATGGAAAATAGGAATAAGATTGATGCTGAGTCCTGTCTCATTCTAGCAGTAAGTAGCAATTTAGACACAGATAAATGAAGTAATTGGGGAAGGAGCACCATCCATCTTATTAAGAGGTTCCTTCCCATTAATTTTTTACTTTTTATATTTGATAATTATTCATCAAAGTGTAAAATATTTATGTTGCTCTGATTAATTGTGAATTTATAGTTGTAATGATAACCCAATCAAAAAGAATTTTTTCATATTAAAAGCCAAATCATCACAATTTTTTAAATGTATTTATACGTATGTATATACAGTCAGCCCTTTGTACTGCAGGTTCTGCATCCATGGATTCAATGAGCCACGGATCGAAAATATTGGGGAAAAAAAAATTCCAGAAAGTTTCCAAAAGCAAAACTTGAATATATCACTCCAACAAATATTTACATAGCATTTACATTGTATTAGGTATTATAAGTAATCTAGAGATGATTTGAAATATATGGAAAGATGTGTGTATGTTATATGCAAATACTACACCATTTTATATAAGGGACTTGAGCATCCTCAGATTTTGGTAGCTATGGGGGTGGTGGGGTCCTGGTACCGATCCCCTTCTGATACCAAGGGATGGCTGTGCATATGTATATAGATATATATATATGTATTATAGGGTGATCAATAAAAGCATTTAAGCATAAAATATATTACATTAGTATAAATTCTATGTATATTCTTTCTATTCTTACCTAGGATGACGATGAGTCCATGGAGAAAAAAGAAATGGTTTAAAATATCTGACTGCTAAAATATCATATGGTCCTGTATTTTTTTTTTTATTTTTTTTTTTATTTTTTTTTTTAAATTTTTACTTATTTATTTATGGCTGTGTTGGGTCTTCGTTTCTGTGCGAGGGCTTTCTCTAGTTGTGGCAAGCGGGGGCCACTCTTCATCGCGGTGCGCGGGCCTCTCACTATCGTGGCCTCTCCTGTTGCGGAGCACAGGCTCCAGACGCGCAGGCTCAGTAGTTGTGGCTCACGGGCCCAGTTGCTCCGCGGCATGTGGGATCTTCCCAGACCAGGGCTCGAACCCGTGTCCCCTGCATTAGCAGGCAGATTCTCAACCACTGCGCCACCAGGGAAGCCCATGTCCTGTATTTTTAAAATGAATGATATTGTGCATCAGATTGAAGCTGAATCTGGCCTCTGTACCCTGACACCAAATTAAATCTCAGAGACACAGTTTTGGGTGAAGTAGAAAAGAATAGCTTTATTGCTTTGCCAGGCAAAGGGGGTCACAGTGGGCTATTGCCCTCAAAACTGTGTATCCCCCCATGGAGAGGGTAGTGAGAAGTTTTATAGTAATGGTTCAAAGAGGGCGTGGTCAGCTCGTGGACATTCTTCTGATTGGTTGGTGGTGAGGTAAGTGAGAGTCAGCATCATCACCTTTCAGGTTCCAACTGGTCTGGGGTCTGCATGCTTATGGGCAGCATACCGTCATTAATCATTAACTTCTCCCACCTAGAGGGCATTTCAGTCTCTGCAAAACAGCTCAAAGATACTGTTGTCTGTACCCGTTGATGGGGAACCAGGACCTTGCCCCAAGGCTACACTATTGTTTCTCTTGACTATTTCTCCTGACCATTTCTCCTTTGTCTCACATCCTTCCCTTCCCTAATTAACAACTGCTTGAATCTGCTCACTGGAACTCAGGGAAGGTCATGGAGGCTGAATGAAGGCTATTTCCTGTAATCAAAGAAATGCGGGACACAGAAAGGCTTTGTACCCAGGAGCCCCACAGGGCCCTACTCGGTATCAAAATTGCTAAGATATTTAGATTCCATTGGATATGCAATTTTTTAAATGTAATATAAATGTTTCCTTTCCAAATACCAATGTATGCAACATGTTGGAATTGTATCTTTGTCACAGGAGAGCGAGCACAGGAGAGTTCTGGTACCTGCCACCCATCAGCTGCTGACCAAGACACAGGAAATCAAGAGAGAAGACACAGCATCACACACCCAGTTAGATACACAGCCCTTCCCCCTTTTCTCTTAAGTCTTCTTCCTGGCCCCTGTGATGGAGAAGAAAGAACTAAAACAGGAAAGGAGAAAGAGTAAAAGAGAGGATCACTCTCCCCTCACTCTCCAAATTCTCAAGTCAAAGCCAGGCTGAAGAAAATACCGTTTTAAATGAAAAATAAAATGGAAGTTTCTACTTGCACTAGAATTCATTTAATAACTGAAATTGAACAGAAAATTATAGGGTCTTTCATGGTATTATTAAGGGATGGGAAAAAATGATTCAACATAGCATGGGCAGGATTTTGACTCCACCAGATTCACACTGTTCAATAAATTGGTAATAAAAATAAAACTAAAAGATATTTACATATACAATAAAAAAAGAATACACGGAAAGATTAATTGTGATCATCTCTGTATGATGATTATTTTCTACATTGGGCATTTCTGTATTTTTCATTTTGTTAAGCAACAAACATAGTAGTTTTAGAATGAGAAAAAAAGTACATGTTTTCATTCCTAAGAAACTCCAATATTATTTTTAATATCTATACACATGGGCCCAGGCCAAATACTTTTTACAATTATAAAAGTATTACGTGTGAGTAGTTTAAAAATTCATATAGTACTAAAAAAGATTATACATGACCCGGCATTTCCTTGCTCTCTCTGCCTTTCTCCCCTCATCCCCCTCCATGGAACAAACCGCTTTCAACTGAACTGATTGTTTCTTCTGTTATTTATATCCCTATTTCTAAAAAAAATTACATATAGCCTCTTGAGTCATCTATTTTAAACAATCCCCATGACTCCATATAATAATAGACTAAGATTTAACTCACTTCCAATTTTTGCTTTCCTCTCCCACCTCCACTCTTTATCATTTTTATCCCCATTTTCATTTTTTCCCTCTTATGACTGTGACAGTGTCAATGTTGTTCCCCTGGTGAGTCAGAGGGTACAAGGTAGAAGACTACGTTTTCTTTCTTATGTAATTTTTTCTTTTATCTGGAGTTAATTTGCTAATTTTCTTTGAGTGTCTGACTAATTCTTCCTACAATTTCCATAGTTCTGTAAAATAACTTAAGCACATTTTTTAGTGTGGTTCACACTGCCCCCCCGCCCCCACAAGACACACTTTTTTTTAAACCCAAGCTGGAGCTTAGATCTAGACTGGTGGTTCTCTAGAGGCTGCACAGCTAACATCTTAAGGCTTCCCTTTGCCTCTTCTGCATTGAATCTCTCACTTCTTGCATCGTTTTTCTTTCTTTTTATAGAGTATCTTTCAGTACTGTCTTGAAAAAATTTACATCAGAGACATATTTTTTTCTAAATTTTCCGTTTGGAAACTTTTTATTCTACCTTCGTACTTGACTGATAGTGAAACCGAGCAGGACTCTAGGGGCCCTCCAGGGTACAAAAGCCTTTCCCTGTTCCCCGTTTCTTATTTGCAGGATAAAGGCCTCAGCCTCCTAGACCTCCCAGAGTTCCAAAGAGAAGATTCAAACAGTTGCTAATCAGGGAAGTAAGGGAATGCGGAAACAACGAAGGATCAATCAAGACACTATAGTGCAGAGATTAAGCCAGATCCTGGTTGCTCCTCAGTGGATATACATAACAATATCTTTGAGTTCTTCTGTAGGAACTAAGGCCCCCACCCAAGTGGAGGAGATTCTAAGTTGAAAATTGTTTTCACCCAGAATTTTATGGGCATTCTTCTGTTATCTTCAAGCTTTCCCTGGTGTTGAAAAGTCTGATGACATTCTAATTCCCATTTCTTTGTAAGTGACTTGTTTGTTTCTCTCTAGAGTTTGTGTTTCTGGTTCTCCTTATATTTGGGGTGATTTTCTAGTTGAACAATTTTGAATAAAACAGGATGTGTGCTGCTCATGTCTTTAACCAATTTCTCTCGGCCCCCAGCCCAGGGACTCCCGCCAGAGGTCAGAGGATCGCTGTTTCCCCTAAAATCCCTGAAGAGCAACGAGAGTGCAGAGAACCTGCTCATTAGCCTGGGTAACATCGAACAGCATAAGTGGAGGTAAGAGAACATTCTCCCTGTTCCAGTCGTCTTTCGCTGTGTAGCTGCTATACATTGAATGTTTGTGTCCCCCCAAAATTCACATATTGAAATCCTAACCCCCAAGGTGATGGTATTAGGAAATGGGGCGTTTGGGGGGTGCTTAAATCATGAAGGTATAGTGCCCTCATGAATGGGATTAGTTCCTTTATAAAAGAGGCCTAAAAAAGGTCCCTTGCCCCTTTCCACCATGTAAGGTTACAGTGAAATGATGCCATCTATGAGCCAGGTGGCAGGCTCTCACCAGACACCAAATGTGCTAGCTCCATGATCTTGGACCTCCAAGCTTCCAGAATTGTGAGAAAGAAATTTCTATTGTTTATAATACACCCATTAACCTGTTAACACATGTTCATGTGCCCGATGCACAGTGAGGCCAAACAAACTAAAACATCGGAGTTTGGAGCAGAGAAAGGTTTATTACAAGGCCATGCACGGAGACAAGGTGCCCCATACCCTAAAAAGCCGCAAGCTCCCGGAAGGGTTTGGCAGAGCATTTTTAAAAGCCAGGTGAGGGAGGTGGGGTCGCAGGTTATGTGATCAGATCGTGGACCATTCTCTAACTGGCTGATGATGAGGGAACAGGGTAGTGTCACAGGGGTTAACTTTATCAGTCCTTAGGCTCCAGGAGGCCTGGGGCTATGTGCTCATGGTCATCAAGTAGTTAAAGTCTTCCAATTGGTGGGGGGGGGGGGGAGGGGGGATTTCATATCTGCAAAACAACTCAGGAAATTTGCATCAAATACTATTATCTAGGTACTTTAGAGAGGAGCTAAAGCAGAGGATATGGGGGAAGGCCAGTCCCCGGAAGGCCCCATAGGGACTACTGCTCGGTTACATACCCATCCTATGGCATTTTGTGAGGACACCCTGAATGGACTAAGGCAGAAATAAGCCACTCCAAAACTTAGTGGTGTAAAGCAACAATCTTTTTTTTTTTTTTATCATTATGCTCATGATTTTGTAGATCAGGAATTTGAGCAGAGCAAGTGGGAATAGCTCACCTCTGCTCCATAACGCCTGGGTCTTCAGGTGGCTCAAATGGCCAGGGAGAATTGGGTTGGGGTCATATGTCTGGGACTCCAGTTTTGACTGTCAGCTGGCTCCTCAGTTCTTCTCCTTGTCATGTCTGATAGAGCTGAATGGCCAGGATGGGTTCTGGCCATCCTGGTGACTGGGCTGTGTTGGGAACAGTAGGGGCACGGAAATATCTCTCTTCATGCAGCCTGTCCACGTGACTGGCTTGGGCTATCACACAGCACAATGGTTACAGGTAGGATGGACCTCTGTGGTAGCTGGCTTACCTCAAAGCGATCATTCCAAGATGTTAACTTGGAAGATGCAAAGCTTCTTATGACCTAGCCTCAGAAATCCCAGAATGTCACTTCTGTCACATTTTATTGGTCAAGAAAATCCTAGAGCCAGCACAGACTCAAGGGTAGTGTAATAAGACTCTACCTCTCCATGAAGGAGGAGCAAAGAAATTGTGACCATCTTTAATCAACCATACTCCCATTCAATACTGTGAACATATTGGAGTATAGAACATAACTTCTACCTGAACAACGTGCCAGAAGAGTCTAATTCGGAACTGAGAAGCAGCAACAGGGAGTATCTGCAGCATGCAGAACAAGGAAGGAAGATACCACAGGGAGGATACCACATTAGAACTGAGGGAATGTGTCTTGGAGGACCTGTTGGAGGAGAAGGCACCTGGGGAGATTGCATTCACATCACACACTAGACATCTCCTGGAGAGCTCCTGAACAGTTGAAGAGAATCTGAAATAGTTCTTAGTATTCTGTGAATAAGGAGGGATTCCGAGAAGCAATACACTTTTATTGTTGTTATTATGACCCCATTTCACACACATTCAACACAACACACACACATGAACAGGAATGGCCAAAGGAAACTCCTATTACAACAATAAGACTTCTGCAGTGATTGTGTAGCTTTACTATAGGAAGATGTTCATCATGAACCATTCAGCCCCTCCATGAGCAATACATCATCCAAAACTGATGGGTTCCATACTTTGCAAGTGAATAGATATGAAATATACTAATGAAATAAAAAATTGATACATATTTGAATATCATTTATGTACTGGGGGAGGAATATATCAATAAATGTTGCTGATACAATAAGTAGCTCAGAATATAGCAACGGAAGTCACACATCTAAATGCCATAAGAGTAAACAAAAGGAAAAACTTGAGAAACAAGTATCTAAAGACTACAAGAAGTAGACAAGGTCAACAAGAATTAATTTCTTACCTTCAGCACTAGAAAATAAATCTTTAAATCTCTCCTAATTGGATATAAATTATTCTTTTTTCTTTTTTTAATCAACATCCTACCTATTGTCTGCTATCCTGGCCTTTCCTCATCTTCTCCCTTGGACAAAACCACTTTGGAGGAATTAAGTTGTTCCATAACCATCCCATCTTCCTCTCACAATTTCATTCCCAAAGATATTGTAGAAACTGCTGATATCCTGCAGACTGTTTAACTCTGGTGAACCAGAACCATCTAATCATGTTGATATTAACCAAGTAGCATATGACAATGAACTACATGATATGTATAGTTACATTTTTCTAGATTAGAATTCTAATTCTAGAATTAGAATTCTAATTAGAATTCTAAGATCTCACCCTCATGAGCCATAAGAATATCTGCCTTTAAGGAGCTATATTTTTATAATAGCAATTCACTCATTTCTAAATCTCTCATCCTTTTATTTTCCAACTGCATGGAGAAAAAATATTGTTAGAAGAAATCAAGAATCAGACATGTTTATCTCTCTTAATTCAGGGAACACTTTTAAATTTTTTCCATGATTAATCAATAAGACCTTGTTTCTTTTCATCCTTATTTTGTTCTTTGGGAAAGAATATGATATATCTTACTGAATAAGCACTTCTGCCAAGCAGTGCACTGGTTATTAAGATTTTTTTTTTTCTTCATTTATAGGTGTTCTAAACTCTGATGACTAATATTTCTGGAGATCTCAACCTTTATTTTTTTTAATATTTATTCATTTTATTTTATTATTTATTTTCTTTATTTTTCTGGCTGCGTTGGGTGTTATTTGTTGCATGCGGGATACTTGTTGAGACATATGGGATCTTTTTCACTGCGGTGCCCGGGCTCTTTGTTGTGGAGCATGGGCTTTTCTCTAGTTGTGGCATTCGGGTTTTCTCTCCAGTTGTGGCGTTCGGGTTTTCTCTCCAGTTGTGGAGTTCGGGTTTTCTCTCTAGTTCTGGAATGCGGGCTCCAGGGCACGTAGGCTCTGTAGTTTGTGGCACATGGGCTCTCTCGTTGAGGCGTGCGAGCTCAGTAGCTGTGGCACGCGGGCTTAGTTGCCCCCTCATCATGTGGGATCTTAGTTTCCCAGCTAGGGATCGAACCCACGTCCCCTGCATTGGAAGGCAGATTCTTTACCACTGGACTACCAGGGATGTCCCTCAACCTTTAGATAAGTAATGACATTACTCAGTCTCTATTCTTAATAATTGTAGGAGGTATATTGCTTGTCCAAGGGCCATTCTTCTACAGAATTAAGTCCTAAATTGTATTCAGAAGAATATTGTTGAGTGTGACTTGAAAAATAAAGATTTCCATGGTCAAATAAGTTTAGGAGGGGCTTCCCTGGTGGTGCAGTGGTTGAGAATCAGCCTGCCAATGCAGGGGACATGGGTTCGAGCCCTGGTCTGGGAAGATCCCACATGCCGCAGAGCAACTAAGCCCCTGCGCCACAAATACTGCAGCCCACATGCCTAGAGCCTGTGCTCCACAGCAAGAGAAGCCACCGCAATGAGAAGCCCGTGCACCGCAACGAAGAGTAGCCCCCCACTCGCCGCTACTGAAAAAAACAAAAACAAAAACCTGCGCACAGCAACGAAGACCCAACGCAGCCAAAAATAAATAAATTTATTTAAAAAATAAGTTTAGGAAACACTAAGTTAAGCAAAGTTAAATGGTACATTTACATCAGGACTTTTCAAAACTTTAATATGGAAGATTAAAGATTTGTGAATCTTAAAATTTGGAGTGTTCCATACAGCCTTTCCAAAACTTACTGACCTTTATTGCAAGCAGCATAAATGTCATATATTTAGCTTTGTTCTGTATACATTTTGAGAAACGCTACTTTAGAAATAGCTAAATAAGTCAAAATGGAAACTTCTTAAAAATCAATTCATCCACAAACATAACCTACTAGAACCTACTAATGTTAAATGATAACTTCAGAACAAATTTACTGAAAACTTTATGTTTTCTAATGATCAGTGTTACTTAATGGCTACTTTTGCTACTCTCATAATTTAAGTGAGTATCTGAGATCTTCACAAAGAGTGAGCACTGAAACTTCATTCTTACTCTAGGTTTAATTTTAGTCGCTAAACAGACTGAGTTGACAGAAGGGCTCTCTAAGTTTATGAATAACCTTTTAATCTCCTAAAGAGCTTCTGATGCTTTGTTTTAAGGAACTTATAAGAAATTTTCCCCATAACTCTTACCAGCAGAGTATTAACAGGCCACTCCTGGCTATTTTATGTTAGGGCAAATACAATGTCAATCTCCTAGCTCTTAATTTTAAAAACAAATACCCAGAAGCAAAAGAAAGAAGGAGGGGAAGGGAAAAGAGAAAAGAGGAGGAGGAAAATAGCATGGCAGATTGTTTGCAGAATGGAAATATTTGCAAAATGTTTTACAGAATAACCACAAGTCCTCAGATCCTGTTTTTCACTTTTCTTTGTAATGACTTCGAGGTCCCTCCCATCAAGTAGAGTCTATTTCTCCATCCCTTGAACCTAGGCTTGACCATGCCATTTGTTTTTGTCAATAGGCCATTATGAATGTGATGCAAGAGACTTAAAAAGTACTTGTGCATTGGGGCTTGCCCCTTCTTGCAACTCTTTGGAATCCTGAGTCCATCATATGAAGAAGCCCAGACTAGATTTTTGGAAGATGGAGCCCATGTGGAGCAGAGAGGAGCCAAATTTCTATCCTTATTTTTAATTATAATTTATTAATTTCCTGCAATAGTAGATGATTAGCTTAGTCATACCACCCTCATCCCTCCCATCCTCCCCATCAAACTTGAAAAGGCAAGAGGAATGTTGAAACTGAGATTTCAAAGATGGGGCAAGAGGAATGTTGCAACTGAGATTTCAAAGATGGGATGTTGAAACTGAGATTTCAAAGATGGGATGTTGAAACTGAGATTTCAAAGATGGGATGTTGAAACTGAGATTTCAAAGATGGGATGTAAATAGAGGGACAAAGAGGTGGGAGGGCCCTAATGCAGGAAAGAGGTTGGTCCCTTGGGAAATTAAAAGAAGTCAGTGGAGGGACTTCTCTGGTGGTCCCGCAGTTAAAACTCTGCACTTCCACTGCAGAGGGCGTGGGCTCGATCCTTGGTGGGGGAACTAAGATCCCCCATGCCATGTGGTGCAACCAAAAAAAAAAAAGAAAAAAAAAGAAAAATTTAAAAATTAAAAAATAAAGGGAGTCAGTGGAGCTGGAGCACGGTGAGCAGGGTAGTGAAGGGTATAAGATGGAGTAGAAGAGAAAAACGCAGACAGGCAGGACTCGGAACATGCAAGACATGGAACATGCAAGACCTTGTAAATTTACAAGAACTGGATTTTATTTTCAGTGGGTTTTTTTTCTATCAAACTCAAAAAAAATTTTTTTTAACTGTAATATGCAGCACCATTGACACATGGAGGTATCAATGGGGGAGACCAAATGATATAACCTAATTGGAGGGCCATTTAGCTATACAAATCAAAGGACTTAAATTTTTCTCTTTGACCCTGAAATTCCGCATTATTCTAGGAAATCATCATGGCTGTGCAAAAATGTTTCTTTTCAAATATGTTCATCTTATTATTTTTGATAATAGTGAAAACTGGAGGTAACCCAAAATATCTAATAGCAGTTTATTAGTGAAATAAATTGCAATATATCATAATGGATTATTATTGAACCATGAAAATTACTGTCAAAATGTATATGTATATATAAAACATGAAGAAGGGCAGGCTACAAAGAAGTATATTCAATATAATCTGAATTATGTAAGAAGAAAATTGCAGAGAAATAAATGAGTGGAAAAATATAGGGCCAAATGTTAACAATGTTTATATTTGTAGCTGGAGTTAGGAGTATTGTACAGCAGAAAACTATTTGGGAAAAAGTTCCTCATCCCCTGAAGGTGCCAAATTTCCTACCCCCAATATTCTTCAGTGACTGCATCTCTGGGTCAGAAATACTGTACAAAGACTGTTTATAAATACAGATTGTTGTGTGTAAAAATGATAGTAGAAAACTGTCAGTCAAAATATAGAGATTATATACAATATAAATTTAGCTCTGTAATAGACTATACTAAAAGGAATAGAGAAAAATATGCTTGCCAAATAATTTAAGTCTGAGTCTAGAATGAAGAAAGTGCAGAAAGAGAAAACTAACTGTAGTGCCAAGTTAAAACTCTGTCTGATATAGGAAATACAGGGTATGGCACAGACAGATGGAGATGGGGAAAGTTCGGACTTCCATCCTACATGAGGATCCAACAGCTGCACCTGATAGTCTAGGGCTTCTGTCCATCACATCATATGTAAATCACAACCAACTAAGGAGGAAAAAATTTAAGTATCTCAGCATCCTGATCCCTGTAAAATGGACTGGGTTCACAGACTACTTTTCTCTTAAGATTCATGAGAACACCCTTCCAGGTATGCTCATCTGCTTAGGAGTCCCCAAAAGTTGCTCCAACTTGGACTTGGGATTTTATCTGTGTGGAGGTGAATATCTTTATCTTCTTTAAGTGACATTCTCTCAATAATTAAAGGTCAGAGAAGGTGTGGATTTTAGAAGTCTTTGGAAAAAAAAAAAACACTGTGCAAATTATTGTATTTCTCTGAATAGCTTAACAGGGGGGGAGAAAAGGAAAAAATTAAAAAAACCCTGTCTGTTATCGAGAAATTATTGAGATTAATTAGAGTTTTTTGAAGTTCAAACTCAACACAGCTGATTTTATTTTCTCCTTTTTTACTTATCTCTATTCTTTCAGCTTTCTCCAGTGAGCATGTAATTACTTTCAAGGACAGAAAAATTAATGTTATTAATTTTTATATCTCACTACCAATTTTTATTGCTTTATTTTTTAAATGCAACCAAAAAAACAATCTCAGGAGGCTGGAGTCCCTGGGTTTGAATTCCAGAACTAATAATGAAGGTGGTTTTGAAACAGGAGGGAAAGGGGCAGGGCACAACATTTAAAAGAATGACATAGCCATAGGACGTGACAAAAACTGGTTAGAACCAACTAGGTCCAAGATGGTGGAATATTCGACTTCCAGTGGAATGCTAAATGACACACCCACCAGCACCATGACAGTTCTGAGGCTAACCATAAAAGGCCAAAAAGTGGGGGGTGGCCCAATTCCTGGAAATCTCTGCCCCTTCCCCAAAATAATTGGAATAATCCTCCTCCTCATTAGCCTATGAAATTACACCACCCATAAAAACTAACCACCCCATATTTCGGGGCCTCTCGCCTTCTGAGATGGCCCACACTCTGTCTGTGGAGTGTGTTTCTCTCTAAATAAATCCACTTGTTACCTATCACTTTGTCTTTCACTGAATCCTTTCTGCTATGAGACATCAAGAACCTGAGCTTCATTAAGTCCTGAGACCAAGTGTGTGACCTCAATTAAACGACCATGGATTCAAGTCCCAATCTGGGGCTTGACGGGTTTGAGTCCCAGCCCCATGCCTACAAGTCCCAGTCAGAGTTACACGGTTTCAGTTTGGCAGTCACAGTTAGCCAGAGCATGAATCAGGTAAGAAAGATCTCAAAAGCACAGATTTCTAACAGTGTTTATAAGGCCTATTTCTCCCAGCTTTAGAGCCCTTGTACAAGTGCCTACAATTTTGCAAATCCCCATAAATCAGGGAGAAAATCTAAAGCTCCAATAGAAAATGAAGGGGCAAAAAATGTTTCTATTTATGGATGTAAAAACTATAGCATATTAAATCTGAATGCTTTAAACGTAGATAATTGTGGCAAATTGTGTTTCCCCAAAATGGTCCCATTCCTCGGGCTTATCTGCAATGTTACCTTGACTCTCTTCTCATCATGAAATGGGGTCTGCTTTTCCGCTTTTCCTTGCCCTTACTCTGGGTCGATTTGTGACTCACTTGGAACACTTGTAACATTCTATTTGGAATGCATGGAAGAGATGCTGCCTGACTTTCAAGGCTAGATCAGAAAAGGCATGGTAGCTTCTGCCCCTGCTCACTGGAATACCAGCCCTTAAGCCTGCAGCTGGCATATAAGTGGTCCAAATGCCCCGAGGCCCAGACCAGCCCACGCAGAGAGATCAGTCAGCCAGACCCAGAGACCACAGAAAGTGAGTTGCCCAGCCAGCCCCCAGCTGCTCTAGCCCCCAGCTGTTCCAGCTTTAGATACTGTCTGCCAGCAAATTCATGAGAGACTCCAAGCCAGACCCACCCAGTGAGCCCTCCAGTATTCCTCAGCCCCCCAAACCATGTGTGTGCTAAAGGGGCCATGCTAAAGATATAATATTAAGGGATGTGATTAGGCCATCCCAGTCTGCTAATTGGCCCTATCCTTCTGAATGATTACATTGCAAAGCAAGGCCTCCAGAAAGACATTCCTGGGTTGTAGAAGGGACATATACATCTCAAAGGAACAGAGAAAGGATTTACAATTGCAAATTACAAGTTTTCTAAAACAAATTATCTAAGAAAAGTGAGGACAGGTGCCTATCATCAGGTTTTGGCTGGAAGAAACACTCTATTCTTTTGGTAGCCTTGGGCTTTTCCAGGCTGGAACTTAAGGGGAGCAGGGTTGTCCCAAGAACATGGCCTTAGGCTGCTGGAAGCCAGGTAGAGCTTGGTCAAGTCTCTTAGTGGGGGGATGGAGGTGGAGTGGGGAGGAGGTAGGCATGGAGTTGCTTTTGCAGTTTGCAGTTCTCAGTTGTTACATAGCAATAGATAAACAGAGCAAACTTTCTTAACTAAAAGTGAAGTGCTCTGTAACAAAAACCTAAAACACGTGGCATTGGCTTAAAGACTGGGCAGCAGGAGGAGGCTAGAAGGACTCTGAGGAGACTATTAGAGAGAGCTGAAAGAGCCTGGAGGAAGCTGTCAGTGAGGGCTTACAGTAAAGGTAAGGAAAATGTTATTGAAAGCTGGAGGAAAGTGGACTCTTGTTATGCAGCAGCAGAAAGTTGAACACACTCTTGCCTGCAACAATGTGGAAAACAGAAAATGTGTCTAATATACTCTATGATCTAGCTAAGGAGATTTTGATCTTGGGTGGACTCACTTGGAGGAGCTTGAAGCAGGGTTTCGGTTCCTGGCCAGAGACTGAGGTCAGGCAGCAGCAGTGAGAGCACTGAATCCTGGCCACTAGACCATCAGGGACCAGTGGCCAGTGACAAGGCCCTGACCTGTCAGCTGCGTAGAAATGAATTTCCACATAGAGACGGAAAGTAGTGAAGCAAGTAAAGTGTTTATTAGGAGAAAAAAAGAGTATGGTATGTGTGGATAGACACATGGGCAGACTCAGAGAGTTGCACCCTCGTGGTAGTTTGAATCACTTTTATGGGGCATTTCTTCCCAGTTTCCTTTGGCCAATCATTTTGATTTGCCTGGTTCCGAGTCTGTATTTGGTATATCTCAGGATCCTCCCATGTGTGCGCGTACATCTCTCAGCCAAGATGGATTCCACCGAAGAGGCCTATGGGTAGTTGGCATCACTTACTATGGGGTGGCGCCCCCTCCCTTTTTGACCTCCAAGGAGCTTCCTAGTCGAGAAGGTCTCCTTGACTTCAAGAATGAGAAATATGTGGTCTCTTATCTTCTATCTGGGCAGGGCGCAGCCTCCTCTCTCAATTGTCCTGCTATTCTGGTCTTGGAGAATCAGTCCACAGGGAACGAATCTCCAATAGCTTACCCTGGGGGGTGGGGACCCATCTACCTCCTACCTCAATTTCAAGGCAGAATATTGAAAATGCCACTTACCTTCTGTTGCCTGCCTATCAGATACAGGTAGAAAGAGGGCAGCTTAAAAGGGAACTGTTCCATTTTTAAGAAAACTGAGAGGAAATATAAAAGATTCAGGACTTGCCAGATTCAAAATTAAAATTATTTCTCATTCCCAGATTTTCCAGACAGCAGCGGATACTCAAACTACATGGCTGTATCTGTTTCAATTGTCTCTTCATATAATAATATCTTTGTAATATTTTTTATAAAGAAAAGAGGAAAATAATTTGATCTTTTCTTTAGCATAATTGATCAAAAATTGGTTTTTTAATTATTCATAGTTTTGACTAGGTATTAACGAGAACTAAATCATCCACCTAACTTTTTTTTTTTTTTTTTTTTCTTTTTTATGCGCGGGCTTCTCATTGTGGTGGCCTCCCTTGTTGCGGAGCATGGGCTCTAGGCGCGTGGGCTTCAATAGTTGTGGCGTGTGGGCTCAGTAGTTGTGGCTCGTGGGCTCTAGAGCGCAGGCTAAGTAGTTGTGGCACACGGGCTTAGTTGCTCCGCGGCATGTGGGATCCTCCCGGACCAGGGCTCGAACCCGTGTCCCCTGCATTGGCAGGCGGATTCTCAACCACTGCTCCACCAGGGAAGCCCCATCCACCTAACTTTATATGTTGGATATTTGGAATAATTCCCAGAGACTCGCTTCTGGCTCCCTACATTTGTCAGGGAGGAAAATTTTCCCTTTACCCTTCTAGGGTCTTCTGGCTGGTCTAAAAATTAAATTGACATGAGACAGATTAACAAGAGAAAACCAAACAAAAGTTTAATAACATGTATACATGGGAGAGGCCAAGAAAAACTGAGTAACTCACCAAAATAGCTGAAGCCCTCACCTTAAATACCATCTTCAGCTAAAGACAAAAGAGGATGTTGGGGGTGGTGGTTTGGGACTTCAAAGGGGAGGAAGGCAGTTCACAGGGAGATGGAAAAGTAAATGTTTGGTAAACAAATGTTTGCTGGCCCTTGTAGAGACAAAGAGACACAAAGAGGAATTCTAACAGACTTTGCTAGGTTTCTTCCTGTCTACACACCTAGTTCGAGCTATAGTCGTCTATGGTGATAGCTCCCTTCCTGGAACAGGTCCTCTATCTATAGTCTTTTAGGCAGTTAAGGGGAAGGTCAGAGTTTCTTCCTGAGTCTCTGGGGCCTTAAAAATAACCAGCCTAAATTAATCCTCATGCCAAAGAGACACATTTTGCAGTGGCAAATTTTGTTTCCCTACACACGTTTCTCTGTTCTTCTCCTCTAAATACAACCATAAAAATAAACAACCATAATAGGACTCTGAAAAATGGAGAAAAAAAAAAAAAAGGCAAACTGGCTAGGGACCTCAGGACTTGAGGAACAGCAATGCAGTGAGTTCCCTGGGTTCAACTTTTGTCTCCCATCCATCTTGAACTCCATTAGTTCCCTCCCATATATTTACCTTCCCATAGTCTGTGGCCCTTGGAAGCCTAAACTGCTTTCCTTTGCCCTGTCATTTCTCTATAAATTTATTGTTATTATTTTTTATTGTTGTTTTTTGTTGAAGATGCTGTATAAACTGGAATTCTAAGCTGCCATTTCAAGTTACTTTTGGTTTAGTTTTCTCTCGCATAATGTGGGCTGCACGTGTTAAAAAACTGTTTTCCTCTTGTTATTCTGTCTTTTTGTTAAAGAGTCCCGGCTAAAAACCTGACATGGGTAAAGTTTTCCCTCCCCTACACCCCTATAGCTCAAGGTGACTCAAGTAGGCTCTTCCTTGCCCTGAGGTACCAACAGAGATCAGGTGAAAAGCCCACCAACACATTCACTTGTCATACCATGAACCAGGAAAATCACAAATTGGATGAGAAAAGACAATTAACAGCCAATACTAAGATGAATCAGATACTGGAATTATCTGACAAAAATTTCAAAGCAGCCATCACCAAAAAATGTTCTTATAGGCAATTACAAATTTTCTTGGGACAAACAAAAATTAGAAAACATCAGCAAAGAAATATACGTTTTAAAAAATGGAAATTATAAAACTGAAAAATATAATAACTGAAATAAAAACTCACCAACTGGGCTCAGTAGTAGAGTGGAAATGACAGAGGATAGAATCAGAAACTTGATTATCAATTAAAATAATTTAATGTGAACAACAGAAGGAAAAAAGACTGGGAAAAATAGAACTTTGTGGACTTGTGGGACAATAGCAAAAGATCTAAACATTGGATTCTCAAAAGAAGAGAAAGAATCGAGGGGAAGGGCTGAAAAAAATTCTAAGAAATAATGGCTGAAAACTTCTCAAATTTGGCAAAAGACATACATCTACAGATTAAAGTAATTGAGCGAATTTCCAAAAAAGGAAATCAACACCAAGATACATATTCTGAATACTAAAGACAAAGGTACAGTGGCTAAGATGGTATCATAGAGGCCTGCAAATATGTAATTACATTGTGGCAACAGTAAAAGTCCAGGAACAGACTCATGTATATGAGTGTATATAGTGAGTGTATGAGTATATACATATACATGCATATATAATTTATATGTATAAATATATAAACACATACTATATAAATGAGTACATGTACTCATGTGTATAACTGAGGGTAAAAATGATTATAGACATGTAAATATAATTTTATATATATATATATATATATATATATATATACCTTGTTTTATTTTACTCTAAGATGTTGTGTTTTTTACAAATTAAAGGTTTGTGGCAATCCTGCCTTGGAGCAAGTCTATTGGCACCACTTTTCCAATAGCATTATTTTTAAATTAAGTTATGTACATTGTTTAGACATAATGCTATTGACTATTGCACACTTAATAGACTAATAGTGTAAACATAACTTTTATATGTATTGGGAAACCAAAAAATTGGTGCAACTTGCCTTATTGCAACATTTGCTTTATTGTGGTGGTCTGGGACTGAACCCACAATATCTCCAAGGTCTGCCTGTATATAAATGAGTATCTGCATATACTCATATATATGATAATTGAATGATAAATGTTGACAGCTCAAATAAATGGAGATAGGATAAATTACTCAATATGCAGTTGGAGACAATGTCTTTCCATTAGAATAACAAAGTGTGATCTCTTACACCATAATACTACAATCAAAAACTAATTCTGGCCAGATTTAAAATATTAAACATAAATAACACAATAGAATATTAAAATGAAAAAACGCAGGTAAGTGTCTGTTACAGTTTGAGGATGAAGAGCTTTTTAAACTTGAAACCAGTTCAAAAAAAAAGGAATTTTGTTTCATTCTCCATCTGACAGAAGGTGAGTGGCAAGAATAGAGTGCCTCTTGAGATGTTTTTTAGCTCCGAGTACTCTTACTACTTCAGCTACAACAATTCAAAGAGAATATTATCCCCTATAGCCTGTAAGTAGGGTTTTCATATTTAAATCTTCAAATAAAATCTAGTGACACTTTGTTCTCATAGGATATCAACTCCTGTAAAATCAGTTGAAAAAATCTTTATTGAAAAAAGTCATTGAATTTACGTAGGCAAGAATCAATTTATTACTTGATTTGTATTTTCTAAATTATTCCTTCATTTCATATGTTACTAGACTTTATTGTCTACCATTCTTGGCTGCACATTATAGAACACTTAACTAACAGTGACTCACAAAAGGGTTTTTGTTTTTGTCACAGCAAGAAATTTGGAGATAGGGAGTGCTGGCATCCAGACCAAGATTCTGAGACCCTCTTGTAATATACTTCATGGTTAAAAAATAGTTTTCAGAACTCTGGACATCAAGTCTGCTTTCAAGAGAAAAAAAAGGGGAGAAGAGGTGGTGTCAACCACGTCTGTTCTCTCTCTTTTTTTTTTTTTTTTTTAAATTATTTATTTATTTATTTATGGCTGTGTTGGATCTTTGTTTCTGTGCGAGGTCTTTCTCCAGTTGCGGCGAGCGGGGACCACTCTTCATCGCGGTGCGCGGGCCTCTCACTATCGCGGCCTCTCTTGTTGCGGAGCACAGGCTCCAGACGCGCAGGCTCAGTAGTTGTGGCGCACGGGCTTAGTTGCTCCGCGGCATGTGGGATCTTCCCAGACCAGGACTCGAACCCGTGTCCCCTGCATTGGCAGGCGGATTCTTAACCACTGCACCACCAGGGAAGCCCCACGTCTGTTCTCTCTTAGTCTGCTCAGGCTGCTATAACAAAAATACCATACGTTGAGTGGCTTTAACAACAAATATTTATTTCTCAATGTTCTGGAGGCTGGGAAGTCCAAGGTCATGGTGCTGGCAGATTTCATGTCTGATGAGGACCCACTTCCTGGTTCATAGATGGCTGTATTCTCACTGTGTTCTTACGTGACAGAAGGGACAAGGGAGCTCCCTGGGTCCTCTTTTATAGGGTCACTAATCCCATTCATGAGGGCCCCACCCTCATGACCTAATCACCTCCCAAAAGCCCCACCTTCTTATATCATCATATTGGGGATTAGGTTTTAGCATATGAATTTTGGGAGGCACAAACTTTAGATCTATAACTGTCTCTTTCATTAGAAAAGAAAAAGCTTTCCCAGTATTCACTAACAGTCTTTTGTTTGTGTCACATCAACCACAACTGGCTACAAGAAAGATTAAGGAAGTCAGTATTCGGTTTTCCAAGTCTCTGTGGTGGAAACTGTCATGAACTGTGTCTGCCACAGAATTACAGCTGCAGTCAACCCTAAACGGTTGTGTACCTTGGGAAATTAAGCTCTATTTCTGGGACACACATCCAGGAGGAGGCAACCTAGTGTCACTTTCTTTTGTAGTCTTACTTTTAAACTCTACCAGTGTTTAAAACTTCTGTTTTCTTTAGTGATGTAGTTCATTTTGTATTTCCCAAAAGAAAGCTAATACTTATAATTATAGGCAAGTCTAATCTGTTGCACGAAGATTCTGGGCGTGGCTCCACATATTTGTCACATCATGGTACTGCTCCTCTTTGGAGCCCTGTGGCAAAATTCAAACATATTATTTTGTATTTAAATCTTTTTTTAAAAAAATCATAAAAATAGGAAAGACAAAAGTATAAAGGGAGAAGTGTAGGGAAGTATAATAACAAGATAGAGTCTTCCACAATTTATTCAGGTAGTAAAATTTAACATTAACAATTTCAAAGAACTATAGGGACAGAAAACAGTGATCAAAATGGTCGTATATTAATAACAATATTCATTCATTATACTGTTAGTAATAATAAATATCATAACATTTTTAGTAATAAAATGGCAAAAGTACCATAGTTGTAAGCTATCCTTTCTCTTTTCACACCTTTCATGAACTAATTATCAAAAAAACCATGAGAGATCTACACCTACCATCTCCATTTTCTTCAACTTCTTTTTTCTTTCTGTCTACAGAGTGACTTTATTTGGCATTTAGATTCTCACATGACATCATATACCAAAATCGATTCCAGATGGAATAAAAACTAATGTATAGAATGTCTTATAAAGAACAATAATTTAAGAGGTTTGGTCCTGATGCATGAATAAACAAACAGATCGATAGAACAAAATATAAGCCATAGAACTAGATCTAAATGTAAATGGGAATTTAGTATAAGATAAAGACAACATACCAAAATAGTAGAGAAAAAAATTGATTCATAATAAATGGTGTTGGGCCACTGAGAAGCCATCTGGAAAAAAAATTAACTTGGCTCCCTATCTCATTCTTTTTGCCAAAATAAACTTCACATAAATCAAAAATTTAAATGTAAAAATGAAAAGAAACAAATTAATCTTGGTATATATCTAAACAAAATACAAACCCCAGAGACCATAAAGGAAAAGATAAATTGGACTACATAAACATTTGAATTTTCTGTACGGCCCAAAATACCACAAACTTAGATGACAAACTGAGAAAAAATAATTATAAAATATTTGGCAAAGTACTAATTTTCTTAATACATAGAAAGTTCTTAATAAACAATTGCCTTGACCCAGCAATTCAAATTCTGAAAATTTAAACATCTGATATTCTTGTATATGTATATAGAGACATATTGTTCATTGCAACATTATATGTAACATAGTAGACTGGAGGCATAGTTTTTCATCCTGACATGTTCAGTGGAAAACTGTGCAGCTAATTTTTAAAATGGGCTACAAATACACACAATAATCTAGAAAGGTCCCATATATATCTTTAAGTAAACGAAACAAGGGACAGAAGACAGTTTGTAATAGACTATCATTGTTTAAAGGCTATATGTGGGTATGGGCATAAAAAATTCTGAAAGAACACAGATCCATGGATTCTGGAAATTTGGGTTGAAAAGGAGACCTACTTTTCATTCTATATTCTTTTGTACTATTTGACATTTTTTGCATGGGCATGTAACATATGTGCATGTATTTCTTTTCAAAAAAAATTTTTATGTGCAAAGATAAATGAATAGTTGTGAAATTTCTGACAGGGAAGAACTCTAAAAGTAAAAGTAACAAAAAAAATCAGGAGGGAAAAGATTGATCACTTTGACAACATAAAATTTAAAACATCTATTTTATAAAACACAAAAATTAAGCTGCAAACAGAGAAAACTACACAAGAAATTTCACAAGTTTATATCTTTATTATTAGCTCAAACAAATTAACATGACAAACACTAAGAATCCAATAGACAAATACTCAAAAGACATAATTCACAAAAGCACCCTGCCATTTTCCTTCATAGCATTTAGCGCAATGTTAATTATATATTATCATGTGGCTATTTGTTTGATGTCTGTCTCCCTCACAAACCTATAAGCTCTGTGAGGGCAGAGTAAGTCTGTTTTGTTCACCCTGGTGGCCTCAGTAACTGACATACTGCTTCACACTTTGCAGGCACATAATAAATATTTGTCGAATTGCTTTAATCATCCACCTCCTCTTCTCCTGGTTGGTGAAGGAGGGATTCCTGCCCTAGGATTATGAGGCTGGCTGAAGACACAGCTCCCAACACTGGACAGGTGAGATCAACAGCAGTTTACTAGTGTGTAGAGTCACAGCCTGGGAAGGAGGACACCCCAGGCAGGGCCACGCAAGGCTGGTACTTGGGAACAGGATGAACAACCAGTGCTATGGGAAGCAGGCTTTATAGTATCATGAGGGTGGAGTGCCCCCAGTTCCTGTGGAAGGATGTGATTGGCTCGTTCGAATGATTCCACTTGTAGGCAGGAAACTGAAGCCCACTACTCAGGGATAAGCAGGAACTGCCCCCAGTCCCTCTGATAAGGAGGGTTGTTTGGCGAGGGTACCTTATTCTTAAGAGCAGAGCGGGGTGGGGAACTGGCAGTTAGGCCATTGAAGCCCCTCTCAATTTCACCAGATTTCAAAGCAGTACATTATATTGGACCTTAATTTTAGTTCTTACTCCACATGTATTATTTAATAGATGGAATACTTAAAACTTGAAAAACGTTCAAACTTGAGAGTAATCTAAGTTCAAAATTAAAACAATAAAATACTACTCCCCCCACCCCCACGTCAAATAAGCAAAGGTTTCCTAATGTGATAATAATTAGTGCTAGCAATGATAAAGGGATACTATCACCCTCATGCATGCTAGTGAAACTTCACATTTAAGAAAGCAATTTGCTGGGACTTCCCTGGTGGTCCAGTGGTTAAGACTCTGCCCTCCCAATGCAGGGGGCCCAGGTTCAATCCCTGCTCAGGGAACTAGATCCCACAACTAAGAGTTTGCATGTCACAACTAAGGAGCTGGCGAGCCGCAATTAAGGAGCCCACGAGCTGCAACTAAGAAGCCCGCCAGCCGCAACTAAGACCTGGTGCAACTAAATAAATAATAAAATACTTATTAAAAAAACAAAAAAGAAAGCAATTGCTGAGTTGACTCCTTTAAAAAACCATCAGAAAACCCTGTTGGATCAAGGAAAGGTAAATTTGTTAGACTTACTGCAGTAAAGTAGAAACATGACCTTGTCAGAATTTCAGTAGAATCTTAGAATGGGAAATTAAGATAGGATATTTTTAGAGTTTTAGTGCCTGGGCTAGGAGATTTTTAAAGCAGGCCTTACAAGGTGAGGAACTGTTGAATACTGGGCATAGTTTATCACATGATAACTTTGGATTGGTGGGCACAGTGAGGCAAGTGAGTTTTGATTTGTATATTTTAGTCTTCATAAATAATCAGTTGATTCATAGGGTATTTCCTCGAGCAAGCAAGTATTTACACTACTTAATACTATGATAATGTGAGATAATGTACCTTCTTTGGGGATTCTATACCAATGATGTAATCCAGGAACTAAAAATCTTATGAATAAACAAATATTCTTCATGCTCAAAATGTTTATTACAACATTACACTGTGCATTTTCCATTATTTTTGGCCAGCCAGGGGGATGATAATCAAATTATTTAACAACCAGCGGAACATGGGCGTTGAACAAGCAGAATGTGAATGGGCTGTAAAATATCAATATGAACACTAGGAAAATATCAACCCAGCTATTCCACATCCAGACATCAAATCCAAAAATAGATGGGAAAGATCTTACCTCCTACTACAGAATCCTTGTGAGCTTAACACAACAAAGATTAATATTTCTAACTAACGCTACACTTCCGTTGAGTGTTTGTGGGGCTCTGGTCTATGTCATCAGTGTCGTCAGTCAGGCCCCAGGCTGATAGAGCAGCCATAATCTGGAATACCAATCACTTTGCAAAAATGAAAAGAAAGCCCTAGAGGTTCTCATGTTAGCAATCACATGTCACTTCTGCTCACAACTCATTTATCAGAACTAGTTACTTGACCCCTCACAATCACAAGGGGCTAGCAAATACAATTATACTATATGCCTGGAAGGAGGGCGAGGTTGGGGGGTGAACAGAACATACAGTGAACAGCACTAGGGACAACCACTGTATACTTCATGGTCATTAACTATTTAACTCACTCTTCTTCCTGTACCTCAAGCACATTCACCACCTCCCCTAGTTAACAACCTGAAAGTCTCAGCTAGTTAAAGTAACAAGCTCAAGTCATGATCGACTCTACCTCTGGAATGAGACGTGGATTCTCTACATCATATCCAGATGTAGCTTCTCTTCATTCAAAGGATGAATGTATTAGTCTGCTATTAATGCAATAATGATGTATAATATACCATTCCTAAATTCAATAGCTTAAAACAACAGACATTTCCGTTCTTGCTTGGCTTGGATTCAGTTCTGCTCCAGTTGTCTCCACATATTCTTGGTCCAAGGAATATGCTCAATTCATGACAGTTTACAAGAGCAGGGGAACACAGCCAAATAAATGCTCAACATTTGAAGCCTTTACATACATTTGCATTCCACTGGCCAAAGCAAGTCAGAGGTGCACAAGTCACAAAGCCAGGTCATGTTCAAAGTGTTAAGAACAGGGAAGCGTACTGCCACACAAGGGAAAAGTGGAGAGGAATGGATATTTGATGAACAAAAATCTGATGCATCATGCCTTTGAATTAAAAGTACAAAGTATTTATTCCCTTATACAACCAATGTACAATGGGGGAACCAGACGCAGGATACACACAAAATACTCTCATTTGAAAAGGGAATGAGTAGGAGATACACTGCAGTGACAGGTTCATATTAGCTCCAATTTTGCTCCTTGGTAATGCTCCACAGTCCATGATTTTCTGTGATCCTTGGTTCCACCCTCTGGAATTTCCTTCCTTTTCTATTTTGCTCCTCAGCTATATTTGAAAAGAGCATTGGAGAATATGCTGTCCTTGGGGACTGAGTAGCTTTTTTAATCTGTTTCCTGCTGATAGAAGGTTGGGGGCTAAATATGATTTTATATCTTTAACAATCATAATATCTTTTAGTCCAAGATGGCAGTTCTTTTGGCACATATTCTAGTCAGCTTCTCATCTGATTCCAGTTAACTGAAAACACCAATAACCCCAAGCACAGTTTACTTCTAGCTATATTTTTGGGGGTTTATATATTTTTTGGCTTTCTAACCCCATAATTCTGCCTGGCTTAATTGAGGGTTCCTGACTTTATCAAGCTCCAGTGAGAGAACTATACCCTTAATATCCCTGCTTCACTCCACTACCATCCCCAGGCCATTTGGCCTAACTAAAAGGATTTACTTGACTTCACCTTAATTTGGTAAAGAGTTTTATTAATGGTGTGATGGTCACATCCTCAATTTAATCCTTGCAAAGAGGATTAATTGTTACCAGCCTTTGCACAGAAAAGCTCTAAATTTTATGTTGTTAGGCTGAAAAGCAATCCCTTTTTCCAAGCCTACAAATCCCCAAATTTCTGGACTTTCTATTCCCTTTCATTTTGGCAGCAACATTTGACTACCACAAATGGTATCACTGTCAAAAATTTAGGCCAGGGAGTTCCCTGGCGGTCCAGTGGTTAAGACACCCTGCCTCCACCGCAGGGGGCACAGGTTTGATCCCTGGTCATGGAACTAAGATCCCACATGCTGTGTGGCATGGCCAAAAAACAAAAAATTTTTTTAAATAGCAGAAAAAAAATTTAGGCCAGAAAAGGAAGTTAGAGCATTCAATGTCTTGGTATAATTTGACTATGGAGGACTTTCTATTTATCTGCCTCTCCCTAGATGGGAGAAGGAGAACATGGGATGGGGGAGAGGTGGAAAGGGTTGTCCTCACTATTAGAACTTGTGAATTAAAAAAACCACCCTCACCAAGAAGGGTTGAGGAAAAGTACAGATAACTTGTGATGATGGCTTACTGTTAGGTTAGAAAATATTATTTTGAAAAATCCTTGTGACTGTACCTCCTTGAATTTTTAATCTTTTCTGCACTATCTTACAAAATGAGCCAATTAATTTCATGTTTGGCAAAGGGAGTGGAATTAATCTGTTCTTCACCCAATGATTCCTTTTCTACAGAGAGTGCAAGGAAGGCACATCAGGCTGGAGAAATCAGTATTTAATGCCAACGTGGCAATGAATGGAGTAGAAGTAATAATCATGCTGGCCTGGTTAGGAACTCTGTAGGAAATAAGAGAGAGAACAGTGGTTAAGTGAGACCAGTTACTAAGGATCATCACCAGTGCCTTCCTTTCTCTATGTACAAATACCTTCTTTTACTCTAGGCTCTGTCTACCTCCTGCTGGGATTATGACAAATTATTTGTAGTCATTGCATTTGCCTCCAGTCTCTGCTTATTTCAATTTCTCCTAATATTGTTAGAGCAATGTATTTCTCAAATGTCACTTTCGTTATATGAATCTACAGTTGTAATCTATTGTTAATCTCAGATCCTTTAAGGCCCTATGCATTTACCAACATATTACAAATTTGAACTTTACAGCTTAGTTAAGGTTATTATGAGGAATAATACAAGTACTTTCTAAAAGTGGAAAGCACACTATAAAAGTTATCCCTAGTTCTATTGTTCCTATAGAAACAATTCTTGAACAAATCACTTAATATCTCTAAATCTCAATTTTTTAAAAATCGGGGGACTTCCCTGGTGGCGCAGTGGTTAAGAATTGCCTGCTAATGCAGGGGACACAGGTTCGATCCTTGGTCCAGGAAAGTCCCACGTGCCGTGGAGCAACTAAGCCCGTGTGCCACTACTGAGCCTGCATTCTAGAGCCCGCGAGCCACAACTACTGAGCCCGCGTGCCACAGCTACTGAAGCCCGCGCGCCTAGAGCCCGTGCCCCGCAACGAGAAGCCCGCGCACCGCAGCAAAGAGCAGCCCCCGCTCACTGCAGCAAGAGAAAGCCCACGTGCAGCAACAAAGACCCAAAGCAGCCATAAATAAATTAATTAATTTTAAAAGATCGGTAAAGTAGAGACAAAAAAATTTTTCCTGGAAATTAAATAAATGGAAAGCCTTCAGCAGAATGTCAGGCATATAGTAATTGCTCAACAAAAGTTCAC
The DNA here is from genome assembly GCF_965194805.1 of Balaenoptera borealis. NCBI lineage: Eukaryota > Metazoa > Chordata > Mammalia > Artiodactyla > Balaenopteridae > Balaenoptera > Balaenoptera borealis. The sequence continues at coordinate 114,831,450 of NC_138864.1, forward strand.
TATTTAGAATTTATTTAAAAACTTAAATATTAATTACCAGGTAATATCTGTATAAATATTTCAATGATAAATTGAGAATAAGACTTAAGAAAATAAAATCACCTTAGTACCAAATAATTACTGTCTTAACAATCTTAAACTGCTTAATCTAATAATATTCTAGGCCCCAGGAAAAACTTACTTTGATCCCCATTCTTGATGCCCATAAATGAAGTCTATCAGCAGCTGGGAGATAAAAGTTCTTCTTGAACTGCATATTTCAGTAATTTAACAGGAATCTCAGTGATTGTTCTTCACTTCAGGTGGCCCTTTTCCAATCAACGGTAGGTCCATTTTCCTTCTCTTTGCACTTAAAACACTTTTAGTGCCACACGGCCCTCTGGCTCCAAATTGCACTCTTAAATAGCCATTTTAAAACTGTTCTTCCTTAGAGCCAAGCAAAAAGAGAGTATATTACAAAAGGAGAGATCACAGCCATACCAGGCCTAGGTCCACAATGTGTGAGTCTCTTTCAATCCTGAGAAGGTTGTCCTAGCAACAGGCTTTACTAACTTGCTCTATTTCACCTCTTAAAGCCTTTGAAGTGAGTCCCTCCTCCCTCACTGCCTTTGAAGTTATTCTTAACAGAATTCTGAACACCCATCTATTAACTGCCCCAGCAGATTTCTGAACACCCCAGAAATTTCTGCATGTCCCCAGAAAAACCTGGGGCTCTTCCCTGAGCCACAGTAACAGCCATAGGCACATGGCTTCATGTGATTACAGCCCAAACTGTTAGTGTGACTAACCAACCAACCAACCAATATTTCTTGAACATTTCCTATATTCTGGGCACTTTGTTAGGCTCTACAAACATAAGAATGAAATGCAGTCTCTGACCTCCATCGTTTCATCTAATGCCGTCTAATCCTCTTAACCTGCCCTGTCCAGTGTAACAGCCACGGCATCACAAGGCGATGGAGCATTTGAAGTGTGGCAGGTCCCAATTGAGGTGTACTGTAAGTGTAAAATATACACCAGGTTTTGAGGACTTGGTAGAAAAAAATGTAAAATATTTCATTAATAATTCTTTATGCTGATTACATGTCTAAATGATAATGTTTTAGATATATTGATATACATAAGATATATTATTAATTTTACCAATTTTTCACTTTTTTTAAGTGACCGCTCGGAAATTTAAAAGGACATATGGCTCACAATATAATTCTGTTAGATAGTGCTACTCTAAATATATGTGTCGAAATTATCTGAAAAACTTGTTAAAATGGAGATTGCAGGTCCTAGCCCATGTCTGACATTGAATCAGAGTATCTGGGTAATGGGGTCCAGGAATAAGAATTTTCAACAAATATACCAGCTAATTCTTATGCACCTGTAAATTTAAGACTCACTTGTCTCTTGACTACTAAACTCAGAGCCAAGAGTTATTCCTATTCCAAATAACATTATTTACATTGTTTAGGCAGATGATGAGAAAGGGTAACTGACAATTAAGAGGGCTTCCTTCAGTGAGTCCAAAGTCGTTTCTGGCATCATCTCAATAAAGAAGAGGGAAAAAAACCAACACACTTGATCTTTAACTGGGCAACCCACTGCACAATCACTCTCATGTACATTATGTGGTGTTACTACGCCAGGGGCAGGTACTTAACCAAAAGAGAAGAGGAAAAGGCAGGCTTGGTCTTATACTATCTTAACCGCCTGGTTTTCCAACTTGATGGGTCAAACTGAAAACAGAACTTGAGGATGTAACTCCAACCTTCTCATTCTGGACCTTTTGTGTTTATGCACCTGATAAAAACCATTGACATTTCTTCCACAAATACTGAGGTTTTACTGTGTTTCAGGAAGTGTGGGCTGGCTGTGGCTGAGACTAACTGCTGGCTGCTTCCCAGTATCTGCTCTCACCTTCTTTCTTAGTTATAGATTTTCAACTGGCCGCATAGCCAACCAGAACACGAAAAAGAATTCTACGTTTGCTGTGATGCTTTTCTTTTCTTTTTTAATTAATTAATTAATTTATTTATTTATTTATGGCTGTGTTGGGTCTTCGTTGCTGTGTGTGGGCTTTCTCTAGTTGCGGTGAGCGGGGGCTACTCTTCATTGCGGTGCGTGGGCTTCTCATTGCGGTGGCTTCTCTTGTTGCGGATCACGGGCTCTAGGCACGCAGGCTTCAGTAACTGTGGCACATGGGCTCAGTAGTTGTGGCTCGCAGGCTCTGGAGTGCAGGCTCAGTAGCTGTGGCACACAGGCTTAGTTGCTCCGTGGCATGTGGGATCTTCCCGGACCAGGGCTCAAACCCATGTCCCCTGCATTGGCAGGCGAATTCTTAACCACTGTGCCACCAGGGAAGCCCCTTTTTTTTTCTTTTTTTTGATGTTTTTCCAGTAGACGTGACAATATGACTAAGTTCTAGCCCCAGGAATGTAAGCAGAAGTATTGCATGGCAACTCCCTTCAAGAGCTTCCCTTCATAGATAGTTGGCACTTCTGCTTTTTTTTTTTTTTTTTTTTTTGGAGTACTGTTGCTTTATAATAGGCACTTCTGCTTTGCCCATTCTCTCCCTCTTCCTTCATCTTGCTGCCCACAGTATGAATAAATCCATGGCTCCATCTTTAACCATGAACTCAAGGCCACCTTTTCGATACAGTGGGACAGAAAGACGAAAGTCGCTTGGGTTCCTGAGGGTTTTGTGTAGAGCCACCATACCAGCCTTAGACTCCCTTCCTCTGAACATTGAGCTATATCCTGTTTAAGTCAACGTGATTTTGGGATTTTCTGTTACTTGCAGCTGAACTGAATCCCAACTGATAAACATCTCATTTTAAAGCTGTAATATTACAAATTCTCTAGACCAGTGCTTGGACTTTAGCTTGTAACTCTGGTCACATTTGTATTGCATCTTTTCTGTGGAGATCTCCAGCTCCTGTTCTGTGGTATGTTTTCCAGTTCTGCAGCCTAATCATAGTTAGAATAAGTTTCTCAGGTTTTCCTGTTAATGTTGTATCAGCCTCTCCCAAGCTTATACTTCTAAACTGAATACTAAAGCTTCTCACTGCTGACAAAAAAATTAACCAATGGCAATCTAGGAAAGAAATAGAAAATTTTATTCAAGCCTACATGAGGATCATAACCTGAGAGGCAGTCTTTCAGAAATCTCTGAGGACTGTTCCACCCATCAGAGGTCAAAGCACAGTTACATACTTTTTTGAGACAAAGTGTTATACAACAAACGACATGTTCACATTTATACACAGAAAAAAAGTTATAGGAGGTTACCAGGAAAAGCACAGTTATAAAGTGAGGAGTGGGTCATCATGACCCCGCACAAGATTACGGTACACACTAAAGGGGAGGGAGAAGGCCCAGAGAAAAAATGTACGTTTAAATTTTCCTTGTCTTGCCAAAAATATATTTCATCATCACTATATTCCATCTGTTAATTTCTCCTTAGATTTCTTGCAGCTAAGTTTTTTCATATTTCTGTAGCTATGTTATTAGATGCAAAAAAAAGTGTCCATGAAGGAGATGTGGGGCTTTTTGTGTGTTATAAATGATTACCCTATTTAATTTGTGACTTTTTTTCTTGTACTCAACTTTGATATGAATATAATGACCCCTGTATTCCTTATGTTATTTTGATACTCTTTTACTTGGCATATAGTTGGCCACTAGTGATGGATATACTTTGCTTGCTCCTCTCAAATTACTCTCCCCCTTTCTACACTCCAGGAGGCTAACCAATATTTTTTTTAAATTAATTAACTTATTTATTTATTTTTGGCTGTGTTGGGTCTTCGTTTCTGTGCGAGGGCTCTCTCTAGTTGCGGCGAGCGGGGGCCACTCCTCATCGCGGTGCGCGGGTCTCTCACTGTCGCGGCCTCTCTTGTTGAGGAGCACGGGCTCCAGACGCGCAGGCTCAGTAGTTGTGGCTCACGGGCCCAGTTCCTCCGCGGCATGTGGGATCCTCCCGGACCAGGGCTCGAACCCGTGTCCCCTGCATTGGCAGGCGGACTCTCCACCACTGCGCCACCAGGGAAGCCCCAGGGGGCTAACCAATATCGACTGGCCGATGGGGAAAACTAACAGTGCATCAGTGCATAGAGCAAGCGGTCTGGGCGTTTATTCCCCTGGCTGCCTCCCTGCAGGGTCACTGAGAACTTGATCAGAGCTTAAGAACTTGTCAGGTGCCCTCTCCGCTCTTGCTCTCTGTCTCTGGACTCTGGTAACCACTCCCTCCCTTGCCCATTTAGATCTCCATAGTAATAGGTCCCTACAGTCATTATTCCCAGGGTGTTGTGGTCTCTCTATACTTTGCCCTCATGGTTGCAAATAGTCCATTTATAAATCCTCCTCATGTTATTCTAATTTGAGTGTAACATCTGTTCCCTCCTGGGACTCTGATAGAATTCATTGGTGCCAGGAGTGACCCCAGAAAACATATTCTCAAAATAGACTTCTAGATTAGGTTGCTCGTAAATTTGAGGAACATCGGGATAAGCTCCTTCCTGGGGTGCAGGCAGGGCCAGGGTGAGGTGAGTGAAGCACTTAGGGCACAAAATTAAGGAGGCCCTCACTCTCAGGGTCAGGCCAAGAGTAAGCGCACCCTAAGTGTCTTGCCAACTTCACCCAAGTCCTGTACCCCAGTCTCATCCCTGACATGGAGTAGAGTGGAGGATGGCAGGCATGGAACCCTAGTAATTCACTGCATGATACTGTATCAAAGTGACTCAAATTATCATCAGCATTCGCTTAGGGTTGTGAAATTAACTAAACAAGGAAGCCATTAGACTGAGGTGGCTTTAATACCATGGCAGCTGTTGGGAAAAAAGTTTTCCTTTGTCCATGAAAAATTAATCAGTCAATCTAAGAAAGAAATGGAAAATTTTATTCAAGCCAAATTGAGGATTATAACTTGGGAAGAGCATCCCAGAAATCTCTGAGAACTGTTCCGCCCGTTTGAAGTCGAGGCACAGTTATATAAATTTTTTGAGACAGAAGGGCTCTACATTAAATGACATAGTATTGAAACCAGGGGGGCCCTGCGGGCTCCTGGGCACAGAAGCCTTTTTTTTGTCCCGCATTTCTTGTAGACAAGACTCCAGCCTCCATGACCTTCCCTGAGTTCCAAAGGGCAGATTTGCAGAGTTGAGTAGTTGTTACAGACATTGTATAGCCCACAAACCTAAAATGTTTCCTACTTGGTCCTCATTAGAAAAAGTGTGCCAACCCCTGTTCTTCTAGATCATGGGAGATGGATTCTGAAGAATGAATGGTTTCATTCCTTGGGATGCTATTCCAGGAGCAGCATGGAGCTTAATATGAATTCAGTAATAATCTGTTCTTCTCCAGCCCCAGTGAAGTTGTATTCATTAGTCATACGTTTGCCTGCGAGTACCATAAAGGCCTGGCTAATGGCAGATAAAACAAAAAGAAGTGTATTTGTCTCATATACAAATAAGTCCAGAAGTACGTTGTCCAGGGGTGGTACAGATGCTGAATGATGCTTTCCGAATGGGCTCTTTTTTTTTTTTTCTCCCCAACCATATCTACAATGTTGGCTTTCATCTCATGCTTATTGTAAGATGGCTGCAGCACCTAAAGGCATAAGGAGTCAAACAGTTGCTAATCAAGGGAGGAGCAGCCCCAAAACCACCTGAGGTAAGATTAAAAGGACCAGGGAAGCTCATCAAGATTAGGACACCAGCCACCTGAGACCCTGCACACACCCTAATCTTGTCAGCAACACCACCCTTGAAGTATTGTTATAAAACTCCTCATCAAATCCTCCCGGGTTTTATACATATAAATAGAAAACTAATAAGAACCTGCTGTATAAAAAAAAAAAAAAAAAATCCTCCTGGGTTGGGACACAGTTTTTCGAGGCAGGAACCTGCTGTGTCCCCCTTTGCCTGGCAAAGCAATAAAGCTATCCTTTTCTACTTCACCCAAAACTCTGTATGTCACTGGTGCAGAGGGGCCAAACTTTTGGCATCATTATTGACAGTTTACACATTCCAGATCTGCAAGTACAGAGTGGTGGGTCATCATGACCCCTTACAAGATCAAGATGGAATGTTATCTTTTAAGGAGTTGTCTTGTTGGTGCTAGAAGAATGTTGCTCTATATGGTTGAGCAGGTATTTCTGCCCATGGGGGAGGTTTGGTCGATGCATAATGCAGATACACAATGCACAGCAGAGGGGAGAGAGGGGGCCAAAGGGCAGAGCAATCTTTTTATGTTTAAATGTTTCTTGTCTTGCCATAATATATGAATTTTATTTCACACTTCTACCCTTCTAGGTTCTTTTGGTGGCCTAATAATCAAATTTCCATAAGACAGATTACCAGGAGAAAAACAACAAAGTTTAATAACATATATACCTCCTAGAGACTCAGGAAAACTGAGTAACTCTCCAAAATGGGGGAAACCATCACCTTAAATACCATCTTTAGCTAAAAACAAAAGAGAATGTTGGGGGGTGGGTCGGTTATGCGAGGCTACGAGGAAAAGCGCGGTAAACGAGGGTAAGGCTGTCATGCAAACTTAAACCTTTGCCTTCTGCATTGATAAGAGTTTCTAGAAATAATGTCACCTTCTTCTTCCAGGTACAGCAAGGGAGACACCCTTACAAATGGAGATTACCCTTACGAGTATAAATGTCTCTTACAAAAGGGTAACTTCTGTTACTCAGTTTTCAGTTTCTCTTGTGTCTGCAGTTTCTTAAAAATAATCAGCACTAAAATAATCCTCATGGGGACTTCCCTGGCGGTCCAGTGGTTAGGACTCCACGCTTCCACTGCAGGGGGCGCCAGTTCGATCCCTGGTCGGGGAATTAAGATCCCACATGCCTCGCAGCACGGCCAAAAAGAATAATAATAATAATAATAATCCTGATACCAAAGAGATATATTTTGGGGTGGCAAATTCTACTCTCCTACACAGCCTACATAACCAAACCAAAATCTAAGCCTGAAAATGCCTCACGTTTTCTAAATCAAAGCACGAAGGTCAACCAGTCACAAACAGCCAACTATATAGCCAATTAATACAATTTTCTTTCTCTGCTTCCCCATTTTTTCTATACAAGTCTTTTTCCTAGTTCCTGTGGGCAGAGTGCTTGTAACCCCCGCTGGTTTGGTGCTGCCTGATTTCAACTGATTTTAAACTCTTAAAATTTTTAATATACCCTAGTTTATCTTTTAGCTGTGTGAATCCAGGTGAAGGGAAAGGCATGGATCTAGTGGCTTGGGTACTCAGTCATTATGACAACAATTTTGACGATAAAGATAGTAAAGTCACCCGGCATCTTTTGATGCCAGAGGATAAAGAGAAATAGAAAGCTATGCATATGCAACTAAGAACACAAAGAGAACTAGAAAGCTTCCAAGACCACTTTGAGGAATCCCTTGCCTCCTACACTGGTCACTGCCAAGGACCAACACCACGACCTGACTGTAAGAGTTGCAGAGTTGCAATGCTGGACATTTCCATGAAAGTAAGAACATTGATGGGGAAGGGGAAGGATCCTGAGATACTGAAACAAAGAAGGACCCTATGGTCCTTCCCTCTCATGTCCTCCACCTGCCTTTTGTCTGTAGAAAAACTTTAGCCAAAGAATAATTTTTAATCAGAGAAGAGAGAAAATGCAGAAACAAAGGAAAGCAGTCAAACAAGACCAAATAATAATAGTTTAGTCATTAAGCAAAGTCAAGGACCTTCAGTTCCTGCTCAAGGGCTATAGATAATATTTTGAGCCATGTCCTTTGGGCTGTCTTGTAGATACTGAAACCCCCAGCAGGCGGAAGAAGTTAACGACATGATGACCAGACTATAGCCATGACATAAGCTGCCACAATTCCAAGAGCTGGCCTCAAAGAAATGGGAACAAACCAACCCTGTAACTGAAGACCAACTCTACTTAAAACAATCAAGATGGTGCTGATCAGACCACCACATGACCAATTTCCAGATAATTATCAGAGCTGACTGTGCTGTTTCTGCATGTAGCCCCCTCCCTTTGCCTATACACCCCTGAAACTCCCCTTTAAAAGCTCTTGCCCACTGATTGCCGGGGGGGGAGGGAGGGGGAGTCAGCTTTTGGACAGGAGTCCGCCCCCCTCCCTGCCATGTTGCCAGCCTCCAAAATAAAGCAAACTTTCCTTTCCACCAAACTTGCCTCTTTATTGGCTTCAGAGCAGCAAGCAGCCAGACCCCACTTTCAGTAATAATATGAGATGAGGACATTTGAACAGATATGGATGAGGTTGAAGAATTTTTAATATTAGAATTCTCTTAATCCTCTCTTATCAGGGAAGACAACCCTTGCCCACTGTTAAAGGGTACAAGCCAATTTCTGCATGTAAAAGCCTTTCAGTGTTACTTTTAATGAACCAACTACAGGTAAAGAACCATATTTATCAATTCCCCATAATGAAAATAGTATACATATTCTTAACACTCCTATTTTCTTGACTAGTATGCTCTTAGATTTTTATCTCAGTTCATTATAACTATATACCATTATTTTATGGTATAAAATAGGTAGGACACAAAATCTATAATAACCCCTGCTCTCAACCATCTTATATTTCTTCTAAAAATCATAACATACACTTCCTGTTTTATAATTATTTAGACTAAGTTCAATGGATAAGTGCATTAATTACACACAGCCCCTTATTTTTCATAACTGTTTCTCCATTCTTGTCTTTTCTATGTTTGAGTCTTCTCCCTGTGGTTGGATTATGTCATTTAGTTGGTTTGTGCTGAAGAGTAGCAGAATATGCTACCCCCAAAACGTACCTCTTTGGCAGAAGGATTATTTTGAGCTGGTTATTTTGAGAAACTGCAGACGCAGGAGAAGCTCTGAAAAAAAGAGTAGAAGTTATCCTTTTGTAAGAGAAATGTACATTTATAAAGGAAATATCCATTTGTGTCTCCCTCTCTCCCAGGAAGAGAAGGTTGACTCTAAATCACAAGAGAATTTTGCCAGTAGAGAAGGCACCTCCTTAAATCTGCATAACAAACCTTACCCTTCTTTCCAGTGCTTTTCCTCATAACCTTCCATAACTGTTCCCCTCTACCCCACCCAAACATCTTTCTTTTGTCTTTTGCTGAGGGTGGTATTTAAGGTGGTGGCTCGGGGCCATCTCAGGGAGTTATTCAGTTTTCCTGGCTATGAACCAGGATGTATGTGTACAGGATATATACATGTTAATAAACTTGTATTTGTTTTTCTCTTGTTAATCTGTCTTTTAATCTTGTCCTGTTACTCTTGTCTGAGTTCTTCTCAGCCAAGAACTCAGAACAGCAGAGGGAAAATTATTTGAAATAATTTATCATATAAATTATTTAAATTTATTTCCCTACTGTGTGGTTGGCTTTTTGTTGTTTGTTTCCTTAGAAAATGTTCTGGGGACCATTCTAGAGGATTTGCCCATAAGAGAACATCTTCCTGTTGCTTTTATAAATAAATAACTACTGAGCAGGAGAATCCTTTTTTGGAATTTGTTGTGTGCTCAAATATTATTTGAGAAATCCAGTCCAGTCTGATGGATTTCCCTGTTAGGTGACTTCTTCTGCCTGGCTGCATATAGAATTGTTTGGTTTTGTTTACTTGTTTGTTTCTTTCTTTTGGATAAGTTTGAGGAGATAGAAAAAAAGAATAATACAGAGATAAAGAAAAGAATTTCCCACAGTTGGTCTAGGCCAAAATTTCTACTCCTTCATAATCTTCTTCTAGGAAGAAATTAGCAGTCCTGATAAAAGGTTTAGGTAATTCTAATAAACCTTAATGAAATTAAAGACCTCCGAGAAACTAAGTATGTATTCATCCAATCAGCTCACTCTCAGTGAATATTCTAATGAGCTTTATCTAGGCATTCTTTTTTCTCTAATCTAAGGATGATTAGGTAATTGTTTAGTTTTTCTCTTTTCTTCTAGAATCTCACTAACAAGGGTTAATCTTCAGTATATTTAGGTCACTTTCTTTGTGACAAATGTAAATAAAATTTCATAGATACTCATAAATAATCAGAAAAATATTAGCAAAAGCAAACCTAGAGAAGGTCAAAAGTAAGAAGCAAAGATAGAACAAATCAAAAAAATTTTTAAATTATTATAAAATACTGGCTATATTTCCTGTGTTTTACAATATATCCTTGTAGCTTATTTATTTCATACATAGTAATTTGTACCTCTTAATCCCCCATCCCTATCTTGCCCCTCCTCCTTCCTCTCCCCACTGGTAACCACTATGTCTGTGAATCTGCTTCTGTTTTGCTATATTTACTTATTTGTTTTATTTTTTAGATTCCACATATAAGTTATAAAGTATTTGTCTTCCTCTGTCTGACATATCACTAAGCATAATACCCTCTAGGTTCCTCCATGTTGCTGCAAATGGCAGCATTTTTTTTTATGGCTGATTAATATTCAATTGTGTATATGCACCACATATTCTTTATCCATTCATCTGTTGATGGACACTTACGTTGTTTCCATATATTGGCTGTTGTAAATAGTGCTGCTATGAACGCTGGAGTGCATGTATCTTTTCAAATTAGTGTTTTTGCTTCTTTTGGGTATATGCCCAGGAGTGGAATTGCTGGACTATATGGTAGCTCTATTTTTAGTTTTTGAGGAGCCTCCATACTGTTTTCCATAGTGGCTACTCCAGTTTACTAACAGTGTACAAGAGTTCCCTTTTCTCCATATCCTGGCCAACATTTGTCATTTGTGGTCTTTTTGATGATAGTCAGTTTCACAGGTGTGATCTGAAAGATATTTTTTTCACAGGACATGTGAAAATGGCCAATAAGCACATGAAAAGATGCTCAACATCACTGTCTATCAGGGAAGTGCAGAATCAAAACCACACCCCCCCCACTAGGATGACTATAATCAAATAGACAGAATACAAGTTTTGGCAAGGATGTGAAGAAATTGGATCCCTCACACGTTGTGTGGGAACATAAAATGGCCCAATTCCCTCAGAAAACAGTTTGGCAGTTCCTTGAAATGTTAACTATAGGGTTACCACATGACCCAGCAATTTCACTCTTAGATATCTATCAAGATAAATGAAAACATATGTCCATACAAAAACGTATGCACAAGTATTCATGGCAGCATTACTCTTAATGGCAAAAAAATGGAAACCAGCCAAATGCATATCAGTTGATGAATGGATAAATAAAATATGGTATATCCATACCACGGAATATTATTTGTCAATAAGAAATGAAATACCAGTATACTCTACAATGTGGATGAATCATACATCATGCTAAGTATAAGAAAAGTCACAAAAGACTATGTAATGTATAATTCCATTTCTATGAAATGTCCAGAATAGGCAAATCTATAGCAACAGAAAAAAAATTAGTAATTGCCTAGGGCTGGTAGGATAGGGGGCAAATGGAGAGTGAGGGACTGCTAAAAGGCACTGGGTTTCTTTTGGGCTGATAAAGTTCTTCTATATTTAGATTGTGGTGATGGTTGCACAACTCTGTAAATACACTAAAAACCATTGAATTGTATATTTTAAGAGGGTCGGTTGTATAGTATGTGAATTATATTTGAATAAATCTGTTTAAAATGTAATCAAGAAGTTTTGAACAAAGAGTGAGAGTCAATTGCCACTCTCCTCTCGGCAATCATCCAAAACAGGGATTTGACAAATTAATGAATATTATGCCCTTTTTGACATGAAAAGGCACAGACTGGACTGAGCTTTAATGCCTTTCTCCATTCCGTACTCCAATACTTACTAATTAGACTTGACATTCAAGAGGGATTTTTTGGCATCCCAGCTACATGTTCTTAAATATATAAAAAATTTTAAAAGTAGTTAGAAAGAAATGTGGAAAAAATGTCACAGTGATGATATCTCCGGATGATGGAGTTGTTTCTGAACTTCCCTAATTTTCCATTTTGAGCAGCATGTATTACTTTATAATCAGTAAAAACTGTTATAAAGTTATTTCAAAATTTCATAATAAGAGATAGCAAATTTGTCATCACTTCCTGAGGAAAAGTTTCCTGTGTCTGTGAAGGCCACAGAGCAATATTCCTTCCCAACTGTCCTATCACAAGTATTAAACGTGGCCATCAGGGTAGGCTACATTGATCTGCAGGAGTGACCTCAAAATAAACCACTTTGTCATGAGGACTAACTTGAGCTGAAGGCAATTGAGAATCAACAGATTTGGGGGAATTCCCTGGCGGTCCAGGGGTTAGGACTCCGTGCTTTCACTGCCAGGGCCAGGGTTCGATCCCTGGTCAAGGAGCTAAGATCCTTCAAGCCACATGGTGAGGCCAAAAATAAATAAATAAATAAATAAATAAAAATAAAAATAAAAAGATGAGAATTCCCTGGCGGTCCAGTGGTAAAGACTCCACCCTTCCACTGCAGGGGGCACAGGTTCAATCCCTGGCCAGGGAACTAAGATCTCACATGCCACACGGCATGGCCAAAAAATAAAAATTAAAAATAAAATAAAATAATAATTTTAAAAAGAATCAAGAGATTTTAGAAGTTTTCTGCCTTCCCCTTATTTGCCTAAAAGCAGGGCATAAATTTTCCCTTGAGGAAGGTGGCCCCCCACCATCCCCAGAGAGAAGTACAACTCTTATCATTGAAGACAGGGAGTCAACACCAAGATGAGTTTGCATAAACAGACCTCACTAAAATAGCCCTTATCTTCCATTAGTTCCCTCATATATTTCCTAGTCATTTTTCCACTACTTATCAGCCCTTGAAGCCCAAACCCCCTTTCTTTTGTTACAAGAGTATATAAGCCCTTGAGCCTAACTTCTTTTTTGAGTTTTACTCCTTTCCTGTAACTCCCATGCATGTAAATATTAATAAAAATTGTGTGCCTCTTCTCCTGTTAATCTTTTTGTTCTTTTAATTTGCATGACCCCAGAGATGGAGGGTCATACAAGAGCGTTTTTCTGGACTTCCCTGGTGGCGCAGTGGTTAAGAATCCGCCTGCCAATGCAGGGGACATGGGTTCTATCCCTGGTCTGGGAAGATCCCACATGCAGTGGAGCAACTAAGCCCGTGCGCCTCAACTACTGACCCTGCGCTGTCGAGCCCGCGAGCCACAACTGCTGAGCCCGCATGCCACAGCTCCTGAAGCCCGCGCGCCTAGGGCCCGTGCTCCGCAACTAGAGAAGCCACCGCAATGAGAAGCCCGCGCACCACAACGAAGAGTAGCCCCCGCTCGCCGCAACTAGAGAAAGCCCGCACAGCAACGAAGACCCAAAGCAGAAAAAAAAAAAAAGAGTTTTCCTCTTCAATAGTCCCTTGTGTTTTTTAAACTTTTAAAAAATATTTAGTTGTATTTGCATAAAAATGCTTAAGCTCTAGAATTTTATCAATATTGCTTTTTATGACTTTTACTTGTTCAGTATTGTATAAAATTCATTTGGTTTTTACGTGTGCCCTTTCTCCCTCAACTAGATTCCAAAGTTGAGGGAAAGACTATGTAATAATATAGTATGGGTATTCTAATTCCCCTAAAATAGTTCCTTTACATAATGTAGGTAATCAATAAGCAGTTTTTGGACCTTTCTATTATGAAACTTTTTTTAGTAACAACAAAGCATGCATTGTAGGTTGCTTTATATAAATGTCTTCAACAACTGTTTGGTTCTTAGCTACTAATCCAGATATATACAACTCATTTATTCTATGCCATATTACCATATTTATAAATTACCCTTTGGTTTTTGTAGCTTTTTTTTTTTTTTATCACTTTTTTTTTTTTTTTTGACTGCTTTGGGTCTTTGTTGCTGCACGTGGGCTTTCTCTAATTGCGGTGAGCTGGGGCTACTCTTAGTTTTGGTACACTGGCTTCTCACTGCGGTGGCTCCTCTTGTTGCAGAGCACGGGCTCTAGGTGCCCAGGCTTCAGTAGTTGCAGCACATGGGCTCAGTAGTTGTGGCTCAAGGGTTCTAGAGCGCAGGGTCAGTAGTTGTGGCACACGGGCTTAGTTGCTCCGTGGCATGTGGCATCTTCCCGGACCAGGGCTCGAACCCGTGTCTCCTGCATTGACAGGCAGATTCCTAACCACTGCGCCACCAGGGAAGTCCCCTGTAGCTTATTTTAAAATTACCTTTTAATTTTTGATCTTTTGTAAAAGTCATCCTGTTTTTTTAAAAAAACGACATACTTCTTAAGTTGCAAATGTGTTTTCATTTATGATAAGTCTTTCTTGCATCTTATCTTTCCATATCTCATTTACCCAAGCTTGGATTTGAGTAAATTCTTCTGATTTATTTCTTTAGCAGAATTTTACAGCTATTAGAATCAAAAGCAAACTTCCTTTTTAAAATTAAACATTGATCTTATGGAATGTATTTAATAGTAATCAAATGTCTTTAAGCAAACATTCCTCATAATTAAAGTATGCTGTTCTAAATCTTAACTGTCCTTAGGCAAACCCACCACATATGAAAAAGATTACCTTTCATCCTGTCTTCACACTGATCATTTAGTGAGATGAAGGGGACATGTGAGGTAATCCTACACTCTCTATCACTAGGCTGAGTAGAAAGGCTAACTCTTACAGATTTCATGTAAACTATCAGACCCAGACATGACGGAATGTTTCTGATCCCCACCCCCTTCTCACTTCCCTCCTTACTTTCGTTTCTCGCTCCACCCCACCAGTCTATCTCTATCCATTCCTTCTTTCAAACTAGCAGCAGACCTAGAGTCAGTCCTATACCCACCCTGTATAAAATTTTTAATGGATTATCATTGCCTGGATAAAGTCTAATATGAAAACTAAAAGAAGACATATGATGAAGAAGACAGTACTGATGAGTAGCTAGCTGGCTTGTCAAGATGGCATTTGCCTTGCTGAAGTCATCACTTTTGTGCATTGTCTTCATTTCAATTAATTTTGTCACTTTACTAAGAGCCCAGGCTCACTAAAGTAACAGAAGGTTGATATGTAAACGACAATACCAACATATTTAAGTACAATGAGAGATTTAACTGGCAAGAGGACTGGCTACTCTGACCAACTCAATATTGAATTCTTGGAGAGAAATGTTTGAGAAACCAGATTATAATTGAAATTATGGTACTTGGACACAAGGCAAAAAGTGGTCTGTTTTAGGAACATGTTGGCATTAGCCTTGACATTTCAGCAACTGATTACTACTGCACATTGGATCCGTAACCACAGCAGTCCAGAATATTGCCTACTGGATCACTAAATAGCCATTCTTCAGGCCGACCCATCCCTTCTTTATATATGCCAATATTATTGATAAGATAAGAGGCAAGTTCTTAATTTTCTTGCTGCTGGACCAGGAAACATTTTATCTCTGAGGCATCTCTGGCACATATCTAGTATCAAACATCTGACCTTATCTCATGGTTGTACCTCAGATTGATTTGGTTTTCTTCAGGCCTACAGTGATATGATAGCAAAAAGATTGTGTATAACCAGGACCAGCTACATACGATGTGGGCAAATATAGAGACCCTTGTTTGAAAAGTATTGAGAATTTCAAGACAGTGACAGAGCATCAAACCTGAGGGATTACTCAGGTCACACACTAATGAAGTCAGCCTATATATAACAATCCTTTAGTGCAAGAGTCAGCAAACTACCACCCACAATCCAAATTCAGCTGCTCCCTATTTCTGTATAAGTAAAGTTACATTGGAATGTAGCTTATGGCCACTTTTGCTCTACAATAGCAGAGTTCTATACACGCTACAGAGATGGTATGGCCCACGAAGACTAAACTATTTACTATCTGGCCTTTAAGAAAATGTTTGCTGGGAATTCCCTGGTGGTCTAGTGGTTAAGACTCCGTGCTTCCCCTGCAGGGGGTGCGGGTTCAATCCCTGGTGGGGGAACTAAGATCCCACATGCTGCGCAGTGTGACCAAAAAAAAAAAGAAAAAGAAAAAGTTTGCTGACTCCTGCTCTAGTGTCTGATCTGTCAGTCCTTGCCCCATACTTGCTATTCAAAATGGCCTCTCAGCAGTCTCAGCTTGATCCACTCTCCCCCCTAAGAAACCATGCGGGGCACATGGTGGGCCTGCAGCTCTAGATCAGAAGAATGTGGAGATTTTTGACCCACTCAGAGTCCACAGACTGAAGTGCCAAGAATTTCTATGGCACTGTAGGACAGCAGTGCCCATGAATTCTCCATGCGGAAGCTTGCAAAGCTATCTGAACTCTTCTACCCAGACTTCTTGGGTACCTGGGATTTCTAACCATGGCTACCACAAAATCACTGCCAACTCCAAGTCAGAGAACTGGCACTTGCCTCGTGTCTTGTGTGTCCATTTCATGAAGAAATGGGCTCAAGCCCTGTTCCTCTTTGACTCACTTGAGAATGCTGAATCCTCTGGTTCCATGCCTCATTCCCCATTTTGATTCCCCTGGATCAGGTGCCCATATAATCTTTTTTTTTTTTTTTAAACATCTTTATTGGAGTATAATTGCTTTATGATGTTGTGTTAGTTTCTGCTGTATAACAAAGTGAATCAGCTATACGTATACATATATCCCCATATCCCCTCCCTCTTGCATCTCCCTCCCACCCTCCCTATCCCACCCCTCTAGGTGGTCACAAAGCACCAAGCTGATCTCCCTGTGCTATGCAGCTGCTTCCCACTAGCTATCTGTTTTACATTTGGTAGTGTATATATGTCCATGCCACTCTCTCACTTTGTCCCAGCTTACCCTTCCCCCTCCCTGTGTCCTCAAGTCCATTCTCTATGTCTGCATCTTTATTCCTGTCCTGCCCCTAGGTTCTTGAGAACCTTTTTTTGTTTTTTTAGATTGCATATATATGTGTTAGCATACGGTATTTGTTTTTCTCTTTCTGACTTACTTCACTCTGTATGACAGTCTATATGTCCATCCACCTCACTACAAATAATTTCATTTCTTTTTATGGCTGAGTAATATTCCATTGTATATATGTGCCACATCTTCTTTATCCATTCATCTGTTGATGGACACATAGGTTGCTTCCATGTCCTGGCTATTGTAAATAGAGCTGCAATGAACATTGTGGCGCATGACTCTTTTTGAATTATGGTTTTCTCTGGGTATATGCCCAGTAGTGGGATTGCTGGGTCGTGTGTAGTGCTATTTTTAGTTTTTTAAGGAACCTCCATACTGTTCTCCATAGTGGCTGTATCCATTTACATTCCCACCAGCAGTGTAGGAGGGTTCCCTTTTCTTCCCAACCTCTCCAGCATTTATTTTTTGTAGATTTTTTGGTGATGGCCATTCTGACTGGTGTGAGGTGCTATCTCACTGTAGTTTTGATTTGCATTTCTCTAATGATTAGTGATGTTGAGCATCCTTTCATGTGTTTGTTGGCAATCTGTATATCTTCTTTGGAGAAATGTCTATTTAGGTCTTCTGCCCATTTTTGGATTGGGTTGTTTGTTTTTTTGATATTGAGCTGCATGAGCTGCCTGTATATTTTGGAGATTAATCCTTTGTTATTTGCTTCATTTGCAAATATTTTCTCCCATTCTGAGGGTTGTCTTTTTGTCTTGTTTATGGTTTCCTTTGCTGTGCAAAAGCTTTTAAGTTTCATTAGGTCCCATTTGTTTATTTTTGTTTTTATTTCCATTTCTATAGGATGTGGGTCAATAAGGATCTTGCTGTGATTTATGTCATGGAGTGTTCTGCCTAAGTTTTCCTCTAAGAGTTTTATAGTGTCTGGCCTTACATTTAGGTCTTTAATCCATTTTGAGTTTGTTTTTGTGTATGGTGTTAGGGAGTGTTCTAACTTCATTCTTTTACATGTAGCTGTCTAGTTTTCCCAGCACCACTTATTGAAGAGGCTGTCTTTTCTCCATTGTATATTCTTGTCTCCTTTATCAAAGATAAGATGACAATATGTGTGTGGGTTTATCTCTGGGCTTTCTATCCTGTTCCATTGATCTATATTTCTGTTTTTGTGCCAGTACCATACCGTCTTGATTACTGTAGCTTTGTAATATAGTCTGAAGTCAGGGAGCCTGGTTCCTCCAGCTCCATCTTTCTTTCTCAAGATTGATTTGGCTATTTGGGGTCTTTTGTGTTTCCATAAAAATTGTGAAATTTTTTGTTCTAGTTCTGTGAAAAATGCCGTTGGTAGTTTGATAGGGATTGCATTGAATCTGTAGATTGCTTTGGGTAGTATAGTCATTTTCACAATGTTGATTCTTCCAATCCAAGAACATGGTATATCTCTCCATCTGTTTGTATAATCTTTAATTTCTTTCATCAGTGTCCTATAGTTTTCTGCATACAGGTCTTTTGTCTCCTTAGGTAGGTTTATTCCTAGGTATTTTATTCTTTTTGTTGCAGTGGCAAATGGGAGTGCTTCCTTAATTTCTCTTTCAGATTTTTCATCATTAGTGTATAGGAATGCAAGAGATTTCTTTTTCTTCTTTTTTGAATTTTTGAATTTTATTTTATTTATTTTTTATACAGCAGGTTCTTATTAGTTATCCATTTTAGACATATTAGTGTATATATGTCAATCCCAATGTCCCAATTCATCACACCACCACTTTCCCACCTTGGTGTCCATACGTTTGTTCTCTACATTTGTGTCTCTATTTCTGCCTTGCAAACCAGTTCATCTGTACCATTTTTCTAGGCTCCACATATATGCGTTAATATACGATATTTGTTTTTCTCTTTCTGACTTACTTCACTCTGTATGACAGTCTCTAGATCCATCCTCGTCTCTACAAATGACCCAATTTCGTTCCTTTTTATGGCTGAGTAATATTCCATTGTATATATGTACCACATCTTCTTTATCCATTCGTCTGTCGATGGGCATTTAGGTTGCTTCCATGACCTGGCTATTGTAAATAGTGCTGCAATGAACATTGGGGTGCACGTGTCTTTCTGAATTATGGTTTTCTCTGGGTATATACCCAGTAGTGGGATTGCTGAGTCATATGGTAATTTTATTTTTAGTTTTTTAAGGAACCTCCATACTGTTCTCCATAGTGGCTGTATCAATTTACATTCCCACCAACAGTGCAAGAGGGTTCCCTTTTCTCCACACCCTCTCCAGCATTTGTTGTTTATAGATTTTCTGATGATGCCCATTCTAACTGGTGTGAGGTGATAGGAATGCAGGAGATTTCTGTGCATTAATTTTATATCCTGCTACTTTTCCAGATTCATTGATTAGCTCTAGTAGTTTTCTGGTAGCATCTTTGGGATTCTCTGTGTATAGTATCATGTCATCTGCAAACAGTGACAGTTTTACTTCTCCTTTTCCGATTTGGATTCCTTTTATTTCTTTTTCTTCTCTGATTGCTGTGGCTAAAACTTCCAAAACTATGTTGAATAATACTGGTGAGAGTGCAGGTGCCCATATAATCTTAATATTTGGGCTTGGGACCCTATTAAGAACTTCAGGGGATCTGAGATTTTTACTCTATGTGCTAGTTATCTAGTTAGTCTTCCACAGTTTCATGGATGCTTGTAGAAGACAGGTGACCCCTGTGTAAGGTGTGCAGGATAGTTTATTACAGCAAGAGCAGTAGCCTGAGTTAGGCATTTTTGCACCATTTCCCCAAACCCCAATTCTCACAGGGTGACACGAGGGCCAGTTTATACCCATATATACAGTGGGCTCCTTTATAGAAAAGGCATCTTGGGCTTAGGGAGCAAGAATTTTTTTTATAAAGCACTATAATTCTATAAGCATATGTGCCCTTCCAGAAGGAAACATTTTTACTACACTGGACAGTAAGCAAATTGTCCTTTGCTCTGAAGGGAGACACTATCTCTATCTTCCAAGGCAGTTTGCTAAACAAACATCCTAGAAAACACAGTTCAGAACAAAGGGCAATCAGTGCCCTGTGTGCAAGTTGTGCAGAAATGCAAGAAACTCTTGGAGACTTGTCCCTCTCAACAGCCCCTATTTGGAATTGGTCTTTTACAGTGACTCCTCCCTCCCACCCCCATAGCTAGCTGAGTTCCCCTTTTTCTGGGAACAAGTTGCATTTTTAGCTGATGACTTCTCCCCAGTTTGATACCTTCCCTTCTCGTTCACAGCTTAATAGCTGGCACTTCAAAGAAATATATACATTTTCCACCCTATTGCCCCAACACTAACACAGAGCTAAATTCTCTCTCTTGTTTCATGACTCTTCAAGTAGAATTTTATCGATTGTGGTTGTCTGTATATAGCTATACAACTTAGGTACCATAATTTGTTTAAAGCACTTAGTCACTCCCCCATCCATCCTGTTCTTCTCAGTTTCCCAAGGTTGTGCGTGTGTGTGTAATGATACAAAAGATTATGGTATTAAAGTCAAGTGCCAGAGTATTCCAGCCATTGTGCCGAAAGTTGGGGTGGTTATTGGATTCATGCTTAGAATGTTCTGTGTAAGGAGCCTATAGTGCAAATGAGAGGCCAAACAAGAGTGGATAAAAGGGAACAGGAAGAGGAATCAGGAACTGACTCCAAACAAAAACACCATCCGGAGGAAACAGGATAGGCCTGTCCAGACACTGGAAACTGTAATGAGGAAGGAAAAGCAATTACCAGAACAGATGGGCGGAAACAGAGCAACTAACAGAGGTGGAACCATGTTTATTTGAGAAAGTGTGTCTGGGGATTTGGGGGGCTGAGTAGATTTTGTGGTTATTCCCCATAGCTCCTGGATCCATGATGATATAATGTGTAAATACTTAACAGGCAAGCATGCACTCCTGTAAACAATCAAGATGTTTCTTAAACCTTTGATTCCCTGTCCCTTGTGACTTCCTGTGGGTTTTTTTTTTATAGATGTATGTTTTTATTTCAATGGATACTAACTTGATTTATTCGTTTCCCAAAATACTTAAAATATTTGCGTTCCTAGAGAATTGTACAAGTTTATGGCGATGATTAGAAAGGATATTACAACAGGTCTGTCCTAGAAAATATGTGACAGATGGTTGTGGAACATTAAAAAAGAGAACTGTTAAGCCTACAATGCAATATCTCATTGTCTGCTGTGTTTTTGTAAAAGTTTGCAGAGTGAGACATATGTTATTGTTTCATCTCTTTTGATATAACTGAATTCCTTCAAACACATACAATTAAAAAATAGTCCACTCTTGAGTAAATTGTCTGTACATGAATAAAAATGCAATCTCATAGATGAGTTTTGTGTTTCCCAGCTGTCCATGAGATTATTATGTATATTAAATTATATACTCTCTACTCTGCATTCCATGAGAGCTACAAATGAAAAGATTTAGCCATTTTAAAATTTCTTATTGAAGTAAAGGCCTCACTTATTATTCATCAGCTATAAAAACTTTATAACTCTTCAATATTTTGAGGCATTTGGGTGGATAAACTAACTCTAATTTTAGTAGTTTATTCATCTAGTTGCTTTAACAAAGGTAGAGCACCTCTTTCATACCCTAAATTAAACATCAAGTGCAATATTTTTTAAATGACTAGAATCATTGAAATTTAGAGTGGGAAACCATTTAATTTTCTTAAGGTGAGTAAGAAAACTGCAACTCAGTGATTGAGCAATTATCATATTCCCAAAAGATCTGCCCAGCTAGAAGTGCATTAAAACGACTTTTTCAGACACTTAAGGGTCTTTCTATAACATGTAGACTTTTCTATTTGTGATTCCTATAGGGAGTTGAATCTAAATTTATTCAATTAAGTAGTGCCTGAACAGATGTTTGTATATCACTTTTCATCTGACCAGTGGGCATTTCTTTTTTAATCAATTCCTTTTTTTAAATTCAATATTTGTATATATTACAAAATGATCACCACAATAAGTCTAGTTAGCATCTGTCACTATAGATAGTTACAATTTTTTTTTCTTGTGATGAGAACTTTTAAGACCTACTCTCAGCATCTTTCAGATAAACAATACACTATTATTAACTATGGTCACCATGTGATATATTACATCCCCATGACTTATTTATTTTATAACTGAAAGTTTGTACCTTTTGATCCCCTTCATTCATTTTGCCAACCCTTTACCCCCCACCTCTGGCAACCACCAATCTGTTCTCTGTATCTATGACCTTGGGTTTTTTGTTTGTTTGTTTGCTTGTTCTTTTATATTCCACATATAAGTGAGATTATATGGCATTTGTCTTTTTCTACCTGACTTATTTCACTTAGGATAACACCCACAAGTTCCATCCATGTTGTCACAAATAGCAAGATTTTCTTTTTTGTGGCTGAATAATATTCTATTATATATAAATATACATATCACATTTACTCTAGGATTTTACTCTGTATTACTATTCCAGATGAATATTTAAAATCCTTCAATCATTCTTATAATAAAAAGGAGACTTTTCTTTGTGAGCAAGTCTATTTTTCAAGTCAAAATATAGAAAGCTGAAGCTCTAAACTGAACGTAAGTTAAACTTAAATTTTATCATGTTAGGAGGCCAACAAACCTGATGGCTTTTCAAAGTCTTTATAGAGATTGGTGAAAAAGACCCCACAGTGAATTAATTTGATTACTTAAGATTATTATGTCTCTACTTAGAGTGTCTGTGGAATGTTTATGAGCCTGAAATACTTAGAGATGTCTACATTTTATCATATTTTTCTCTTTTCAGTATTCTTTTTTTTTTTTTTGGCCATGCCGCATGGCTTATGGGATCTTAGTTCCCTCATCAGGGATTGAACTCAGGCCATGGCAGTGAAAGCCCAGAATCCTAACCACTAGGCCACCAGGGAACTCCCTCTTTTCATTATTCTTGTTAAACTAAGTGCCCTGGATACTTTAATCTTTTTTAGAATCACAAATCCTTCTTTGGAATCTTAGCAGATGAAACTTCTTTATGTAGAGGGAACTCATGGTGGAAAGTCTGCTCCTTAGTATTGGCAGCTACCAGACTTTTTGCCCCCTTCAATATGCAGGCTTTTCCCTAAAACTTCTGCTATACATGCCTTCAAATACTACCGTGTGATCATATTGCCATTATAAGGTACAATTGTATGTGTCTTCCATCAGCACTTTTTTTTTTGAGGAACCTCATACTGTTTTCCATAGTGGCTATGACACCGAGGATAGTCATCAGTAGTTAAACCCATTAAACTATAATTTGCTTAAGAAATAATGAACCATAATCTGCCTTCACTGATCAAGCTTGCTTTAATTATTTCTACAAAAACTTGCATGTCCTCCAAGCCTAAACAGTAAGGTGTTTGCCCAAGTTGTTTTTCAGCAACTTGGAGTCAGCTGCATCTAGTTTGGGCTTGAGCCAGTTAAGACTGGTTGAGACCATTGACCTTCCAACTGGGCATGCATGAGCGTCTGTTTGGTGACCTTCTGATGTCAAAGAGCCAAAAACTCCACCCTCAGAACATGCTAACAGAGCCATTTTCATCCCATTAAGAAGCTTGTGGCTTACGTGCACCTGTTGCTCCTGCGAAGATGACAATTACCTCACCTTTTTCTTATCTTCAATCACCTTTCCCCGAGCTCCCCAGGCCTCAGCTCTATCCCATAAATACCCCGAGCCCCCAGCCTTGGGGGGAGGCAGATTTGCTATTTGGTCTTCCGTCTTCTGGCTTGATTACCTTATGAGTAAACCTTTTCTCTGTTGCAAACCTCAGCAGACTCTGCATTTGGCTTGCTGCACATCCAACAAATGAATCTGGTTCAGTAAGAGCTATACCAATTTATATTCCTACCAACAGTGTACAAGGGTTCCTTTCTCTCCACATCCTCCACAGCATTTGTTATCTTTGTATTTTTGATATTAGGTATCCCAACAGCTGTGAAGTGATATTTCTTTGCAGTTTTTATTTGCATTTCTCTGATGATAAGTGATGTTGAGCACCTTTCATAAACCTGTTGGCCATTTGTATGTCTTCTTTTCCGAGAAACATCTATTCAGTTCCTTTGTCCATTTTAAAATCAGGTTGTTGTTTTTTTTTTGCTATTGAATTGTAGGAGTTCCTTATATATTTTGGATATTAATCCTTTATCACATATATGGTTTGCAAATATTTTTGCCCATTCTGTAGGTTGCCTTTTCATTTTGTTGATTGTTTCCCTTGCTGTGCAGATCTTTTTGGTTTGATATAGTCCCACTTATCTAATTTTGCCTGTGCTTTTGGTGTTGTATCCAGAAATCATTGCAAAAGCCAATGTCAAGATGCATTTTGTCTATGTTTTCTTCTAGGAGTTCTGTGGTTTCAGGTCTTATGTTTAAGTCTTTAATACATTTGAGTCAATTTTTGTGTATGGTGTAAGATAAGGGTCCAAATGTCTTCTTTTTTTTTTTTAAAGATTTATTTATTTTTTTATTGATTGATTGATTGATTGCTATGTTGGGTCTTCGTTCCTGTGCGAGGGCTTTTCTCTAGTTGCGGCGAGTGGGGACCACTCTTCATTGCAGTGCGCGGGCCTCTCACTATCGCGGCCTCTCTTGTTGCGGAGCACAGGCTCCAGACGCGCAGGCTCAGTAGTTGTGGCTCATGGGCCCAGTTGCTCCGCGGCATGTGGGATCTTCCCAGACCAGGGCTCGAGCCCGTGTCCCCTGCATTAGCAGGCAGATTCTCAACCACTGCGCCACCAGGGAAGCCCCCAAATGTCTTCTATTAGCATTTTATCTGTGGTCCTTAGACCAAAAACCCATGTTATAATGGCCCTGAAGTAAGCTATGGGATTTTATAATTATATTTTGTATTATTTATAAACTATCTTTTCCTCCAAATCCATTTACTATCTATAAGACTTCTTTTTTTTTTTTTTTTTCATGGATTTTTTTTTTTATTTTTTATTTATTTATTTATTTATTTATGGCTGTGCTGGGTCTTTCGTTTCTGTGCGAGGGCTTTCTCTAGTTGTGGCAAGTGGGGGCCACTCTTCATCACGGTGCGCGGGCCTCTCACTATCGCGGCCTCTCTTGTTGCGGAGCACAGGCTCCAGACGCGCAGGCTCAGTAGTTGTGGCTCACGGGCCCAGTTGCTCCGCGGCATGTGGGATCTTCCCAGACCAGGGCTCGAACCCGTGTCCCCTGCATTGGCAGGCAGATTCTCAACCACTGCGCCACCAGGGAAGCCCAAGACTTCTTTATACTAGTTGAAATTTTGTGTTAATCAGTTCATATTAAATGTTTACACATCTTTCCTCCTTTTCTCTTTCCAAATATTTCTTTCTTATCATAGTCTTCCAAACTCTAAGATTAGATTTTTTTTCTTTTTAAATCGTGCAGTTTTCTTTTTAAAAGTCAAACCTAAATTCATAGTCTTTGATAAAATTTTGAATTAATCTAGGTCAATTGCCCAGAAAATCATGGTAAAATACACATAACATGAGGATAACCATTTAATCCATTTTTAAATATACAAATTCAGTGACAATATATTCACAATGTTGTGCAATCATCACTGATTAACTTAAAAATAAGAGTGATACCATTTATTGAACTCCTTTCATATGTATTTATTTTATTCATTTTTCAAAAGCCCAGTGAGGTTACAACTGGTCATCTTCCCAAGGTCATGTAACTGGGAAGTGGCAGACCTGGGTTCCAGCCCACATCTTTCTGATTGACTCAAAATCCTATGTTCCTTTTTTTAAATTTGCGTAAGGTTAAAACTTGTATTAATGTAATGCATGCACATATTTGAAGAATTAAATAGAAAACAAAATTATAAAAATAATGGAGGAAAAAAATAGAATAATTTGTTGATGGCCTTAATATACGGAAGAGCTTCTTCTTAAGATACCAAAAGCAGGGAATTCCCTGGCTGTCCAGTGGTTAGAACTCGGTGCTTTCACTGCTGGGGGCCTGGGTTTGATCCCTGGTCGGGGAACTAAGATCCCCTCAAGCTCTGCGGCAAAAAAAAAAAAAAAATGTGTATATATATATATATATATATATATATATGTATGTATATATATATATATATATATATATATATACACACACACATACCAAAGCAAAGGACAAAAAGGCAATATTTTGATAAATTTGACTACATTAAATTTAAAATTTTGTTTGATTGAAAAAATACCACAAACAAATGTAAAGAAATGGATAGACTGATAGAAAATATTTGCATTGTATATAACAGGCAAAGGTCTCTAAGCCAGAATATATATTCATATATATGTATGAATATATTTGTGTGTATATCTATTTGTACATGTATATCTATCTATCTATCTATCTATCTATCTATCTATCTATCTATCTACCTCCTTTACATCAATAAGAAAAAGATAAACAACTCAACAGAAAAGTAAGCAAATGATATGAAAAAGCAATTCATATCATTGGAGACAAGATACAAATAGTCAATAAACATATGAGAAGATGCTAAACCTCACTGGTAATCAGGGAAATGAATGTTGAAACAAAAATAAGACACAACTTTTCAACAAGCATATTGGTAAAAATTTAAAAGTTTACTGTATCAGGTTTGGTAAGATTATAGGAAAATGGACTTTGTCTTACTTGCTGGTGAAAGTGTAATCGGTAAAACAACTTTGAGGGTAATTTGGAAGTTCATATTCCTCATGACCCAGCAGTTCCACTCTACGCACTTATGCTGGAGAAGCCCTAACACATATATGCAAGCAAAACTCATAAAAAGGTATTTATTGCATCATTTTTACAATGAAACATTAGAAAAAACTAACACATTCACTGGAAGAAAAATGGCTAAATAAACTGTAGCTATATATACTATGCGGCATTTTAGAAAATGGTAGCTTTATATATACTAGGTGACGTACATTTCAGTTAATCCAGGATAGCCCCACTTTGTACTTGTTCCCCTATTCACACTCAACAGTGCCACATTGGATAGCTCTCTAACCTATTTTGGGGTGGGGAAAAAAGGGCAGGAAACCTAAAGACACACAGACAAGGCACCACAAACTGGGTGGCTTAAAATAACAGTAATTTACTGTCTCATAGTTCTGGAGGCTCGAAGTTCAATATCAAAGTGTCATAGGGGCCATGCTCCTTGTAAAAGCTATAGCGGACTCCTTCCTCTTCCTCTGGGAATAGTTTTCTTAGCTTTTGGTGGCCCCAGGTGTTCTTTGGCTTATGGCAGCATAACTCCAATCCTCCATCTTCATATGATTTTCCCTGTGTATGTGTCTACCTTCATGTCCAAATTTCCCTTTTTATAAGGATACCAGTCATATTGGATTAGGATGCACATAAGGACCATGATTAGCTGTATGTAAAGACCCTATTCCCAAGTAAGGTCACATTATGAAATCCTGGGGGCTAAGACTTCAACATATCTTTTTTGGTGGGGGGATGCAATTCAACCCATAGAAAATAGTATATCACATATGGAAACACACAAAGAACAATGCCATACATTTTCAAGAGTTTATATGTATATATGTAAACACAGATGAAAATATTTAGAAACATACACACTGAACTGATAAAACGGTGTCTGCTGCTGGTGGTGGATATCCATAGTAGATTTTAGCCTGTAGCCTTATCTGCAATGTTTACATTTTTACAAGAAAATACATTACTGAAGTAATTTTTAAAAATCAAATAGTTCAGAAAAGTTTTCATGAAAAACAGTGGAACCCTGCCCCATCTTTCTCTATTTCTTTGTCCCATTTCCAGAGGGTTCCACTTTTAAGTCTTAGCTCTTTCTCTTAGTAGTTACCTTCATTAATTTAAATAACATGCTTAAGAAAATATAATAATTTCTGCCCCATAGGATTATTGAGGGATAGAAATGAATTATTACATATCAAGAACTTAGAACTGTGTTTGGCATATTAGGACCTTTTTACAACTGAGGTATAATTGACATACAAAATTATATTAGTTTCACAAATACAGTATAATCCATATTTGTATATATTGTGAAATGTTCACCACAATAAGTCTAGTTAACATCCACCAGCATTCACAGTTACAGAAATTTTTTTCTTATAATGAGAACTTTTAAGATCTACTCTCTAAACAACTTTCAAATATACCGTTTAGTATTATTACCTACAGTAGCCATGCTGTACATTACATCCCCAGGACTTATTTATTTTGCAACTGAAGTTTGTACTTTTTGACTCGCTTCACCCATTGTGCCCACCTCTACCACATTAATGCTTAAAACAGGTTGGCTACTAGTATTTTCATTATACCACTGTTTTGTCATAAATCAAGTTTAGACATTACTTATTGACTTCCCCTGTGTTAAAGGTGGATTTAGAGCTTTTATATCATCTCTCCCCTCTCTCATCCTCTCAATTGCTTAATCTTTTCAACTACTGATGAACTCAGTTTGAAGTTCTAAGTTGTTCTAATTCTCCCATTGCTTCTGCTTCAAACTCACCAGTATGTAATAGACTCTTGTCAGAATTACTGCAGTAGGGAATTCCCTGGCCGTCCAGTGGTTAGGACTCTGCACTCTCACTGCTGAGGGCCTGGGTTCAATCCCTGGTCAGGGAACTAAGATCCCGCAAGACACACAGCAAAAAGAAAAAAAAAAGGAGAATTATTGCAGTGAAATTTGGAAGAGAATCTGGTTGCCTTGATAGTGAAGTGGTTTTTTCATTTCTTGCTGAAGCTCACCCTTTCTTGGCCCTTTCTTTTGTAAATTGAACTAAGCTATTACTGTGCTTACTATTCTGTTTCCCTCCAGCTTATAGAGATCTAGTGTCAGAGTGCTGACCTAACGGATACTGTGAACAATCAGTATTTGTTGATAGATTGAAAGCTCTGTTATTGTTATCTTTATAGTAATGCATGTTTTAGTCTTCCCAAGTTAAAAAGAGCTCCCTGAGAAAGCCTACTCACAGCCCACATGCATCATTTCATTCTCCTATGTGCTACTTAATGAATTTGGCTTTGCCAAATTAAATGGTGTGTTAGCTTCCCTTTGGGTTATGATTTTACTCATGACTGTAAAACTGTAAACACGGAACAAAGGGTGTTGCTCGCTACCCAGTTATACAAAGATTAACCCACTGCAGTCGCTGACCAACAGTACACTTAGTGCTCCAGACAGAGGCAATGAAGATAACAGGATGCTCTGTGCTTTGGACAAGCACTCCCCTTAGATAGTTAGATGTACATCTCAGGAAGAATTTTTGTGAACCCAGATTCTTGCATCTTCCCACACATAGAAAAGCACTGAAATCATTAACTTGAGATACCTGTTCTTTATGACTAGTAAGCATCCTTTACCAAGGTGTGTACCTGACTGCGCATATTCCCCAGCCAAAACACACATAAACAAGCTTCTCTCCCTGCCTCTTTGAAACAGCTTCCTCAGAGCTACTGAGTGGCTGTTTCCTGGGTTATAGGCCTCAGTAAGGTCCCTGAATAAAACTTAAACTCACAAACCTTATGTTGTGCAGTTTCCTTTAAGTCAACATGACTTTAGTTACAACTACCATTATCCTGACCCACAGGGCTACCCTGCTTCCACGTTAACCTTCTGGAGCAAGAATGGACAAAAGCCTTTTTCCCTTCAGATAGAATTGAAACAGACTGAAATATTTTAGATAACTCACAAAATGAAAATGAGCACAGAGTACAAGGAACATCAGTGGTCTGGCTGACAAAGAAGAGACATCATATTTTGCAAGCCAGGGTTTTACATTCCTTTCACATCCAGTCTGAGGGATTTACTGTATTTCCCCCTAATTGAATAGCATTAAGTGCCTTAAAATAGCCTCTCATACATAAAGTGATCTTCTTATAGTAAAGCTCTAGTAGTGTGATATTATAATGCAATAATCATATAGCAGAATGATCCACGAAGAAAGGAAGAAGATATAGCACTCAGCTGAGTATTACATGACCTGGATTCTACTAATCTTTCTTCCAATTATTGAGGTAGAACTCTCTGACCTTGGGAAAGTCAACTTTTCTGAATCTCAAATTTCCTTATCTAAAGAATGGGCATGCTAATATTTACACTACCTATCTCTCCGGGTTGTTCAAATAATTGTCAAGGCAACAATTTATTGCAAGCATAGTCAAAGTGTCTTTCAATCTTGCTCAAGGGAACTTGAAGAAAGTCCTTTCATAGATTTCTTGCACAGACAATTTTTCTAACAAGAATACATAGCTAGATAACATTTTTAGGAAAAATAAATACAAGGAAAAATGTCTGGGTACAGTTTATCAGGCTCCTCATATGCAAGTTACTCCTCACAAAACTGGGTGGGGAAATCTAGTATTTATATAGGCTCTTTATTTTAAAACATTTTATTTTAGTTCAAATAAACAGTTGATCCTTGAACAACGCAGGGTTGGGGGCACTGACCCGCCACACAGTTGAAAATTTATGTACAGCTTTACAGTTGGCCCTCCCTATCTGTGGTTCTACATCCTCAGATTCAACCAACTGCAAATCTCACAGTACAGAACATATTCATTGCAAAAAAAGTCATGTATAAGCGGACCCATGCAGTTTAAACTTGTGTTGTTCGAGAGTCAACCGTATGCAAAATTAAGGAGAATAGTACAAATCACCTTACTTCAGTGGGTATCAACACACAGTCATTCTTATTCATGTACACTCCTATATACTCCCCTCCCAAACTGGATAATTTTAACGTGAATTCCAGATTTCACCTATAGATGTATAGGAGATCAGAACATGTCACCCCAAAATATGCCACTCTGGCATAAGGATTATTTTGCGCTGAAGACTCAAATGAGCTCTCAGCCATCCTCCTATGTTCCTGAAAACAACATAAATTCCCCTTTTTGGAGGTGCCTTCCCCCACTTCCCATATGAGGAAGAGAATAACAACCTTATCACCCAAGACAAGATGGCGCTGAAAAAGAGTCTACATCAGCAAATCTTACTAACTAGCCTTTATCTACCACTAGTTTCCTCATATATTTGCCTTCCTACAATTTGCCACCTCTTGAAGCTCAAAGTCCCTTTCCTTTGTCTTGTCAGTTCTCTTTAAATGTAACCTCTTTTGGAGAATGGTATAAATGCTTACAAGCCTAGCTGTTTCTTTAGGGGTTTTCTCTTTTTATGAAGTCCCTTCATGCCACATAATACTTTTAGCATCAAATAAATGTGTATGACTTTTCTCCTGTTAATCTGTTGTCAGTTAATTTTGCAAAGCCTGCTGGAGAACCTATGAGAATAGAGGAACATTTTCCTCCACAACAGAAACCTGTTTGATGTTCTAAGATAGTCTCTCCCTTTCTCTTTCTTTTTCTCTTTCTCTGTCTCTCTCTCTCTTCTTCTTCTGCTTCTTCTCTCCATCTCTCTGTCTCTTCATTTTCTTGTCGATGTTGAAGAACCCAAGTTGTTTGTATTTGCATAGAATTTCCCATGTTCTGGATTTGGCCAGTTCCATCTCCATGTTTTTTCCTCTGACATGTTCTTCAATTCTCTGAATTTCCTGTAGTTAGAGGTAGGGGCTTGATCAGATTCAAATCTGATTTTTTTCCTCAAAATAGTTTATTGGTCGTACTATACATTCTCTATTGCATTACATCAACAGGCATAATAATTAATGTTCTCTCTTTTTGTGATGTTAATACTGATCTTTGGTTTCTGTTGATACTGGCCTAATCCATTCATTATAAAGTTTCCCACCAACTTTCCACCTAATGTTTTTAGCAGCTATTGACAATCATTTCCTAGATCCATTACTTCATTAAGGGATGTGTGATAATATCATAATTTTATCAATTCTTCTATATTTATAATCTAGAATTCTTCTATAAGGAAGATTTTTCCCACATAATTTCCCTGAGGGGGGGGATAACTTTTTATTAGCTGTATAAAATATAAACTTATTATAATTAGGTATATTTCCAATATTTTAAAGAAGATGCAATTAAGAGAGTAGATGAATAAGAAGAGAGAAGCATTAGAGAAGTGATTAACAAAATCTGGAGATTAGTTACTAGATCTATTAGTTTGCCCAACACAATACTAAAGCTTTGACTTTTCCCCCTTTAGTCTTTTCTATTTATTTATTTATTTCTATTCATTTTAATAGACTTTCATTTTTAGAGCAGTTTTACATTCGCAGCAAAACTGCGCAGAAGGTACAAGAGTTCCCATGTACCCCAAACTCCCCACACAGGTGTAGCCTCTCCCATTATTAACATCCTCCGATGAACCTGCACTGACACATCTTTATCTTCCAAAGTCCAGAGTTTACATTAGGGCTTGCTCTTGGTTTCTTTGACTTTTTATTTATTAAAATCTGTTGCCTGAATTTTTAAAAGCTTGTTTTCGTCTAAAATCTTGGAAAAGCAGAAAAACACATATAAGGAAATAAAAATCACCTGCACCCGCACTCAGGAAAAGACCACAGAAATATTTTGATATACAGATCTCCAGGTCTTTCTGTTCTTCCTCCCTTCTCTCTTCTTTCCTTATTTCTACCTCTCTTTCTCCCATTCTTTCTTTCTCCTTCCTTCCTTCCTTTTTTCCTTCCTTCCATCTTTCTTTTTTCTTTCTTCCTTCCTTCCTTCTTTCTGTCTTTTGTAACAGTTTTTCACCTATTTTCATTTTCCTATGTTGTTTTCTGACAGGAGTATTTTTAGTGGCTATATAGCATTTCATCACATACATACAATGCAGTTTAGTTAAGCATACTCAGTACTGGTTTATGGGTTGTTTCTGCTTCTTTGGCTGTTATAACTATTGCTGTGACTTTTTAAAAACTGTACCTATGCAATCATTTAAGTTCGTGCATGCTTTTCTCTGTAGCATAAAGTCTTAAGAGTAGAATTTTGGGGTCAAATGTATACATGTACATATTTCAAATTGAACTGATTTATACTTCCGCCAGTGCACTAATACATAATAAGATTATGTTTTTATAAAAAGAAATAGGAAAAAGCAACTACCAGTCACGCAGCTGACAGCTTCTAGAGGAGCTAAATCGATATTGCTTTCCATTTCCAAGGAATGGATGGTCACCAGTGTAAGGGATAAACTGGATTCATTCATTGTACAATTTAGAAAAAAAGGTATACTTGAAGCTCTAAGAAGTTCTGAAATCAAGTATTCCAATAGAAAGCGAGAGTCCGTATTGCACTTTTTATTACCAAATCTCATCTGTGATTCAATTCAAATATTTATGAGCAATGAATAATGAATCGAGTGTAATAAATAGTTATTTCTCTTAATGATTGATACTTATGTGAAAGAAGGCAAATATTCTCAGGGGATGAAGTGTGACTGGACCTCATGATTTCAACATGAATTTTTGTTTCTTATGCAACAAATTATGGTTTTGCAAGAACTTTTACTGTATTCTTATGTACTACAATACCTAGCACATAGAAAACACACTAAATATTTCTTGAATAGATTAAATAAATAAATAAACTATGTTTGGAGAAATAAAAAAGCAAGACCACATCTATGGCTGAGGATGGGGATTCCCCTGAAGGTCATGGAATCTATAGTCTGTTAGGAAGAAGTCTATCCTGGGAGAGAAAACAAGAATATAGGATATGGATGAAGGGAAACTGAAATCTACTCTGAGCTTCAAAGCATTTGATGTCTGGACTATAGGCACTAGCGTGTTAGAGCTGGCTTGTACTGGCTAGCAAGAACCAGTTACTACAATTTTCAGGAATCTTGTGAGTTGGTGGTTAAATTGTTAGTAGCTTAAAATCGGCCATGGTCAGACTATTTACACCATGGAAATCAATAAACACATAAATGGATACACTCCCGATTCCCCCAACCCCCAAGCCAATTAGACCTGTACTAGCACATCACTGACTCTAGGTAAATGAGACAGACTCACAGTACAGTGACATCCTAGACATCCCTCATCTGCCTGGGGCAGTCTCACTGGACACCAATTTTCCTGAGGTTATTATTAATAGCTCCCCTTTCACTGTTGAAAGTATCTAGTTTGGACAGTAAATATTTGGTTATTCTAGCTCAAGGGTACTCCCTTAAGGAGCAGTAAGCTGGCCCTGCAGGCCAGGTTCAGGGACTCCCGGTTCAAGACCCCAACTGGGACTTGGACCTATGGAGTTTGAGGAACACCATCTACAATTATCCTTTTGTTTAACATCTTTAATTCATTCCTCCAAACACTGGTGTTAATTAACAATTAATTTTCAGAAACTTTATTTCATTAATTTTAATGGGAAAAATTATGATGCCTTAAATCTCAACCCAAGAACCCATATAGAGCTTCCCTGGTGGCGCAGTGGTTGAGAATCTGCCTGCCAATGCAGGGGACACGGGTTCGAGCCCTGGTCTGGGAAGATCCCACATGGCGTGGAGCAACTAGGCCCGTGAGCCACAATTACTGAGCCTGCGCGTCTGGAGCCTGTGCTCCACAACAAGAGAGGCCGCGATAATGAGAGGCCCGTGCACCGCGATGAAGAGTGGCCCCCACTTGCCCCAACTAGAGAAAGCCCTCGCACAGAAACGAAGACCCAACACAGCCATAAATAAATAAATAAAATTAAAAAAAAAAAGAACCCGTATAATTTTGGCAGAAAAATGTAATAATTAAGTAATACAAATAATTGTATATAAGCAATAAACAACAATTTGAAAATATATACACATGACTTGTATATAAAGTGAAATGTAATGAAAGTTTATTGTACTTGCCAAAGGATGAATTAAAGACCTGGTGGTAGATGGTGGAGGAAGAAGCAGGGGAGTCCTTCTGGGAAGGTAGTGAAGAGGATACAAATGGACGTTCAGATATTCAAGATCAGAGTCAGATGCACTTGACAATTATCTCTTCTTTCTTGAGACTGATGCTCGAAGCAGCTCCTTGATCAACTTTCCAGCATGTACGACTGATTCAGAATTTTTCTTCATCTTCTCACCATTTACGAAAATTCTTACACACAATATGGTGAGCTCCCCTTAAAAACATTTTAAGCATTTTATTTTTTCTACCTTTTCATTCTGTTTACCACACACCTCTTTGTTCAATGGTTAGTATTCTTTTTTCTTCTTTCTGTACCATTTTCTTCCCACCAGTATTTGAACCATTTGGAGACTTATACTACTTTGCACTTGAGATGCTCTTAAAAATAAAGTTATGACACAAAAAAAAACCTTTAGGACAAAATTAAGGCTAAACAGAAAAGCCCTTCAAAAGAAACCGAAGAGTCTCTCTCCCTTAATGCACATGAAATCATACGCAATACAAAAATTAAACATAGCACACAATTCAGATTTGTTCCACATGATGTTCTTTAACTAGAAACTGTTGTGTCAAGAATGTTGGTGAGTGGGTCTTTGTCTGAAATCGTAATGTCAAGGTATTGCTGCTTATAGAATATTTCTTTAGGAGGTTTTTGAGTGAAAAAACAGTATACTGGAAGAATGAGTTGTCAGAAAAAATGACATTATGACTATCGTGGTGAAAAGCTGTAGACTGAAGAGTTACTATGGGTTAAGAATGATAACTACAAAAAATTTAGCCTTGTACACAACAATAGCAATGATGTGCTGCAATTCCCTTCTGAAATCTTTGAAGTATTTAGTAAAGTCTTGTTAAATGCGCCAGCCAAGTCTTGGCGCTAATCATTGGGAACAGAAGGAAGTGTGAGTGCCCATGCTTGGGATCAAACAACAAGAGAGAAGGGTTGGAGAGAGGGGCAAGATGGCGGAAGAGTAAGACGCGGAGATCACCTTCCTTCCCACAGATACAGTAGAAACACATTTACACGTGGAACTGCTCCTACAGAACACCCACTGAACGCTGGCAGAAGACGTCAGACCTCCCAAAAGGCAAGAAAATCCCCACGTACTAGGGTAGGGCAAAAGAAAAAAGAAATAACAGAGACAAAAGAATAGGGACGGGACCTGCAACAGTGGGAGGGAGCCGTGAAGGAGGAAAGGTTTCCACACACTAGGAAGCCCCTTCGTGGGCAGAAACTGCGGGTGGCAGAGGGGGGAAGCTTCGGAGTCACGGAGGAGAGCGCAGCCACAGGAGTGCGGAGGGCAAAGCGGAGAGATTCCCGCACAGAGGATCGGCGCCGAGCAGCACTCACCAGCCCGAGAGGCTTGTCTGCTCCCCCGCCGGCGCGGGCGGGGGTTGGGAGCTGAGGCTCGGGCTTCGGTGCTAGCCGGGAGGGAGTCCGGGAAAAAGCCTGCATCTGCTGAAGAGGCAAGAGACTTTTTCTTGCCTCTTTGTTTCACGGTGCGCAAGGAGAGGGGATTCAGAGCGCCGCCTTAACGAACTCCAGAGACAGGTGCGAGCCGCGGCTATCAGCGCGGATCCCACAGCAACAGGGGCGCAGAGGGAAAAATGGAGAGATTCCCGCACAGAGGCTCGGCGCCGAGCAGCACTCACCAGCCCGAGAGGCTTGTCTGCTCACCTGCC
The DNA here is from genome assembly GCF_965194805.1 of Balaenoptera borealis. NCBI lineage: Eukaryota > Metazoa > Chordata > Mammalia > Artiodactyla > Balaenopteridae > Balaenoptera > Balaenoptera borealis. Next base: position 114,867,762 of record NC_138864.1, read on the forward strand.
GGGGCGGGCGGGACTGGGAGCCGAGGCTCGGGCTTCGGTCGGATCGCAGGGAGAGGACTGGGGCTGGCGGCGTGACACAGCCTGAAGGGGCTAGTGTGCCACAGTTAGGCGGGAGGGAGCCCGAGAAAAAGTCTGCAGCCGCCGAAGAGGCAAGAGACTTTTTCTTGCCTCTTTGTTTCGTGGCGTGCAAGGAGAGGGGATTCAGAGCGCCGCCTAAATGAACTCCAGAGACGGGCGCGAGCCGCGGCTATCAGCACGGACCCCAGAGGCGGGCGCCAGCCGCGGCTAACAGCGCGGAACCCAGAGACAGGCGCGAGCCGTGGTTATCAGCACGGACCCCAGAGACGGGCAGGAGACGCTAGGCCTGCTGCTGCCACCACCAAGAAGCCTGTGTGCGAGCGCAGGTCACTCTCCACATCGCCCCTCCCGGGAGCCGGTGCAGCTTGCTGCTGCCGGGCTCCCGTGGTCCAGGGACAACTTCCCCGGGAGAACACACGGCATGCCTCAGGCTGGTGCAACGTCACGCCGGCCTCTGCCGCCGCAGGCTCGCCCCGCATCCGTACCCCTCCCTCCCCCCGCCTGAGTGAGCCAGAGCCCCCGAAGCAGCTGCTCCTTTAACCCTGTTCTGTCTGGGTGGGGAACGGACGCCCTCAGGCGACCTACATGCAGAGGCGGGGCCAAATCCAAAGCTGAACCCCCGGAGCTGTATGAACAAAGAAGAGAAAGGGAAATCTCTCCCAGCAGCCTCAGGAGCAGCGGATTAAAGCTCCACAAACAACTTGATGTGCCTGCATCTGTTGACTACCTGAATAGACAACGAATCATCCCAAATTCAAGAGGTGGACTTTGGGAGCAGGATATATTAATTTTTCCCCTTTTCGTTTTTTTGTGAGTGGATATGTGTATGCTTCTCGGTGAGATTTTGTCTGTATAGCTTTGCTTTCACCATTAGTCCTAGCGTTAGGTCCGTCCGTTTTTTTTTTTTTTTAACTTAAAAAAAATTTTTTTTTTCCTAATAAATGTTTTCTTAATAATTTTTTCCTTATTTTCTATTTTTAGAAATTAAAAAAAATTTTTTAATAAGTTTTTTCATATTTTTTTATTTAAAAAAAATTAAAAAAATTTTTTTCTTAATAAATTTTTTTCTTAAAAATTTTTTTCTTATTTTTTATTATAAAAATTAATAAATCTATCTTTAAAAATTGGAAAAAAAATTTTTCTGAATACATTTACTCTTAATAATTTTTTTTTCTTATTTTTTATTATAATAGCTTTATTTTATTTTATTTTATCCTCTTTCTTTCTTTCTTTCTATTTTTTTCTCCCTTATACTCTGAGCTGTGTGGATGAAAGGCTCTTGGTGCTCCAGCCAGGCATCAGGGCTGTGCCTCTGAGGTGGGAGAGCCAACTTCAGGACACTGGTCCACAAGAGACCTCCCAGCTCCACGTAATACCAAATGGTGAAAATCTCTCAGAGATCTCCATCTCAACATCAAGACCCAGCTTCACTCAACGACCAGCAAGCTACAGTGCTGGAAACCCTATGCCAAACAACTAGCAAGACAGGAACATAGCCCAATCCATTAGCAGAGAGGCTGCCTAAAATCATAATAAGGCCACAGACACCCCAAAACACACCACCAGACGTGGACGTGCCCACCAGAAAGACAAGATCCAACCTCATCCAACAGAACACAGGCATTAGTCCCCTCCACCAGGAAGCCTACACAACCCGCTGAACCAAACTTAGCCACTGGGGACAGATACCAAAAACAACGGGAACTATGAACCTGCAGCCTGTGGAAAGGAGACCCCAAACAGAGTAAGATAAGCAAAATGAGAAGACAAAAAAACAGACAGTAGGTGAAGGAGCAGGGTCAAAACACACCAGAACTAACAAATGAAGAGGAAATAGGCAATCTACCTGAAAAAGAATTCAGAATAATGATAGTAAAGATGATCCAAAATCTTGGAAAGAGAATAGACAAAATGCAAGAAACATTTAACAAGGATGTAGAAGAGCTAAAGAGGAACCAAGCAATGATGAAAAACACAATAAATGAAATTAAAAATACTCTAGACGGGATCAATAGCAGAATAACTGAGGCAGAAGAATGGATAAGTGACCTGGAAGATAAAATAGTGGAAATAACTACTGCAGAGCAGAATAAAGAAAAAAGAATGAAAAGAACTGAGGACAGTCCCAGAGACCTCTGGGACAACATTAAACTCACCAACATTCGAATTATAGGGGTCCCAGAAGAAGAAGAGAAAAAGAAAGGGACTGAGAAAATATTTGAAGAGATTATAGTTGAAAACTTCCCTAATATGGGAAAGGAAATAGTTAATCAAGTCCTGTAAGCACAGAGAGTCCCATACAGGATAAATCCAAGGAGAAACACGCCAAGACACATATTAATCAAACTATCAAAAATTAAATGTAAAGAAAACATATTAAAAGCAGCAAGGGAAAAACAACAAATAACACACAAGGGAATCCCCATAAGGTTAACAGCTGACCTTTCAGCAGAAACTCTGCAAGCCAGAAGGGAGTGGCAGGATATACTTAAAGTGATGAAGGAGAAAAACCTACAACCAAGGTTACTCTACCCAGCAAGGATCTCATTCAGATTTGATGGAGAAATTAAAACCTTTACAGACAAGCAAAAGCTGAGAGAGTTCAGCACCACCAAACCAGCTTTACAACAAATGCTAAAGGAACTTCTCTAGGCAAGAAACACAAGAGAAGGAAAACACCTACAACAACAAACCCAAAACATTTAAGAAAATGGGAATAGGAACATACATATCAATAATTACCTTAAATGTAAATGGATTAAATGCTCCCACCAAAAGACACAGACTGGCTGAATGGATACAAAAACAAGACCCATATATATGCTGTCTACAAGAGACCCACTTCAGACCTAGAGACACATACAGACTGAAAATGAGGGGATGGAAAAAGATATTCCATGCAAATGGAAATCAAAAGAAAGCTGGAGTAGCAATTCTCATATCAGACAAAACAGACTTTAAAATAAAGACTTACAAGAGACAAAGAAGGACACTATATAATGATCAAGGGATCGATCCAAGAGGAAGATATAACAATTGTAAGTATTTATGCACCCAACATAGGAGCACCTCAAAACATAAGGCAAATACTAACAGCCATAAAAGGGGAAATCGACAGGAACACAATCATAGTAGGGGACTTTAACACCCCACTTTCACCAATGGACAGATCATCCAAAATGAAAATAAATAAGGAAACACAAGCTTTAAATGATACATTAAACAAGATGGACTTAATTGCTATTTATAGGACATTCCACCCAAAAACAACAGAATACACATTTTTCTCAAGTGCTCATGGAACATTCTCCAGGATAGATCATATCTTGGGTCACAAATCAAGCCTTGGTAAATTTAAGAAAATTGAAATCGTATCAAGTATCTTTTCCGACCACAACACTATGAGACTAGATATCAATTACAGGAAAAGATCTGTAAAAAATACAAACACATGGAGGCTACACAATACACTACTTAATAACGAAGTGATCATTGAAGAAATCAAAGGGGAAATCAAAAAATACCTAGAAACAAATGACAATGGAGACACGACGACCCAAAACCTATGGGATACAGCAAAAGCAGTTCTAAGAGGGAAGTTTATAGCAATACAAACCTACATCAAGAAACAGGAAACATCTCGAATAAACAACCTAACCTTGCACCTAAAGCAATTAGAGAAAGAAGACCAAAAAGCCCCAAAGCTAGCAGAAGGAAAGAAATCATAAAGATCAGATCAGAAATAAATGAAAAAGAAATGAAGGCAACAATAGCAAAAATCAATGAAACTAAAAGCTGGTTCTTCGAGAAGATAAACAAAATTGACAAACCATTAGCTAGACTCATCAAGAGAAAAAGGGAGAAGACTCAAATCAATAGAGTTAGAAATGAAAAAGGAGAAGTAACCACTGACACTGCAGAAATACAAACGATCATGAGAGATTACTACAAGCAACTCTATGCCAATAAAATGGACAACTTGGAAGAAATGGACAGATTCTTAGAAATGCACAACCTACCGAGACTGAACCAGGAAGAAATAGAAAATATGAACAGACCAATCACAAGCACTGAAATGGAAACTGTGATTAAAAATCTTCCAACAAACAAAAGCCCAGGACCAGATGGCTTCACTGGCGAATTCTATCAAACATTTAGAGAAGAGCTAACACCTATCCTTCTCAAACTCTTCCAAAATATTGCAGAGGAAGGAACACTCCCAAACTCATTGTACGAGGCCACCATCACCCTGATACCAAAACCAGACAAAGATGTCACAAAGAAAGAAAACTACAGGCCAATATCACTGATGAACATAGATGCAAAAATCCTCAACAAAATACTAGCAAACAGAATCCAACAGCACATTAAAAGAATTATACACCATGATCAAGTGGGGTTTACCCCAGGAATGCAAGGATTCTTCAATATACGCAAATCAATCAACATGATACATCATATTAACAAACTGAAGGAGAAAAACCATATGATCATCTCAATAGATGCAGAGAAAGCTTTCGACAAAATACAACACCCATTTATGATAAAAACCCTCCAGAAAGTAGGCATAGAGGGAACTTTCCTCAACATAATAAAGGCCATATATGACAAACCCACAGCCAACATTGTCCTCAATGGTGAAAAACTGAAACCATTTCCACTAAGATCAGGAACAAGACAAGGTTGCCCACTCTCACCACTATTATTCAACATAGTTTTGGAAGTGTTAGCCACAGCAATCAGAGAAGACAAAGAAATAAAAGGAATCCAAATTGGAAAAGAAGAAGTAAAGCTGTCACTGTTTGCAGATGACATGATACTATACATAGAGAATCCTAAAACTGCCACTAGAAAACTACTAGAGCTAATCAATGAATTTGGTAAAGTAGCAGAATACAAAATTAATGCACAGAAATCTCTTGCATACCTATATACTAATGATGAAAAATCTGAAAGTGAAATTAAGAAAACACTCCCGTTTACCATTGCAACAAAAAGAATAAAATATCTAGGAATAAACCTACCTAAGGAGACAAAAGACCTGTATGCAGAAAATTATAAGACACTGATGAAAGAAATTAAAGATGATACAAACAGATGGAGAGATATACCATGTTCTTGGATTGGAAGAATCAACATTGTGAAAATGACTCTACTACCAAACGCAATCTACAGATTCAATGCAATCCCTATCAAACTACCACAGGCATTTTTCACAGAACTAGAACAAAAAATTTCACAATTTGTATGGAGACAAAAAAGACCCCGAATAGCCAAAGCAATCTTGAGAACGAAAAATGGAGCTGGAGGAATCAGGCTCCCTGACTTCAGACTATATTACAAAGCTACAGTAATCAAGACAGTTTGGTACTGGCACAAAAACAGAAATATAGATCAATGGAACAGGATAGAAAGCCCAGAGATAAACCCACACACATATGGTCACCTTATCTTTGATAAAGGAGGCAAGCATATACCGTGGAGAAAAGACAGTCTCTTCAATAAGTGGTGCTGGGAAAATTGGACAGGTACATGTAAAAGTATGAAACTAGAACACTCCCTGACACCATACACAAAAATAAACTCAAAATGGATTAAAGACCTAAATGTTAAGCCAGATACTATCGAACTCTTAGAGGAAAACATAGGCAGAACACTCTATGACATAAATCGCAGCAAGATCCTTTTTGACCCAGCTCCTAGAGAAATGGAAATAAAAACACAAATAAACAAATGGGACCTAATGAAACTTAAAAGCTTTTGCACAGCAAAGGAAACCATAAACAAGACCAAAAGACAACCCTCAGAATGGGAGAAAATATTTGCCAATGAAGCAACTGACAAAGGATTAATCTCCAAGATTTACAAGCAGCTCATGCAGCTCAATAACAAAAAAACAAACAACCCAATCCAAAAATGGGCAGAAGACCTAAACAGACATTTCTCCAAAGAAGATATACAGATGGTCAACAGACACATGAAAGAATGCTCAACATCCTTAATCATTAGAGAAATGCAAATCAAAACTACAATGAGGTATAATCTCACACCGGTCAGAATGGCCATCATCAAAAAGTCTAGAAACAATAAATGCTGGAGAGGCTGTGAAGAGAAGGGAAGCCTCTTGCACTGTTGGTGGGAATGTAAATTGATACAGCCACTATGGAGAACAGTATGGAGGTTCCTTAAAAAACTAAAAATAGAACTACCATACGACCCAGCAATCCCACTACTGGGCATATACCCTGAGAAAACCATAATTCAAAAAGAGTCATGTACCAAAATGTTCATTGCAGCTCTATTTACAATAGCCCGGACATGGAAGCAACCAAAGTGTCCATCATCGGATGAATGGATAAAGAAGATGTGGCACATATATACAATGGAATATTACTCAGCCGTAAAAGGAAATGAAATGGAGGTATTTGTAATGAGGTGGATGGAGTTAGAGTCTGTCATACAGAGTGAAGTAAGTCAGAAAGAGAAAAATACAGTATGCTAACACATATATATGGACTCTAAGGGAAAAAAAAAAAAAAAAGGACATGAAGAACCTAGTGGCAAGATGGGAATAAAGACACAGACCTACTAAAGAATGGACTTGAGGATATGGGGAGGGGGAGGGGTGAGATGTGACAGGGTGAGAGAGTGTCATGGACATATATACACTACCAAATGTAAAATAGATAGCTAGTGGGAAGCAGCCGCATAGCACAGGGAGATCAGCTCGGTGCTTTGTGACCACCTAGAGGGGTGGGATAGGGAGGGTGGGAGGGAGGGAGATGCAAGAGGGAAGAGATATGGGAACATATGTATATGTATAACTGATTCACTTTGTTTTAAAGCAGAAACTAACACACCATTGTAAAGCAATTATACTTCAATAAAGATGTTAAAAAAAAAAAAAGAGAGAGAGAGAAGGGAGAGGGAGTCTGCTTAGAACATGCAGGTGATGAGACATCCTATAAACTTCTAAAGAGAAAAAAAATCAGACTTCTCAACAGCCACACAGGAAGCTCAAAGACAATGGGGAAAAGCCTTTAGAATTATGACGAAAAATTATTACCAATCCTGAAAAGTTTTCTATATTATTTTGATTTTTAAAAAGATAACATCAGTTCATAGCTTTATGGTTATGTGTATTCCTAACCACTCTCCACCCTGAAAAGTAATCTCATGGGAACGTCTCTGTCCTATTTTTAATGTTATAATCATAGTAACGTGTTACATGTTAAGACTTGAATGACTGGTTGCCCTAGAAAGTTCTGAGGTCTTCCTTGAGCAGCCCTGCCGCCCTCGTACCTGCCTCCCAAGAAGAGTTTTTTCTCCTTTCCAGAACTCCAGTGTCTTTTATTTTGTATCATGATTAATTGTCTCCTCATTGGAGTATGAGGGTCAGAAGTTCAGCTTAATCGTCTTGCTACACCCAATTGCTGGCACAGAACCTTGAACCTGGTAGGTGCTGAAGACTTCTGTGTTGGATGTTTCTACATCTTGAGTAACCTTATATCTTTGGAAATCTTTCTAAAAACTTTTCCAGTATTTCAGACTCCCTCCCCAACACCATTCCTACTTCAAAGTAAAAAAAGGAAAAGTTCTTGTAAAACCATAATTTGTTGCATAAGAAACAAAAATTCATGTTGAAATCATGAGGTCCAGTCACACTTCATCCCCTGAGAATATTTGCCTTCTTTCACATAAGTATCAATCATTAAGAGAAATAACTATTTATTACACTCGATTCATTATTCATTGCTCATAAATATTTGAATTGAATCACAGATGAGATTTGGTAATAAAAAGTGCAATACGGACTCTCGCTTTCTATTGGAATACTTGATTTCAGAACTTCTTAGAGCTTCAAGTATACCTTTTTTTCTAAATTGTACAATGAATGAATCCAGTTTATCCCTTACACTGGTGACCATCCATTCCTTGGAAATGGAAAGCAATATCGATTTAGCTCCTCTAGAAGCTGTCAGCTGCGTGACTGGTAGTTGCTTTTTCCTATTTCTTTTTATAAAAACATAATCTTATTATGTATTAGTGCACTGGCGGAAGTATAAATCAGTTCAATTTGAAATATGTACATGTATACATTTGACCCCAAAATTCTACTCTTAAGACTTTATGCTACAGAGAAAAGCATGCACGAACTTAAATGATTGCATAGGTACAGTTTTTAAAAAGTCACAGCAATAGTTATAACAGCCAAAGAAGCAGAAACAACCCATAAACCAGTACTGAGTATGCTTAACTAAACTGCATTGTATGTATGTGATGAAATGCTATATAGCCACTAAAAATACTCCTGTCAGAAAACAACATAGGAAAATGAAAATAGGTGAAAAACTGTTACAAAAGACAGAAAGAAGGAAGGAAGGAAGAAAGAAAAAAGAAAGATGGAAGGAAGGAAAAAAGGAAGGAAGGAAGGAGAAAGAAAGAATGGGAGAAAGAGAGGTAGAAATAAGGAAAGAAGAGAGAAGGGAGGAAGAACAGAAAGACCTGGAGATCTGTATATCAAAATATTTCTGTGGTCTTTTCCTGAGTGCGGGTGCAGGTGATTTTTATTTCCTTATATGTGTTTTTCTGCTTTTCCAAGATTTTAGACGAAAACAAGCTTTTAAAAATTCAGGCAACAGATTTTAATAAATAAAAAGTCAAAGAAACCAAGAGCAAGCCCTAATGTAAACTCTGGACTTTGGAAGATAAAGATGTGTCAGTGCAGGTTCATCGGAGGATGTTAATAATGGGAGAGGCTACACCCGTGTGGGGAGTTTGGGGTACATGGGAACTCTTGTACCTTCTGCGCAGTTTTGCTGCGAATGTAAAACTGCTCTAAAAATGAAAGTCTATTAAAATGAATAGAAATAAATAAATAAATAGAAAAGACTAAAGGGGGAAAAGTCAAAGCTTTAGTATTGTGTTGGGCAAACTAATAGATCTAGTAACTAATCTCCAGATTTTGTTAATCACTTCTCTAATGCTTCTCTCTTCTTATTCATCTACTCCCTAAATTGCATCTTCTTTAAAATATTAGTAGTGTTATCAAAGTCCAGAATATTGTCTTGAATAAAACCTTGTCCTATCAACAGTCTAGTCTATGTCAAATAGCACCAAGATCAGTGTAGTTCCTTGGACAGTTTTCCCTCGCACATGAAGGGATGACCAGGCCTGCATATTGTTTCAGCAGTCTCCAGGGTTTCTGTGATTTCCTGTGGGCAAATAACAGCATAAATGATATAACTACAGATATGGCCCAAGAATACGCAGAAGTGATGGCATGGGACAACTGGAATCTAGGAAACAAACATTTCTCTAAATGAGAATCTAAAGGAAACATAATACACAATTCTGCCCAGCATTAAGGCAAATGTTATAAAATTATGAGGAGCATATTAGCTCCTAGACCACAGCTCCATTCCAAAAAGCTCTTTACTTTGCATTTGCACAAATAAAGCAAAATTAGAATGGTTTTCCTGGAACTCAGGGATGATTGACCTTAATGTAAATCAAGTCTCTCCCTCTAGGAGGCAGATGATTGTTTACGTATTTTAAGTGACAATTGTTTTCAGTTTTCAGTGTCTACTCCTGCTGTTCCCTGTATTAATATAACTCACCTTCCTACATATCAAAACCAATTACTTTTCTCTTTCCTTAATGCCATCCCAAGGCTCTGGGCTATGTACTTGGCACTAGACTACAAAGAGAAATCAAGACAAATGCTGCCCCTGGGAAGCCCACACTTCTTTTGGGGAGAGAGATACAATTATATATATAATTAACTATAATAAAAATAAGATTGAGAAAAATAGAGGTACAAACCAAAGACAGAATTAATGGTCATGACACAAACTAAGGACATAAGAGTTATAAATTAATTTTCTGCTAGCCATTAGCATCTACATGCCATCTGCTATGACTGCTTTCGAAAATGCACATATACACTTTGAATTTTGCATCAGGCCTATGTATTTCCTGTTCAAAACTAGATAATTTCATTTTTAAAATCACAATTAGATTTTTTATAGAACTTGATAAGTTGATTATAAAATGTACGTGGATAATGATGTGATACCTTTTAAAAACTGCTTCCTGATTGTTTAAAGTTTCTGTGATAGGTCTTGACTAGAATATACACGTCTGTGCAAAAAAAAAATGTATTTGTATTCTTATTCAAATTGCTTCTGAGAAGCAAAAGTCCTTAAATACATTATGGAAGATAATAAAGGTACTTCTTTTTCTTGTGAAAAAAATGTATACGGAATAGTAAACATAGAATAGTCTAAACAAGGGGGGGTGGGAGTGAGGGCAAAACAGGTGAAGGGAATTAAGAGATATAACCCTCCAGTTATAAAATAAATAAGTCACAGGGATATAATATGCAGCATAAGGAATATGATCAATAATATTGTAATAACTTAGTATGGGGACAGACGGTTGCTAGACTTATTGTGGTGATCATCTCACAATGTATGCAAATATCAAATCACTGTGTAGTACACCTGAAACGAACATAATATTGTACATCAACTATATTTCCAAATTTAAAAAATTTTTAAATAAATAAAAACTATGATCATATATGAGAAAAAAAGAAACTATGAATATATCTGCTCAATAAGTTATAGTCATCTAAAAGAAAAAAAAGCATAAACAATTTATGAAGAGAAATAAAAGGGAGAGTGGGCTTACCCTCTTAGATAGCAATATATATTATAAAGATACGGAAATTAAAATAGTATTCAGGGGCTTCCCTGGTGGCACAGTGGTTAAGAATCCGTCTGCCAATGCAGGGGACACGGGTTTGAGCCCTGGTCTGGGAAGATCCCACATGCCGCAGAGCAACTAAGCCCGTGTGCCACAACTACTGAGCCTGCGCTCTAGATCCTGCGAGCCACAACTACTGAGCCCGTGTGCCACAACTACTGAAGCCCGCACGCCTAGAGCCCGTGCTCTACAACAAGAGAAGCCACCGCAATGAGAAGCCCCTGCTCGCCGCAACTAGAGAAAGCCCGCACGCAGCAACGAAGATCCAAGGCAGCCAAAAATAAATTTAATTAATGAATTAATTTTAAAAAATAGTATTCAGGAACAATCAACAAAATGGTATCTGAAGCACACCCATGCATATGTGGAAATCTGATATAAGCTACAGGTGGCATATCAAATGAGGAGGAAATGGATGAATCATTTAATGAACGTGGTTAGTACCACTGGTAATCCACATGGAAACAAGAATGAATTTGGTTTTCCCTCCTCTCCTCCCCCCAACTAATAGAATGTTCATGTCACAGAGTTGTTACTATATTATGTGGTTGTTAAAAAGAATGAAGTACATTCATATGTAAAAATATGAAAAGATCTTCAGGCTGTAAAGTAAAAAGAGCAAGTTACAGAAAAAACATCTCTACAGCACAGTCCTATATATGTGTGCTTGGGTGCAGGGGAGGACAAACCTGAAGCCCCAAGTACACATCTGTATATGAATACACATTTGTAGAAAAAGGGTGTAGACGTACATACAACGAATTGCTACCTCTGTTACCATGAGGAGTCACGTTAGGGCTGGGTTGGTTGTACGTGGGAGCCATTACCCTTTATTCCAGACTTCCATAATTGCTTAATTTAAAAATAAATAATACTATGAAACAGTCACTTGGAAAAGCTTGTAAAAATTATAAATTACTAAATAAGTATGTAATTATTTAGTAAATTAATCTGTTCAGCAAGCTTTTATGAAAAGTCTCTTAGCTGCTAGTATCGGGCTGTCACAGTGGTTCTCAAAATGTGGTCTGAGAACTCTGAAAGCTCTCTGATGCCCTTTCAAGGGAGCCATGAGGTCAAAACAATTTTTAAAATACACTAATATATTACTTGCCTTTTTTGCTCTCATTCTCTCATGAGTTTATGGTGAATTTTCCAGAGGAGGAGGAGGGTCATGAGGTTAATGAGACAGAAGAGGTTAGGAGTAATAGCAAGATTTTTTCACTATGTAGCTTTATTTTATTTTTATTTTTTAACTATATGAATATGTACCTCTTAAAATTATACCTTAGAAGGTAATATAGGTGAATACTTGTATAATCTTGAGATGGAAGGCATTTCTGAACATGTCACAAAATCAAAAGCCATAAAGAAAAAAAATGATAAATTTGACCATAAAAAGTCAACAATTCTGTCTAGAAGGAAAAAAAAATCCACCAGATTAAAATACAAATGACGCATGGGAAAAAAATTTGCAACATATGGTGTGTGATAAACAATGATTCTTTCAAAACAATAGAAAAAAAGATGGGCACGCCATAGAAAAAATAGGCCAAGGCCATGATCAGGCAATCACAAATGAAAAAGATACAAATGCTCCCTAAATATATGAAGATATGTTCTGTCTCAGCACTAATCAAAGAAATGAAGATAAAATTAATAATAACACCTTTTTTAGACATTCAGATTGCAAAGATTAACTAGAATAATGGCAAAGATGCAGGGAAATTGGTATTCACATACAACATCAGTAGGAATGTAATAGAAATTATTTCTGAAGGACAGTATGGCGATATGTTTAAAGATATTAATTGTGCAACCCTTGATCTAAGAATTCCACTTCAAAAATTTAATCTAAGGCCACAGAGATAAATGAAATGCAGCAAAAAATCATAACTCAGATTACTAATTTCTGCCACATCCAACCTTCCTTTATCCTTTTATCCTTTTACTAATAGAATCTCCACTCCCCTGAGTTTTAGGATACATGACTACTCCACTGAAGAGGACATTTCCCAGCTGACCTTGAACTTTCGTGTGGCCCTGTAACAACATAATGGAAGTAAATGGTCGGTTTCTGTGTTTCCTGATGAAAATTGCCAGTTCCTCTTTTTTCCCAAGTGAAAACATGATGCTTGTGGGTCAGATCTAGCCATGTAGACAAGGACAACATTTTAAGGGATGGCAGAATAACAAGCTAGAAGGAATCTGCTGTCTTGAATGAGCACAGAGCAGTGGTACATGTTATATGAAAGAGAAATAAACTTGCTATTGTTTGAGCCACAGAAATTTTCACACCAACTTAGCCCATAACTTAACTAATATGAGTTTAAATGTCTGTCAGTATAGTTTTTTTCCCATAAATTTTGCTATTATAGAATCATAGGCAGTCATTAAAAGTGGCTTTATAAATCTATAGATGTCTACATGTATTGTTGGGTTTCTTAGTCTGCTTGAGGTGTTATAACAAAATACCATAGACTGGATGGCTTATACAACAAAAATTTATTTCTCACAGTTCAGGAGGCTGGAAAGTCCAAGACCAAGGTTCTGGCCAATTAAGTTTCCAGTGGGAGCTCTCTTCCTGGCTTGCAGATGGCCACCTTGCTAGGTGTTCACATGGCCTTTCCTTGGTGTACGTGCTCCAGGAAAGAGAGAAGGAGAAAACAGGGTGGCATGCACTGCACTCTGGTCTCTCTTCTTATAAGCCCGCCAATTATATCAGATTAGGGCTCTACCCTTATAATCTTATTTAACCCTAATTTACTCCTAAAGACCCTATCTCCAAATACAGTCACATCCGGGTATAAGACTTCAATGTGTGAATTTGAAGGGAGACACAAATCAGTCCCTAGCATTGCGTTTAAAAAAATTACTAAAATCATGTATATTGTGATTTCGATTATGTAAAATTACACATGTGGGTGTGTACGTATAGAGTATGTTTACCTAGATAGAGTCTGAAAAGATGCTCCCCAGTAGCACTGAACTCTGTAGGTGGCAATGACAGGCATCTTTGGGCTGCATTAAGAACAAATTGTAGAACAGAAAAGCAGGCATAACTAAAAGTAGTGGTTAATTATATCACCACCATAAAAGCAAATGAAAGCTATGTAACAAATGAAGATTTGTTTCAAATAAATAGAGTTAAATGTTTTTTGAAAATAACCCAAAAGAATGACACTTTTCAGAAGTAGAAATCTGTACAATGAATTATACTATCAAGTGAAATATTTCTTGAAAAGTAGAAATTTCCTGTGCTACTGCTGTGCTTTATGTTGAGTTGTGCCAGGATAAATTTTTTAGAAATTTTTTCTTAAGAATAAACCATGTCATCATCTTCAGAGTCCTTTCCATCTCCTGCTTTGGTCCAATCACTCATCTTTCACTATTTGCCCCTTCTTCACAGAGGGTCACAGATCTCCTCATTCTCCTTATAGCTCCTAATTACTACACTTTTCCTTTTCTTCTCTTATGTTATCTGCAACAGTTGTTGCTTTTTCCCTTTATTCTGTTTGTTTTCCTTCATTTGTTCCTTTATTATCTTCCTTGTTCTCACCCTCTTTTCTTTTTCTTGGTCCTCTTATTGACCTACTCTTGATCTATTGAGTTTTTCATTGCTTTTTTCTTCTTTTCCCCCTCTGCAATCCCTAACCTCATAATAAAACCTGATACAGAAAAACAGACACATAGATCAATAAAACAGAAATAAACCCATGCACTTATGGTCAATTAATCTACAACAAAGGAGGCAGAAATATACCATGGAGAATAGACAGTCTCTTCAATAAGTGGTGCTGAGAAAACTAGACACCTACATGTAAAAAAATGAAATTAGAACATTCTCTAACTCCATATACAAAAATAAACTCAAAATGGATTAAAGACCTAAATGTAAGACCAGATACTATAAAACTCCTAGAGGAAAACATAGGCAGAACACTCTTTGACATAAATTGCAGCAATATTTTTTTGGATCCGTCTCCTAGAGTAATGGAAATAAAAGCAAAAATAAACAGATGGGACCTAACTAAACTTAAAAGCTTTTGCACAGCAAAGGAAGCCATAAACAAAATGAAAAGACAACCTATGGAGTGGGAGAAAATATTTGCAAGTGATGTGACTGACAAGGGATTAATTTCCAAAATATGCAAACAGCTCAAACAGCTCAACATCCAAAAAAACCAAAAAACCCAATCAAAAAATGGGCAAAAGACCTAAATAGACATTTCTCCAAAGAAGACATAGAGATGGCCAACAGGCACACGAAAAGATGCTCAACATCGCTAATTATCAGAGAAATGCAAATCAAAACCACAATGAGGAATCACCTCACACTGGTCAGAATGGCCATCATCAAAGAGTCTACAAACAATAAATGCTGGAGAAGGTGTGGAGAAAGGGAACCCTCTTGCACTGTTGGTGGGAATGTAAATTGGTGCAGCCACTATGGAGAACAGTATGGAGGCTCCTTAAAAAACTAAATATTTATTTATTTATTTATTTATTATCATATGATCCAGCAACCCCACCCCTGGGCATATATGATGTCATTTATATGTGGAATCTAAAAAAAAATGATACAGATGAACTTATTTACAAAACAGAAATAGACTCACAGATATAGAAAACAAACTTATGGTTACCAAAGGGGAAAGGGGGGGTGGGGGGCAGGGATAAATTAGGTGTTTGGGATTAACAGATACTTACTACTATATATAAAATCGATAACCAACAACAACCTACTGTATAGCACAGGGAACTATATTCAATATCTTGTAATAACATAATGGAAAAGAATCTGAAAAAGAATATACATATATATATATACACATATACATATATATCTATATATATCTATATCTATATCTATATATATATATATATATATCTGAATTACTTTGCTGTACAGCTGAAACTAACACAACATTGTAAGTCAACTATACTTCAATTTTTTAAAAAAAAAGTGCCTTCACAGAGCAGGCAGACTATTAAAATGTGGAGCTTCTCTCTGCCCCCAGATAGTCCCAGAACAGTTTGCTCAGGTATTGTTTCCAGTTCTTCTTTTTTTTAAAAAAAATATTTATTTATTTATCTGGCTGCTCCGGGTCTTAGTTGCAGCACACAGGATCTTCACTGCAGCATGCAAACTCTTAGTTGCAGCATGTGGGATCTAGTTCCCTGACCAGGGATCAAACCCGGGCCCCCTGCATTGAGAGCACAGAGTCTTAGCTAGACCACCAGGGAAGTCCCTGTTTCCAGTTCTTAAGCTGATTCACTCCAACTATTCAGAAAGGTAGTAAGTTGACTAGAGCCTCATGAGTGAATATTCAGTTTACAGCCCTCTGTGTTACTCATGTCCTTCAAACAAGGGGATGAATATACCCCTTCTCCTATTACTCTCTAGCCCGTACCCAACTTCTTTTCTTCTGCAGGTAACATTCTGAAAACATGATTTACCTGGAAGAACAAAACCACTGGGGAGGGGAGGTGTTCAGGGAAATGGAAAATCCCCTGCAAATATCTGTCCTGGACCTTACTTACTCTTTTGCAGATGGCTCACAAGAGCAAAAAATTTGAGGAAAGGAACCATAATCAAGGCAAATAGTTGGAAAGGAGCAGAGGGTGAGAGGACTAAAGCAGGAGGAAGCAAGCTCTAGATTTTTGGCCTCCATGAAATATGTGAGATATTAAAGGAATACAGAAGAGAAGAAATGGTTCTTAGCCTCAAGGAATTATAATCTAGTAGGAGAAATAACATGCCTTTTGTGTTGGGTGTCCCCAAGACCACCCTCAGTTTCAGTGATTTGCTGGAAGGACTCACAAGATTCAGAAAGTTTCTATACTCCCAGTTACAGTTTATTACAGCAAAAGGATACAGCTTAGAATCAGCAAAGGGGAAAGGTGCATAGGTAAAGTCCAGGAGAAACCAGGAGCAAGATTCCAATTGTCCTCTCCCAGTGGCATCCCACAAATAGCCTTAATTCTCCAATCAACTACATAATAACACGTGCAAAATGTTGCTAAGCAGGGAAATTCGCTCAAGCCCTGATATCCAGGATTTTAATTGGGGGTAAGTCGTGAAGCCCCGCAGCACCTGTGTGACTGATCTTAACTACTTAGTCTCCAGCCCCTCAGAGGTCAAACTGACACAGCATGGCCCAGGGCCTCAGGTATGCAAAAACCAGTGTTAGCCTTGTTAGTATAAACTATCAGATCAAACTGATAGAGTGTGGCCCAAAACTTCAAGCTTACAAAAATACTCTTACTAGGTAAGATAACAGTTCAGAGATCATCTCCCAGGAGTTATTCAAGGGCCAGTTCTTTCTCTGGAATATGTAGATGATCGCGTAACCCACCCTCACTGAGTTAACCCTTTACTGCATCACCAAGTAGTATGCAGACTATAAACTTTTTTAATTAAAAAATTATTTATTTATTTATTTATTTTATTTTGGCCTCGCCATGTGGCTTGTGGAATCTTAGTTCTCCAACCAGGGATCGAACCCAGCCCTCGGCAGTGAGAATGCAGAGTCCTAACCACTGGACCGCCAGGGAATTCTGTATAAACATTTTTTTTTTAAATAACGGAATTTAAAATTTTTCTGATAACAGAAAACTTAATCTGGTCATATTCTCAGTTACTTTAGGTTTTGTTTCTATTTTGGTTTTGGTCATCATTTCAGATTTTAAGTCAGTCAATACAATATTCATTCTCCTTTCTATCTAGGGCCAATTTGAAGATCCCAGGCTGTAATAGGGCCATGGCATATGTGGGAGAGACACTGGGTCCTTGGGCATCCTTGGTTTATGGTGGCATACATAGAATGTGCTTTGCCTCCATTGGTTCTCGACTGCTGACATCTCTCCGGAAGCCGATGAGGTAATGCAGGACAGTCTTTGGTCCCTGCACACTGCATCCTCCTTGTCCTACCAATGAAGCCTCAAGTCATCCAAGCCTTTGGACTACTACTGAAGGGACAGCAATCTTTACTTTGTTCCTTTAAAGCTATAGGAGATTGAGCGAAGGGGTAATCTCAAACTCTTCTTGTCCAGACCTGTGTCACAACCTCTGAGAGTTCTACTCAAAAATAATTTTGTTAAACTTCCTTGGAAGTTCAAGAATTTCCATCCATTGCTGCCTTTTAAGGGGTGGGCGCGAGAAATCCTCACCAGCATCTAATGCTCTTGCTCTCCTTGCAGGCTCCCTTCTCTTCCGGCACAGGCAACCTGTATCTCCTCTCTCAGAAGTGGTGTTAGAAGTGGTGCTGGTGAAGTTTAGAAAATGACAAGCCATCCAATTAGGCTGAAGCTTAGAATGGGTATGGGAAAGCAGTGAGGATCGGGCAGGAAGATCGAATGAGGCTCTCAGGCAGGGATGAAATTGTGGAGAGCCTTGGATGCAGTGGAGAGCCATAGAAATTATAGAAAAAGGGCAATAGAGAGAGCTGTGATTAAGGAAGAATAAGAGTGTGGATCTCTGTGAAATATTTTTGCAATACATTTGGGAGGACAATATATAGATAAGATAATTGTGATTAAAAAAACCTAAAACAATAAATTCATTTTCTGGACTTAAAAAAACCCAGAAGCCGTATATATTTGAACAAAGTAAAACATGATTGTTTTAATTACATGAGACTAGGAAGTCTAAGAATATGGAAAACAGTTTTCTCTAAAACTGATTAGCCATGATGATTTGAGAAACTGAACTAGTGGGTTGTATTAAATTGCATGGAATTCTGTCCAAACAAGCCTCTCCAATTTACCTCATTCTTTTCTTCTCCACCGCCATCACCTGAAGGAATACAAGGCACTTGTCTTTCAGTCTGCTTGAATCCTGTATACCACCTCTACAATGAATTATTAGCATATTAAAAGCATTACTTTATAATACAGAATTTGCTTTCCTACTACATGAAGATTTTCAAGGTACAGCTACAAAAACATAGGGTACAGAGGGAAGGGCATTTCAAAACAAAGGGAAAAGCATGTGCAAAGCAGGGAAGAGTTAAAATTGCTGGAGCATAAAGTAGTGGGAGCTTCAGCTTGAGAGGTGTATGGGGATGAAATTTGGAGGGATAACAGGTGAGATAAGAAATTTGTTGCTCTAAAGCTGTTCCTGGACCATCCACATCACAATCAGGAGATGCTGCTAAAATTGAATACGAGGAGGGGTCCAAGGATCAGCTTCTAAGTAAATTTGCCAGGTGATTCTTACGCAAACTAAGGTTTAAGAAACTACTACTATACAAAATAAATAGCCCTTGAATGTCATTAAGAAGGAAAACTTCACTCTGGAGGCCTATGGAAATTGGATTTAAGGATCTGTTTGAGAAAGAGGCTGCTAGGAGAGGAATAATTTGGGAAAGGTAAGGTCTTGAGGGAGAGCTAGGATGCGTAGAGTTTGCCCTTTGGCCATTTTTAGAGTGAAAATATGTGCAACTTCTGATATAAGTGTGGGGTGGGGTTGGGGGGGATGAAAAAGAATATTTTAGAATTATTTGGCTATCAGTATTGACATTTATTTCTATTTCTTGTAATGATGCCATGTTTATGCAATAAAACACTTTCAAACAATCTTTATATATTAACTCCTTGGAAAATGAACCATTTTTATTCACTTAAAAAGCAAATCACTGACTTTAAAAATTACTTTCACCTTTTTCATTGGGGAAACCCTTTAAAAATTCCCGACTTGCAAGAGAACCTCCCCTCTTACTCTTCATGCTCGCAATTCATCAGAGAGATGAGTAAATTCAGGTGGCAAAATCCATGCCTCCTCTACAATATCTTTTCTACACAACATTTTCCCGTTTTTTAAAATTCTTTCCTTTGCTTTTCACTCTCTCCACTTCGTCATTCTTCTACCCTCCCACCATATTTATTCCTCCTACAGGACCCCTGTCTGCAGTAGTAAAATGAGTTTTTCGTACCAGTTACTTAATTAACAGTGTCGGGTAGACACAGTGAAGCCCCGCCCCATAGGAGGAGCTAACACAGGCGGACCGAATTAGGTGGTCGATCGTTAACAAATAAACCCTTAATCTTTTTAGAGGAGCTAAACACACACAAAGGCCCAATCGGAGGCCGCGGTTCCAGGAGCTCGGTGGGCGGGGCTGGGCAAGCTACCTCCCACCTCCCAGCCTCCCGCAGCGGCCGTCCGAGCCTCGCGGGCTTCCGCACGCCCCGCCCCCCGACCAGGCGCGGCGGCTATTGGGCGGCGCACTCCTTGCAGTCGCCTCGGTTGCTGGGAGAGGGAGGGAGGGGGCGGGGCCTGAGGTGGGTCCGGGGGCCCGAGAGAAAGGCCGGGAGGCGAGGGCGGGCTGGGCGGATTTGACGAGAACTGCGGCGGTTGGCGAAGCGGACGGGGCGCAGCCTCTCCGGTGTGAAGAGCAGTCCCCACTGACAGATCCCCTTCTTCCGGCCGCGCCACCCGGGAGGCGGATCCCCGGGGCCTGAGGAGGCTTCCTCGGCCCGGGCCTCCCTCCCTCTCCTACGAGTCACCCGGGCGGCCTGGGAGGAGGAGGAGGAGGAGAAGGAAGTCGTCGGGGGCGGCGGCGGGCAGAGAACCCGCTCCTCCTTTCCCAGCGGCGGCGGCGGGGGCAGGACAATGGAGGTGGCTGTAGAGAAGGCGGCGACGGCGGCCGCGGCGGCTTCGGCGGCGGCCGCCGGGGGGCCCTCGGCTCCGCCGAGCGGGGAGAACGAGGCCGAGAGTCGGCAGGGCCCCGACTCGGAGCGCGGAGGCGAGGCGGCCCGGCTCAACCTGTTGGACACTTGCGCCGTGTGTCACCAGAACATCCAGAGCCGGGCGCCCAAGCTGCTGCCCTGCCTGCACTCCTTCTGCCAGCGCTGCCTGCCCGCGCCCCAGCGCTACCTCATGCTGCCCGCCCCCATGCTGGGCTCGGCCGAGACCCCGCCGCCCGTCCCCGCCCCCGGCTCGCCGGTCAGCGGCTCCTCGCCGTTCGCTACCCAAGGTGAGAGGCGGGTGCAGGCGCGGTGGGGGGTGGGGAGCCCGGGCAGGCCGGCGCCCTGGAGCGGCGCAGCGACCCGCTGTCATGTCGCCGCCGCCCGGGGTGCGCGGCGGGGGAGGGGCGAGGAGGGTCCGTGCTGCCGGCGGTGACATGGAGGGCCCGCGTGTTGTGCGGCGTACCGCGCGCCCCGCGAGCAACTTGCACCGGCGCTGTAGACTTGGCAGCGCTGCTGCTCCTGCTCCCCAGCATTCTCCCCCCGGGTGCGTGGCCCGTGCGGCCCGCACTTTTGAAAACCTCTGTCGGAGTCTGCTGTAGTCTGTATCTCGGGTCCTTTGACGACTGCATCTAGTTAACCGCTGCCCTCTGCCTCCCCAAAGCTTTGTCCAGGTCCATATGATCCTAATCATCTCGTATGTACCCTTGTTATTTGAGCTGGAGAGGGGGAGGGAGGGATGAAGATGAAGTGATGGTGACTTTCTTTGATGATTGATTACAGATCGGATGCCGTCTATTTTTTGTCTTGCATGTTTTGGGTTATTTACCTTAATGAGCCCCCAGTTCTCTCTTCTCCGATGGGGACAAAGGAACTAAGAGACGGTGTTTTGTTGTCCTTCTCTTTCGGAGATTTTATTTTGAGACGGTAGATGGTAAAGAGAAATAGAACAAAGTGATTTGGGGTGCCGCATTTTCTTGTATTTTGTGGGCAGCAGCTGGAAATGTTGAAGTTACTGTTCTCTTTGTGGTGTTTGTTACTGTATAATGAGACTTTTGACAGGCAGTTCCCATTGCTAACGTTAACAGGTTTGAAACACTTAAAGTAAGCACAGTAAATTGTTTCTAGTAGAATAACTGAGGTTTTAAATGTTTATATTGCAAATATTTGAGCACCTCCGTTTAAAAAATACAAAGTGAGTGGAAATAATTCGTTTTTAATATATATACTGCCTTTTTTAAAGGGACTAGTTGATTTAATCAGAGATAAAATGCAGATTAAACAGTTGAGCTAGGTCAAAGAACAGATGACATTGATGCTTTTAAATAGGTTGTAGTGTTAGATTCTTGATTTAATTATATGTTAGGAACAGTGTCTAGTTGAGAGAGACAGTTTTCCGTGGGTTTCTCTGTTTCTGCAGGTCTTGCCAGGGAAGGTACTGACTGCCTTTTGTTTCTGTTTTTAAAGGATGTTTGTATAAGGAAGAGCCTTGGAAGGTAGAGATAGTGTCTTCCACCAGAGCAAAGAATAGCTATGCATGTGGTGCAGTATAATAAAGATAGATGTCTCCTTCTGGGGTAAAAGGCAGGCATGCTTATTGCCCATCATAAAAGATGAGGGTTCCCTAGGCTTTGGTTTCCTCTCCTGCAACACAACCCATTGCCTGTGCAAGCATCAACTGCCCCACTTCACTTTGCCAGGTGGGAACTGGGCCTCTGGAAACCAGTGCAAAAATGTTGACGCTTTGGCTTATATTATTACTGGAAGTAACAAACTGCCCTTTGTATCTGACCTACAAGTATCGTATCTTCAACCAGCATCCCTGGTAAGCTACTTTGTTAGCTTACAAGTAGGGTAAAATCTCAGATCCTTCACGCTGATTTGCTCTGACATGGCCCACCTGTTGGAAAGTTAGTACAGGTGAAACTTAAATTTTAGT
This sequence comes from Balaenoptera borealis, assembly GCF_965194805.1. Classification (NCBI taxonomy): domain Eukaryota; kingdom Metazoa; phylum Chordata; class Mammalia; order Artiodactyla; family Balaenopteridae; genus Balaenoptera; species Balaenoptera borealis. Next base: position 114,890,233 of record NC_138864.1, read on the forward strand.
TCTTAATTTTTAGACACTTTTAAGGGTTTCTTTTATTTATATTTTAAATGATTAAATGGGTCAGTAGCCAATTAGGAACTAAATTTTGCATAATTCTAGAATTAAGATGTATTGTGTGCCAGGCCATGACATTTAGATCTGAATGAATGAGAACATGGGTAATAAAAGCGCTGATCCTCAATTCTGAGGCAAGTTTGCAATTACAGAGAGTTCTCAAAATGTTCCAGTCTCCAAATATTTTTTTTATCCTTGTGTTTGTATTGTAAGCAAGAGTTCAGGAAAGCATTTAAATTGGAAGATAATGTTTTTGTTTTTATACTAAGAAAGAAGAAGCCTTTGTTAAATGATACTTTCACATACACCTCTAAAAAATAAGGCTATCTTCAATAAATTAAAAATACTATCCTGAGTCTTAATAACTTGAATATTTTCTCCCTTCCTCTCTCCTTGCAAACTTATTTTAATACTAGCTGTAACAAAAGTTTAGGCAATATATTTCAGAACTACGCTTGACCCTTGAACAACACAGTTTGAACTGCAAGGGTGCACTTATACACAGATTTTTTTCAATAGTAAATACTAGAGTAGTACAAGATTTGCGGTGGGTTGAATCCGAGGATGCGGAACTGGTGATAGGGAAGGCCGACTGTAAGTTATATTCGAAATTTCAGCTGTGGAAGGGTCAGTACTCCTAACCCCAAACTTGTTCAAGGATCAACTGTAAATAAATAGGGTTCATTTGATTATCTCTGTTCTTCATTCTCCTAATGAACTTGTGGGTACAGGCATCATAGGTCAAACTACAATACCTTCAGGAGCTAAGCAAGTAATTGAGATGGAGAACTATGAGCCTGGGGTAAAATAATAGGGAATGGTGGGGAGTGAAAGGAAAGGGGAGCAAACTGTACTAAGCTCCAGCAGATTGTCCTGTGATAGTGCAGGGCCAGGGTTGGAGGATCTTTTATTTATTTATTTTTTAACGAGAAGTCTGAAGTCTGGATTTTATGTAAAGTTTCTCTAGTATTAGATATTGGCAAGTAATTACACACCCACACACACACCCACACACACACCCACACACACACCCACACACACACCCACACACACACCCACACACACCCACACACACACACCCACACACACACCCACCCACAAACACACACACACACACACACACATTCTGTAGGCCAAACAAAACAAGTGTTGTTGAAGCCACATGTGTTGCAATTATACTCTTTTAGATTTAGATAAGGGTTTTCAAATTTTAGCTCTACTAGAATCACCTGGTATGCCTGTTGAAAAATCTAGATTTCTAGGCCTCTCACCCCAGAGAGCCCAAAATGTCATAGTTTTAGAGTTCTAGAGTATAATCATAAACCGTAGTTTTTTGGGGGTTTTTTTTGAGTTTTTTTTAGCTCAAGCTGTATTGTATTGCAAAGTACAGTTGATCAAAGAGGATTCTTTAGAAAATTAAAAATTCAAGGTGTAGTGTTCTCCACAGTATTAGACCTAGTTCCCCTTTCTATTAAGTACTTTTTGGTGCTCCCTTTGTTATATCCTGAATGAACTTTATAGAAAGCAAGTCTTTTCTAACACATATTTTTTACAAAAATCAACATAATGGTTTGACTGTTTTAAAGAAGAAACAAAGCTAATTTATAGCAACAAACATATAATTTGTAAATGCTTAGACACAATTACACTAGCCACCAAGCCTCCATTGAGAACATTGGTTTAAACTTTTGTAAGGCAACCAGTTGGAAGGAATGAGGGTGAGTGACCACAAGCTAAAGTTGGTTTACTACCTCAGTCCTGACTTTCATTTTCTTAGTATGCAGTAATGGCCAGGAAAGAGGGAAGAGCTTAGAAAACATTTTCTTTAGGTACATATTGGTACATGAAGTCAGGAGACAAACTGATCTTGGAGAAATGTTACAACATTGTGCAATATTTTGTAGGTGGATGTACTGTTCAGCCAAAGAGTAGCAAGCTCTAAGAGCTATTTTTAAAGAATACTGAGAGCACACTTTTGAAAGGGGTCAAGGGAGAGTAAAATATGAGTCCATCAGTTCTCTTTATTTTTTTTTATTTTTTTTAAAAGACTTTTTATCTTTCTTTTTTTTTAAATTAATTTATTTATTTATTCATTTATGGCTGTGTTGGGTCTTCGTCTCTGTGCGAGGGCTTTCTCTAGTTGAGGCAAGCGGGGGCCACCCCTCATCGCGGTGCGCGGGCCTCTCATTATTGCGGCCGCCCTTGAGGCTCCAGACGCGTAGACTCAGCAATTGTGGCTCACGGGCCCAGCCGTTCTACAGCATGTGGGATCTTCCCAGACCAGGGCTCGAACCCGTGTCCCCTGCATTAGCAGGCAGATTCCCAACCACTGCGCCACGAGGGAAGCCCAGTTCTCTTTATTAACTGGCAGTCCGTAAGATATAACTATCAATTATGGGAGCTGATTTCTTTTGGTTCTTGGAGAAAAGTATTAATCACGTTTTGAGTACAATATATAATGACAAAGGATTTAAGATTTAAGATCTGTATACAATATTCACCTGCTGATGGAAGTTACTATTGATTTCAGTTTGGGGTTGTTATGAATAAAACCGTTATAAATATTTGTAGACAAGTCGTTATGTGAATATGTTTTCATTTCCTTGGGTAAATACTTAGAATTGGAATTGCTTGTTTGTGTCATAAATGTATGTTTACCCTGGAGTTCCATTTTGCATTCCCTCCAGCAGTGTATGAGAGTTCCAGTTAACGTCCTCACTAATTTGGGTGGTGTTAGTCTTTAATTTTAGCTATTCTAATACGTTTGAAGACGTATCTCATGATTTTAATTTTCATTTCCCCGATGAATAATAATGGGCATCTTTTCCTGTGCTTATTGGCTATTCTTACTTATTTTTGGTAAAATTTCAGTTTAAGGCTTTTGTAGATTTTTAAAACTAGGTGATTTGGCCTGTTACTGAAAAGTAAAAATTCTTTGTATATGTCCAGTTTCCAGGCACTTGTCTACATATATATATATTGCAGGTATTTTCTTCCACTCCTTTTGCTTGCTTGTTCATCTTCTTTTTTTCTTTTTTCTTTTTTTGCTGCACCATGCGGCATGTGGGATCTTAGTTCCCTGACGAGGGATCATACCTGTGCCCCCTGCATTGGAAGCATGGAGTCTTAACCACTGGGCCACCAGAGAAGTCCCTCATTTTCTTTTTTTTTTTTTTTTTTTTTAACTTTCTATTTTATTTCGGAGTATAGCCAATTAACAGTGTGATAGTTTCAGGTGCACAGCAAAGGGACTCAGCCATACATATGCACGTATCCATTCTCCCCCAAACTCCCCTCCCATCCAGGCTGCCACATAACATTGATAAGAGTTCCCTGTGCTGTACAGTAGGTCCTTGTTGGTTATCCATTTTAAATATAGCAGTGTGTACATGTCCATCCTAAACTCCCTGACTATACCTTCTTATTGATGGTGTCTTTTGAAAAGCTGAAGTTTTAAATTTTATCTAGTTTATAATTTCTTTTTCTTTTACTGTTAGTGATTTTAGTGTTCTAACAATTCTGTGCCTACTCCAAGTTTACTTAGATTTTTCTCCTGTCTTTTCTTTCAGTACTTTTATAGTTTTAGCTTTTATATTTAGATCTGTAATATATTTTGGGTAATTTTTGTGCTAGGTAAGGGTTGAGGTTCATGTTTTTAACCGTATGTTAAAGCACCATTTATTGAAGAGAGTACTTTCCCCATTATATTACTTTTGGGATTTTTGTAAAAAGTCAGTTGAACATATATGTATGGTTCTGTTTCTCTACTCTCTATTCTATTGATCTATTCGTTCAGTACTAATAATGTTTTTTTTATTTTTAATTTAGCTTTTTAAGCAGATTTTGAAATTGGACAATTTTGTTCTTTTTCAAAATTGTTTTGGCTCTTTAAAGTCATTGCATTTCTTGACAAGTTTTTAGAATTGAATTATCAATTTCTACACAAAAGTGCTATGATTTTCATTGGAATTGCATTGAATCTAGATATCAATTTGGGGAGAATGATCTTAATGATATTGACTGTTCCTATCCATGAACATGTTTTATTTCCCATTTATTTAGATCTTTAATTTCTCTCAGTACTCTTATAGTGGTCTTGGGCAAATTTTGTGAAGTTTATTCTAAAATATTTTATGATAATGTTCTTTAACAATATTGAAATTGGTGTTTTAAAATTTTTCATTTCCAATTACTTGTTGCTAATATATTGAAATACAATTGGCTTTTGTATATTGATTGTATATGCTACTCTCTTGCTAAATTCAATTATTAAATCTAGTAGTTTTTTGTAGATTCCTTAGGAATTTCTACATAGACTATCATGTTACTTGCAGGTAGTTTTACTTGTTTCTTTTCATCCTTTATAATTTGTGACATTTTCTTCCCTTATTGCACTAGCTAGGACTTCCGGTAGCATATTGAATAGAAGTTTAATTTCAATATTAAATGAGAGATGACATCCATTTTCTTATTCCCGATCTTAGGAGTAAAACATTCAGTCATTCACCACTAATATGTTAGCTTGGTTGTTTTTTATAAATGCCCATTATCAAAATTAAGAGGTTCCCTTCTATTCCAAGTGTACTGAAGGTTTTTTTTATCATGAATGAATGATAAATTTTGGTCAAATGCATTTTCTGTATCTATTAAAATGATCATATGGTTTTTCTCTTTTTTTTTTTTCTGTTGCTGTGGTGAATTACATTGATTTTCAGATGTTAAACCAGTCTTGAATTCTTGGTGTATACCGCACTTGGTCATGATGTATTATCCTTTCTGTGTACTTCTGGATTTGAATTTCTAACACTTTAAGGGTTTTTTTTGTTTTTTCTTCATGGGGAACATTGGTGGTGTGGTTTTCTTGTGTTTTTATCTGATTTTGGTATCAAGGTAATACCTCAAAACGTGGTGTGAGGTGTTCCCTCCATATCTATTTTCTAAAAGAGTTTTTGTAAAATTACTATTAATACTTCTTTAAATACTTGACAATTCACCAGTGAATCCACCTGGACTTGGAGTTTTCTTTACGGGGAACGTTTTGATTAGGAATTCAGTGTCTTTAATAGAGATACAGCTATCAGATTTTTTGTTTCTTCTCAAATCCATTTTGGTAAATTGTTTGAAGAAAATTATATGATTCAGCTAGTTTGTACATTTACTGGCATGAGTTTGTTCCCAATATTCCCTTATCCTTTTAGTGTTTTCAGGAGCTGAATGATGTCCCCTCTTTTGTTTCTATATGTAATTCATATTTATTCTTTTTCTTGGTTACTATTACAAAGGGCTTATCAACTAACTTTTGGCTTTGTTAATTTTATTTATTGTCTCTGCTTTAAAGGTATAATTTTTTCTCTAAGCACGTGTTAGCCATCTCAAACAAATTTTGTGTTGTGTTTTTATTAACATTCCATTAAAATTTTTTTAAATTTCTCTTGTGATTTCTTCTATGACCGATGGGTTGCCTAGAAGTGTGTTAATTTATAGGTATATGGGGGATTTTCTAGATAGCTTATTTCATTGTAGTAAAAAAATGCTCTGTAGGGTTTAAATCTTTTGAAGTTTATTGAGACATTTTATGTTCTAGCATATCATCTATTTTGGTGAATGTGCACTTAAAGAATTTAAATTCTACAGTTGTTGGGAGTAGTGTTCTGTAAATGTCAATTAGGTCAAGTTGGTTGATAGTGTTGTTAAAACAAATTATATTTTTATTTTTGTTGTTGCTAGGTTTGGTTTTTTGTTGTTGTTGTTTTAAAGCTGTACATATTTTAAATTTATTTATTTATTTTAGGCTGCATTGGGTCTTTGTTGCTGCACGCAGCCTTTCTCTAGTTGCAGCGAGCAGGGGCCACTCTTCATCGTGGTGCGTGGGCTTCTCATTGCAGTGGCTTCTCTTGTTGCGGAGCACGGGCTCTAGGCGCATGGGCTTCAGTAGCTGCGGCACGCAGGCTCAGTAGTTGTGGTTCACGGGCTCTAGAGCGCAGGCTCAGTAGTTGTGGCGCGTGGGCTTAGTTGCTTCGCGGCATGTGGGATCTTCCCGGACCAGGACTTGAACCCGTGTCCCCTGCATTGGCAGGCGGATTCTTAACCACTGCACCTCCAGGGAAGTCCCTTTGTTGTTGTTTTTGTTTTTGTCTGCTTGTTCTATCAGTTATAGAAAGAAGAATGTTTAAATTTTCAATCATGATTGCTGATTTCTCTCTTTATTCCTTTAATCCAGTTAGTTTCTGCTGTAAGTATTTTGAAGCTTTGTCTTACTGATGAATTGCCTGCCCTTTTTAACACTACGAAATGTTCTTCTCTATCATTCATACTACTATTTCATGACCTATGCATTGTCTTGTATTAATATAGCTACCAGTTTTATCTTTGTGTTTAAATTGTTTATTTTTCCATCCTTTTACTTTTAACCTTTATATTTAAAGTGTATCTCTTGTAGATAGTGTATGGTTGTGCCTTGCTTTTTTATCCAAGTTGTAAAATTTTGCTTTTAATTGTTTAATTCATTTACATTTTAAGTAATTTATTAGTATGGTCCAATTTAAGATTACCATCTTTTTATTTATTTTCTCTTTGTTCCTGCTGGGCCTCTAGTATCTTTGCTCTTCTCTCAATCCCTTAGCAGTTGCTCTCTGGTAGACTTCTGGTAAGTCTCACTCTGCACATGCGTGGTAGCCTTCAGCCAAGAATTTGGGGAAACCCTGCATAGACTACTGGCACCCTTCCTCTGTGCAGTTCCCTTCTCTCCAGTGCTTATCTGTTTCACAGCCCAAATTTTCCTCTGGCTCCTAAGCTGTGTTCTGCTGAGCCTCTAGTTCCCTGTACCATGGTCAGGATATAGTTCCCAGGCAGAGAATCAAGATATTTATAGGGGCTCACTTCCTGAGTTTATTCTTCCCAGTTACGTATAGTTATTCATGTCAGGCAAGCTTGCCTTGGTACTAGTTACTCTGTCCTGGTGAAAAGTTGATGTCCGAAGACCATTTTTTAATCACATTGCACTTTTTTCATATACTCAAATGTGGGTAATCAGCAAACTTTGGTTCTTAGATCCTTAGATTTGTCCCTTTAATTTTTCTTAGAGACCGCACCAATTTAAACTATCACCTAGATGCACACATCTCTCGTGTCTTCCTGTTACCTTGACCCCTTTCTCAAATTTTACGTGCATTTTCAAGTATGCACTAGACCAGTAGTCTCTAAAATGGGATGTGTGCTGCATTATGAAATAAAATTCTAGTGAGGTGAGGGAAAACATTAGAACTTATTTGCATAAATTAAGCTTGAAAGTACTTGATGTGTAGATTGTTGTGGTCACATGAATAAGCATGTTAACTGGCTACATTGCACGTATTGTACACAACGTATCCTGAGGGAGGAGTCAGGGCTGCTGCAAGTCCAAAAGGTACCTTTGTGTGAGTTAGAAATAAGCATGGAATAAGCGTGGCGTATGTAGCCCCAGGGAATACATGGCTTAGCAAATGGAATGCGAATAATCCTCATTTGCCCTCTAAAATTAGGCAGTCCCTTGTGCTGTATCTGAATGGGTCTCCCCTCACCTACCCCCCAAGTTTAATTGTGCTTAGAGCCCTGGAAGATTGGGACGTAGAACTAGGAATAAATCTTCTCATAAAAGAAAAAAACAAAAACAAAACTATACACAGCTGCCCTGGAGGTGATGGGATTTCTCTACTGCACACCCTGTTGTATTTTTTTTTCTCCCACAAATTGTAACACAATTTAGATAAGTAAGTTTATGGATTTTCACATCTGTTTTTAACTAAAATGACTGTCAAAAGATTGAAAATCATGGTAGGCCATTACCAGGACCCTAGTGAAATTAGGGTCTAATCTCCATTCCTAGAGAAGTTCCATATGGATGCCACTCAAAAAAGCCCCTCAGTTTCAGCAGTCTGGAAAGTCCCTAAATTATAAGATGTAGGGCACATGTGCAATAGCCATAAAAAATGATCCCCCCCACACATCTATGGTCAATTAATCTTCCACAAAAGAGTCAAGAATATACAGTGGAGAAAAAGTCTCTTCAATAAGAGGTGCTGGGAAAACTGGACAGCTACATGTAAAAAAATGAAATTAGAACATTCTCTAATGCCATATACAAAAATAAACTCAAAATGGATTAAGGACCTAAATATAAGACTGGACACTATAAAACTCCTAGAGGAAAACATAGGCAGAACACTCTTTGACATAAATCGTAGCAATATTTTTTGGATCTGTCTGCTAGAGTAATGGAAATAAAAGCAAAAATAAACAAATGGGATCTAATTAAACTTAAGAGCTTTTGCACAGCAAACAAAACCATAAACAAAATGAAAAGACAACCTACAGAATGGGAGAAAATATTTGCAAATGATGTGACCGACAAGGGACTAATTTCCAAAATACACAAACAGCTCATACAACTCAATATCAAAAAAAACAAACAACCTGATCAAAAAATGGGCAGAAGACCTAAATAGATATTTCTCCAAAGAAGACATACAGATGGCCAACAGGCACACGAAAAGATGCTCAACATCGCTAATTATCAGAGAAATGCAAATCAAAACCACAATGAGGAATCACCTCACACTGGTCAGAATGGCCATCATCAAAGAGTCTACAAATAATAAATGCTGGAGAGGATGTGGTGAAAAGGGAACCCTCCTACACTGTTGGTGGAAATGTAAATTTGTACAGCCACTATGGAGAACAGTATGGAGGTTCCTTAGAAAACTAAAAATAGAGTTACCATATGATCCAGCAATCCCACTCCTGGGCATATATCTGGAAAAGACGAAAACTCTTAATTTGAAAAGATACATGCACCCCAATGTTCATAGCACTATTTACAATAGCCAAGACATGGAAGCAACCTAAGTGTCCATTGACAGATGACTGGATGAAGAAGATGTGGTACATATATACGATGGAATATTACTCAACCATAAAAAAGAATGAAATAATGCCATTTGCAGCAACATGGATGGACCTAGAGATTATCATACTAAGTAAAGTAAGTCAGACAGAGAAAGACAAATACCATATGTCACTGATATGTGGAGTCTAAAAAATGATACAAATGAACTTATTTACAAAACAGAAATAGACTCACAGATATAGAAAACAAATTTATGGTTACCAAAGGGGGAAAAGATGGGGGGATAAATTAGGAGCTTGGGATTAACACATACACACTACTACATGTAAACTAGATAAACAACAGTGTCCTACTGTATAGCACAAGGAACTATACTCAGTATCGTGTAATAGCCTATAATGGAAAAGAATCTGAAAAAGAATATATACATTTTATATATATATATATAAAACACTGAATCACTTTGGTGTATACCTGAAACTAACACAACATTGTAAATCAACTATACTTCATTCAATTAAAAAAATTATAAATTAATTCTTTTAAAAAAAGTGATCCCAATTCTAATTAAAAGTGTAGAGAGAGTTCCATTTAAGTCTGTAATCGAGGTTGGGTACTGTTGGCTTGGTTCTTACCTAGTTTAGGAAGATGCAGAAAACTGAGCCCAGAGAAATCGGGGCTGCTCATATTTAATGACTTCTTCAGTGTTTTGTAGGGGGATAGATACTTGCATTCTTGACACCTGAATATGCAGTCAATGGTGGATTAGCAGGCAAGGAGATCCATGTTCTATAGAAAGCTTGTAACCGTTGCTGCCTCATTTTGTGTTTAATTTTATCAGGTGTATGGAGTTGATGGAGTTGTGATTTTTCCCACCAGGCTTAAATTACTTGAATCTTTGACGTCTCATATTCAGCTGTGATAAAGATAATGTTAATTTTGCAAGCATAGCAGCATAGAATGGCAGAACTGATCCTTTATAGGCTCTTCATCAGTCTTATTATGAAGTTGACAGCAATGATTAACTAGGTCTAACAAGAATTGGGCCTAAAAGTTTCAAAATTAATAAGAAGACTCTTTGAAATTGATTGACATCCTCTATGTTAATGAGCTATGCCATAAGTGTATATCACATCTTGGACCATTAGCCAGTAACGGTATGAAGCTTTCATGATTAGCAATACATTTAAAAGCATTTATTTCATTCTTTAAAAATATCTTATATTTATGTGATTTACTATGTACAAGATACACTAGTACTTTAACATATGTACATAATAAATATATATATAGGGTGCATGTTCAAATATTTGTGTTTAAAACAACACGTGAACATATAAGTATCAGCTGAATTGCCTCAGTGTTTTTGCATGTTTATCTAGTCTTTAAAAACATTTTTCAAATTCTCTGAAGTTGCAAAACAACCCTATTCCTCAAAGAACTACCAGAAGATCTTTGATTATGGATAAATAGTCTCCCTGGGATCTCTTGACTATATATATTCAGCATTAAGCATAACCAGGAAGAGAGCCTATAGCACATGAGATTCTTAGTGTCTGTCTGTCTCTGTACTGGTATATGTTGATTTATGTTTCTTTCTGTCCTCATCAATCTTCTAGACTTGCGGTTCAAGTTCTCCCACTTCCCTGACCCTTCCTTTTTGGTCTCCTTGTTGTCTTCCCTCTGTTTCCTTCCCTTCTACTCTTGGAAAGTAGAGTGTGGAGATCACCTAGGACAAACCTTTAGGAATTTTTTTTTTTTTTTGGCTGCATTGGGTCTTTGTTGCTGCACGCGGGCTTCATCTAGTTGCGGCGAGTGGGGGCTACTCTTCGTTGCCGTGCACGGGCTTCTCATTGCAGTGGCTTCTCTTCTTGCGGAGCACGGACTCTAGGCACGCGGGCTCAGTAGTTGAGGCTCGCAGGCCACAACTATTTTGGTAGAGAGATAGAAGGGAAAACCATATTGGGGTGGGTGGGAGGTAAAGAGATATAGATGGAAAAGATTACCAACCCTGTTAAAAAAAAAAAAACTTTACTTCTGAAGGGAGGGAGGAAAGGGATAAGGCAGTATCTGGGGAGAAAAAAATAGGAGTTGAGGAATATTTCTTGTTTATTTTTTTGTGAATAGGAAAGGCTTAAGCATGTTTATTTATTTATTATTTATACAATTTTTAAAGGTCACTCTCCATTTACAGTTATTACAAAATATTGGCTATATTCCCTGTATTGTACAATACATCCTTGTAATGCTATCTTACACCCAGTGGTTTGTACCTCCCACTTCCCTATCCCTATATTGTCCCCCACCCCATGTGGTAACCACTAGTTTGTTCTCTATATCTGTGAGTCTGCTTCTTTTTTGTTTTTTCACTAGTTTGTTGTTTTTTTTTTAGATTCCACATATAAGTGATATCATACAGTATTTGTCTTTCTCTGTCTGACTTATTTCACTTAGCATAATGCCTTCCAAGTCCATCCATGGTGCTGCCAATGGCAAAATTTTGTCCTTTTTTATGGCTGACTAGTATTCCACTGTGTGTGTGTGTGTGTGTGTGTGTGTGTGTGTGTGTACACACACACACACACACACACACCCACCCCACATCTTTATCCACTCATCTGTTGAGGGACACTTAGGTTGTTTCTGTATCTTGGCGATTATAAATAATGCTGCTATAAACATTTGGGTGCATATATCTTTTTGAATTAGTGTTTTTGTTTTTTTCAGATATATACCCAGGAGTGGAATTGCTGGGTCATATAGTAGATCTGTTTTGGGATCCAGCCAAGTGAGCTATTGAATATACAAAAGAAGAGATTTGTGAGTGTGTGAGCTTCTGAGAAGGCAGGGTAGGATTGATCCAAGGCATGGTGGAGAGATTAGTGACTGGATAGGAGAAGAAACGTTTTCTTTATTGTGAACAGGAGAGAAGGCAAGAAAAGGCATAAATATAGAAGGTTTCTCTGTGTGTCCTCAAAGTGGGTGGCATTTCCCAGTAAAACGTAGTATGATTACAGATCATGTTTGCTGCTAGAGATCAGAATTCATAGTGATACCCGTATGCCTTCTCTGAAGCAGCAGAGTGTTTCAGGGTAGTGTTACTCAACGTGTGGTCCACACACTGTTAACATGGGTCTGAAATGAAGCAAAGAGTTTGCCACAGGAAAGTCTGGGGGAGCTAGGACAGCCTGGTACCTGAAGTTCTTGGAAATATTCAGTGAAAAGAACAGAGCCCCACGCTGAGAAGAAACTGCTGCAAATAAACACAAGTTGACTAGGATAGGAATTTAGGGGTTAAGAAGAGAGAAGGTTCAGATACATGTGGGAAGGGGGACTGGAGGAGGCGGATTTCAGAAAATATTAGAGACGTGGTTACACTAAGGTACCATAGGTTTGAATACTTTGTGGTAAAAATGTAAGAGGAAACCTTAGAACTCTGAATCTAGGAAACAACCTCTACATAGGAAACTTCTCTTATAAATACAGGAAAATCCCTTAATATGAATTATGGAAAATCCCTTAATATGAATTATGGAATCTACTGTGGTTTTATACCAGTCAAAGATATTATATAAGAAAAAAGGACAATAGCCCTCAATAATAGATCTAAAGAAATTGAGATAGCATTGTACCTTGGTCTTAAAGTAGAGATATAATGAAACCTATTTCTACAAATGAAACAGGATGTTACGTAAAAACAACATAAACCATAATTACAAAAGTTTAGAAATGAGTTGGCTGTGCTATAGGATGTCATGAAAAGAAAAACTGACAGTTAAGGAATAAAATTAGAAGTATTTCAGAAATGAAAATAAACCAGAAAGTTCTTGAATGAATAGACACTCTAGAAACTACCATAAAAGAAGTAAAGGATGGGGACTTCCTTGGTGGCGCAGTGGTTAAGAATCCGCCTGCTAATTCAGGGGACATGGGTTCGAGCCCTGGCCCGGGAAGATCCCACATGCCGCGAAGCAACTAAGCCCGTGTGCCACAACTACTGAGCCTGCGCTCTAGAGCTCGTGTGCCACGACTACGGAGCCCGTGTGCCTAGAGCCCGTGCTCTGCAACAAGAGAAGCCACTGCAATGAGAAGCCCGGCACCGCAACGAAAAGTAGCCCCTGCTCGCCTCAACCAGAGAAAGCCCGCACACAGCAACAAGCACCCAATGCAGCCAAAAATAAAAATTAAAAGTAAATAAATTTAAAAAAACAATAAAGGATGGAAAAAGATGAAAACAAATCAAACAAGTAGAGAAGGAGATCAAAGAAATTCATAGAGAAAGTGATAAGATCTTATATTCACATACCCATAAATAAATGGATGTTTATAATATGAAGAGTACTAAAACAACGGAACAGAAAAAAATTACAATCAGAGAAAATGTTGAAAGGATGGTAAACATCTATATTAAAAGGGCTTACCATGTGCCTAGGAAAATTGAAACAGAACAGGCACCACTGTAACGTGTTCTAGGGCTTTAAAGAAAAAGAAAACACTTTGGACAGCTATACAAAAAGACTACATCACTTATAATGGAAAGAATGTCAGATTATCATTAGACTCCAACATCAGCATTAGAGTCCAGAAGACCATGGAGTAAAGATTTTAAGATTTTCACAGAAAGAAAATGTGAGTTGAGACTGTATCCAACCAACTGATTTTCAAGCATAAAGACCACGTGTAAGAACTTAGCAAGTATCGTTCTTATGTACCCTTACTAAGGATACCAGATTTTGCTATATTTTCTTTAAATTTTTCATGTTAGTATACTTAGTTGTTTTTTTCTGACCCATATGAGTAAATTGTAGATATCATGACCCTTCAGCCCTGAACATGTTAATGTGTCTCTGAAGAATAGAGATTCTCTTCTTAAAAGTGTTTTTAAGCTTTATTGAGATAAGATTAAACATACAGTAAGCCGCATGTATTTAAAATATACAAGTTGATGAGTTTTAACATATGCAAAGATAATCTTGTATGTAAGCACAGTATAGTTACCAAATTTAGGAAATTTGACAATGATACAACACTATTATCTAATACGTAATACATATTCAGATTTTGCCAGTAGTCCCAATATTGCCTTTCAACCCAGTTGTGGGTTTTTTTTGTTTGTTTTTTTTGGATGGAGGGGATGTTGTGAGGATCCAAGATACAGATTGCCAGCACATTCCATAGAATACATTTGTGGACGAGTTCCAAAGACTGGATCTCCAACAAATCCCTCTGGTACAGCACCAAAGTGCAAGCCTCCGCTGTGCCTTCTCCACCAAAGTCTAGTATCAGCCCTGGAGGGAAAATACTTCCTTGGGCATTCTGTCTCAGCCTTAGAGGTAGTGGCTATTATGCCATATCGTATCATATCATGTCTGATATTATACCTGTATTTAGAGTTCTCTCTACGTCTTACTGACCAGTTCTTGCTAACCCAGTTCCTTCATGTGGTTAACAATTACTTATATTAAACTTCTTTTTTCAAACTCAATGTATGGTTTCTCTCTCCTTATTGTATCCAGACTGAAGCAGCATTTTGGGCATAAATGATGTGTCCTTTTCACTGCTTTACATTAGGAAACCATGATCTCATTCTGTCCCATTATTATTGATGTTGGCTTTGATCACTTGTTTAAGGGGGTGAATGCCAGATTTCTCCACCCTTAAAGATGTCTTTTCTCCCCTTTGTAATTAATACGTAACATCCTGTGAGATACTTTGGGGTCTTTGTGAATATTCTGTTCCCCAAAACTTTTTTGATGGGCATCCACAGCTGATTCATGCTTTTTTCATCAGTTATTACTGTGATGTTGCAAAATGGTGATTTTTATAACATCCCATGCTTATCGGTTGATAATTTACTGTTTCAGTGACATTTTCCTTTTCCATTTATTTATCTATCATTATGGGCTTATGAAATTTTTTATTTAATATGTTATAATCCATTTTTTAATTTTTAATTTTGATAATCAAATTGTTCCCATTTGGGTAGTACAAATCCTTCAAGTTGACATCTTGTCCTTTGACACACCCCTGTTGATTTTTGAACACTTCTTACTTTCTGGCAAACAAAGAGTTTCTAGATTCATCTCATGTTGTTTGTATACCAGCCTTAGTTGTTTCTTCAAGTATCCCCAATTTCTTATTTTGATAAAATCCAATTTATCTTATTATAATTTTCCTTTTGTGCTGTATCTAAGAAATCTTTACCTAACACAAATGTTTTCTCCTTGAAGTTTCATAATTTTAAGTTTTACTTTTAGGTCAATGATCTATTTTCAGTTAATTTTTATATGTGATCATTTTACATATGGATATTTTAATTTTTCCACCACTGCTGCTGAGAAGGCTATTCTTTTTGTACCGCACTGCCTTTGTCAAGTGTCACTTATCCATGTATGTATGAATTTCTGGCCTCTCTGTTCTGTTCCATTGATCTCTTTGTCTTTATGCCAATACCATGCTGTTGAGTCTGTATATTAATGTCTTATGCCAGGAAAACAACAGGGAAGATGTTCTGCAGGGAATTCTTATGTCTAACTGTAGAACTGAATTTAATAAGCGGGAGAAAGGGTGACAAAGTAGTATGTACTTGTTATATGCTCTGACAATGTAGATACATTACAGTTATTCAAGAACTTAAGGAATATAGTTCACATAAATCTTTCCTGAGAAAGCTATTAGAGAATAAATTTCAGACAACCAAGAAATGATTTAATAGGCTCATTGATTGCCTTATAGAAATTCACCAGGGCATCAAAGAATATTATCACTTTAAATAGATGCTGGGGGATGCAGTGCAGAGATGGTATGAGAGGAAGAAAAGAGCTAATTTCTATATTGTTTATACTAGGGAATCAGTAGACAGTATTTAAGAGAGAACTAAGGTTATATAAAGGTATTCACATAGAAGGGACCATTAGGACAAAAACCCAAACCTTTCTAGATACCGAAAGAAATATGGAAGGGGAAAAAAAAGAACAAAGGAAATAAACACAGTGAGATCATTTATATATTCTCTCTGACAGAATTGAGACCATATCAGGCATATCATTAAATGAGCTTAACTGGCTTCTTAAGAGAAAAAAGTATTTTCAGGTTAATTAACATAGTGAAAGCCACCTCTGTGCTCTATGCAAAAGATATAACCACAAAACTGAAAGACTCAGAAAAGTTAAGAATAAGAGGTTAGACAAAGATATGCCAGACAAATCAAATAAAAAGAAAACAGAGGTCACTATTTTGATGTTGCACAAGGTAGAACTCAGGCTAGAAATCATTAAAGAGGTAACATTATAAGGTTACAAGCTGCAAGTCTTAATGAAGATGTATTATTGGATACATGGATATTAATGACAACTTTGATTTTTTTAAAACTGTTTCAGGAGAGTCAATAAGAATTAGTAAAAGAAGACTTAAAATCTCAGTTGAAGATAGGTCAAGTGGACAGAAATTTTATAAGGCTATTTAAGACCTAAATAACACAACCAAAAGGAGGATCTCGTGGCTGTGTATTGCATATGGGAGAATACACCATCTTTGAAAAAGCATGTGGAGCATTGATGAAAAAATGATTTTTTGTTGACATATAAAGAAGACTCTCCAAAATTTTTCCCCCAAATAGATATAGCATTTTTGGACTAAAAATCAGTACAAAAAATTGAAAAAAAGGCCCTTCCACCTGGAAACTAACGAACATACTGCCAAACAACTCTTGGCTTAAAGTGAAAATTCAAGTAGAATTGTTAGGTTACTTGACATGACACATCAGAATCAATACATTGTAGCAGGGGTCAGTAAACTTTTTTTTTTTCTCTTTTTACAGAAGGATGGATAGTGAATACTTTAAAGTTTGCAGATCATATGATCTCTTTTGCAGCTTTCAAACCCTTCCATTGTAGTGTGAAAGCGGTCGTAGACAATATATAAACAAGTTTATCTGGCTGTTCCAACAAAACTTTATAAAAACAGGTGACAGACTGGATATGCCACATGAACATCTGTGTTATAGCCAAAGCTTTTATCATAAGAAAATTTTTAGCATCAAATGTTTACATCAATGAAAATGAAAATAAGTGAATACTCAAAAAGGTAGAGAGACAACAAAAGAAAAGAATGCAGAAGGAAAGATTTATTAATGATAAAGAGTAGGTTTTAGATAACAGAAAAGGAGTAGAAGTAATACATTAAACATGACAATATGCTTATAATAGTAGAAGTACAAATTAAAACTGTACTGAAACACCATGTTTTCACTTAATAGAATGGCAAAACTACCCCCCAAAATTTGGCATTATACTTTTTGGGTGGAACTGTGGAGAAAGTAAGACACTCAGCGGTATTGGTGGGAATGAAAAATGGTAAAACTCCTAAGGAATGGAATTTGTCAACATCCAGCAAAATGGGAAATGCATCCTCACTGACCCAGCAATATTCACTTTTAGGAATACATCACAACGGTAGAATTGCAAAAGTATACAATTATGTATGTGCAGGGTTGTAGCAGCCGTGCTTGCAAAAATGAAAAATTGGAGTGACTAGCAGTAGGTAACTGGTGGAACACACTCTGATGTATTACTGTGCAGACGTAAAAGAGGAGGGAGGAAGATCTCCATAGGCTGCTATGGAGTGAATTCCAGGATGTACGGTTGCGTAAAAAATGGCAAGATGCAGAAGACTGTAATGCTGACTTTGAAGAAGTGAAGTTGTGTCAGTGTGCATTTCTTACCCCTGTCCACTAAAATGGCCTAAAAGCAATATCTCAGTAACAATAAGAAATAAGAGAGAGGGAGAAAGAGAAAATATTGCGCTGGCCAGAAAGTTCATTTGGGTTTTTCCATAATGAACTTTTTGGCCAACCCAATACATGCTTATATTTTTTTAAAAAATAATAAAAATCTAAAAAATGGCTACCAGTGGAGACAAGAGGGAGTGGGGAAGGGATAGGCATGAAACCAGACCCATTTATGTACCTTGCATTGCAGTATTGATTTTTGCAACAGTATAAGAGTGTTATATAATAAAAACCAAAGTATTAGCCCCCTCCGCCCCAAAAAACCACCCCGAAACAAATGAACACGTGAATATAATCAACCGAGTACTTTTACCGACATAGTAAAGGATTTTTTTTCAACTGATTTTAAATTACAACATTAACTGTGCGTCTCTAGTATGCTATTTCCC
Source organism: Balaenoptera borealis (assembly GCF_965194805.1). Lineage (NCBI taxonomy): Eukaryota > Metazoa > Chordata > Mammalia > Artiodactyla > Balaenopteridae > Balaenoptera > Balaenoptera borealis. Next base: position 114,908,348 of record NC_138864.1, read on the forward strand.
TAAACAGAAAAATAAATTTTATATTTCATTCTGTGGCTTATTTTTAGTTATTTTCCTGGTATAGTTACTTGGAAACTTTCTATTTCATTGGCATAAAGCAAATAGATAATTATGTTAATGTCATCAGGCAAAGGAATTTGCAGGATAATGGTGAAGGAAAGTCCAGGATAGCAGCTTGCAGCAGGCTTGAGGAAGACTGGAGCTGGAGTAAGGACTTCTCAGAGGACACATCTGAGTAAACGAAAGTAAAGTTCATAGACCACTTGATACACTTGAACATACTGAAAGGGATTTGTTGGAAAGCGTAGGGCTGATTTAGTGATGAATACCTAAAAACTAAGCGAATTGTAAAATGTAGGAACTGTTAATTACTATGAACAAAATTGTTTGAGAAAGGAAATATAAATGTAATATGTTCTGTGGCTCAGTTGTGAATATTAGTGAAGGCTCATAATGGTTTGATTTAATGGAAAGCTAATAGAAATAAATGTTAGGATGATATAGAGGGAGTTTTGGATGGGGGCTTATCCATCATCTTCCATTGTACAGTTGGACAGGGGACTCCTGTTTTTTATAATAACTCTTATACAGTAATTTAAAAAGTACTTGGTGTCATGTATTAGTAGAATTAAAGAAAAAACTGGAAAGCATGATGCTAAGTCAGGGCAAATTACGTTATTTTAAAAGTAGAAAAAATTCTCTTAAAATCATACCTGTGGCAGTATTTAGTTAGTAAAAGTCAACTTGTTTAAATAATATTTAATTTGATTGTGGAAAAGTTCATTATTTATCTGTTCTTTTCCTATATATTCAATGTGTGTTTTAAAGTACTAAGCTAAAAGTTAAAGCTTCTTCCTTGACTTTTTAAAGCTACCCTCCCAGACAAATTCTGTCAACTTTCCTTTTTACATCTGTCAAAAATCTTGTTCCCTTCTTTCTATCCTCTTAGTTCAGGCCTTCTCTGTTTCTTAGGGTCATTTCAGCTGCTTCCTAACTGTTCTTGCTGCTTTCTCAGTTTTGTTGAATAGATTCCACCCCCGCCCAAATTAGGACTTTTAAACTTTTTAAAGTTGTGAAGAAAACACACGTGCAGTTAACAGTTTAAGTGAACACTTACGTAACTACCACCCAGATCAAGAAACGAACATTGCCAGTACCCCAGAAGTTCCTTGTGTGTCCCTTTTTCATCACCCCTTCCTGTCCCGTACATGGAGTCGATTTGCCCGTTTATGTTAATCACTTCCTTCATTTACTTTATGGTAAATATAATTTAGCCTGTTGGGGACTTTGTGTAAAAAGAACAATATTGTTATATTTCATTTCATTTCTTGCTATTTTCATTAAGCATTGAAGGGGTCATACATGTTACTGCATATAGCTATAGCTCATTCATTTTTAATGCTGTTTAATACATTATACAAATATACCACAACTTTTCTATTGTTGCTGGGCATTTGAAATGTTGCCCATTTTGGACTTTTTAAAGCAATGCAGCTTTACATTCTTGTTAATGTATCCTGCTGTTCATATATAGGAGTCCTGAGTTTTGTTTTGTTTTGTTTTGTTTTACTGAAAAGCAGAATTCTGGGTCATGGGGTATGCAAATAGTCAATTTAACTTTTACCAACTTTCATATACCCACCAGCAGCTAACCTGTGTTCCTGTTGGCTGAGATGTGGATGCTCACCAACGTTTGGTGTTACCCTTCTTTTTATTTTTTGGCAATCTGATGGATGTTTCTTGTTAACTTCTCTGGATCTGATACGCATATTGACCATTTGGATTTCAGCTATTGTGAAGTGCTTGTTCAAGTCTCTTTCCCATCTTTATATTGAGTTGTTTATTTTAATTTTAATAGGAGTTCTTTAACATTCTAGATCCCTTCTCCCATTCTGTTTGTCTTTTTTATAGGGTCTTTTAACCAAGAGCTTGATTGATTGATTGATTGATTGATTGACTGGGCCCTTGGCAGTGAAAGCATGGAGTCCTAACCACTGGACCGCCAGGGAATTCCCAACCAAACTTAATGAATCCTCCTTTGTGGTTGTTGTTTTAAGAATCTTTCCATACCCCAAAGTAACGAAATTATTTTCCTGTTTTCTTTTAAAAGTTCTATAGTTTTGCCCTTCACATTTAGGTTTCTGGTTCAACTGCAGTTGATTTGTACGTATGACAAGCGGTTGGAGTCTAGTTTCATTTTTTTACCAACTGCCCCAGCACCATTGCTGAAAATACCATCCTTTCCCTAATGCACTGCCATCCCTATCAGTTATTAGGTATTTATATATGCATGAGTCTGTTTCTCAGTACTTGTTTCTCAGCCAATTCTGATCTTTTTGTCTACTTGTCACTCCCCCAACCATTGCCACACTTTCTGAATCACTGTCTTTACAATAGGTTTTTAAAAACCTGTGTGTTTTTTGTTTGTTTGTTTGTTTGGCTGCATTGGGTCTTTGTTGTTGTGTGCGGGCTTTCTCTAGTTGCGGCGAGTGGGGGCTACTCTTCATTGTGGTGTGCGGGCTTCTCATTGCAGTGGCTTCTCTCGTTGCAGGGCACGGGCTCTTAAGCGCGCAGGCTCCAGTAGTTGTGGCTCGCGGGCTCTAGAGCACAGGCTCAGTAGTTGTGGCGCACAGGCTTAGTTGCTCCGCGGCATGTGGGATCTTCCCGGACCAGGGCTTGAACCCGTGTCCCCTGCATTGGCAGGCAGATTCTTAACCACTGCGCCACCAGGGAAGCCCCTTTACAATAGGTTTTGATAGCAGGTAAAACAGGTCCTTGTGTAAACCTCCCCTCCCACCATTTGTTGTTATTCTTCAGAAACATCTTTTGAATATTTTTAGCTGTTTGAATTATCATAAGAATTTTACAATCCAGTTTCAAGTTCGACAAAAAACTTGATAGGTTATTGATTGTGGAAAATTGTTTCAGTTTGGGGATAATTTATATGTTTGTAATGTTGAGTTTTCTACTCCACAGCTGTGCTATATCTCTTATTATATTTTTTTTAGTGGCTCATTAAACACTTATAATTGTTCCTGTAGGGATTTTGCACATACATTCTTAGGATTTTTCCTAGGTATTTGATAGTTTTTGATGCTGTTGTAAATGGTGTCCTATTTTAACTTCATTTTTACCTTTTTGTTCCTGGTAAATATAAATACAAATGTGTTTTAAATATGTATTTCTTTTCAGTAACTTTGTTGAATCTTACTAAATCTAATAATTTCTCTATAACTTTGTTTGGCTTTTCTACGTATATAGTCATAACATCTGTGAATAACAACACTTTTTATCTCATCATTTCCAATCCTTAAACCTTTTCTTTTTCTTGCTTAACTGTGCTGTCTAAAATCTCCAGTACACTGTTGAATTAAAGTGGTACCAGTGGTACCGTTGTCTTATTCCTGATCTCACAGAGAAAACTTTTAAATATAAGGTTTGCTATAGAGATTTTATAGATATCTTTTATAGGATTATAGGTGTTATTTTAACTTATTAAACATATAGTATATTGTTTTAATAGGCTACTGTTTATTGTATTGGTGAGGGAAGGACTCCCATCGTAAGAATGGCCCTAACCCTAGACAGATGAGATGGGCAGTAGTGTGTTAGTCACATATACTCACAACCTAGGGAGTAGGCCACTGCCTGCCATGCAAGGCCACACAGGGACAGAGTGAACAACCAGGTGCTGTGGGAGGCAGGCTTTGTATGCACTATTATGAAAGTAGGGTGCCCCCTGGTTCCCACAGGAGGATGTGATTGGCTTGTTTGAATAATTCTGTAAGCTGGCAAGGAACTGAAACCCACTATTTAAGGGTAAGCAGAAACTGTCTGGTCCCCTTGATAAAGGAGTAATTGTTTGTTAGGGGATCTTATCTGTGGTAGTAGAATGGGGAGGGATACTTGCAGTTAGGCTATCCCAATTCTGCCAGAATCGAGACAGCACAACATATAGGCCTTACACCACCTCAGTTATTCCTAATATCCACAAAAGGTTTTCGGTTTTTGTTTTTTTCCTTAATTGTGAATAAATTTTTTTTTTAATCAAACACTTCATCTAGTGAGGATAATTTTTTTCTTTAATCTATTATGTGGTGAATTCTAAGATTTAATTTTCTAATAATAGAATAACTTGCATTCCCAGGCAGAAGGCTACTTAGTGATGTTATATTATCCCTTTATGCATTGCAGAACTTGGTTAGCTAATATGTTATGATTTTTGCTTCTACGTTTATGAGAGGTGGCCTATGATTTTCCTTTTTTATATTACTTGTATGAAATTTTCTTTAGAGTTATGCGCACTTCTCTAGGTGTCAGTCCCTCCACTGAAACAATTTTAAAAAAAAGAAATACTGGAAAAAAATTACCAGAATGAACTATTTCAGACTCTGGACCTTGATCAAACACTTGAAAGAACCAGGGGAGTGCTTGATGAAGGGAGAGGCTGCTGCTCTTTGATAAGAGGGCTCCAAAAATTGGGGGTTTGTATGTTTTGGTGAGTCTCACAGATCCTTTAGGGCTAGAGGGCTGGACTCTTGGCATTTGCTGAGATTTAGAGATGGTAACTCTCTCCCCTTTTGGATCCAGACATTTAAGGACATCTTTGTCAGGTTACTGGCTGGCTACCAGATAGTATGGAACAGAAACTTCAATGACCACACTCACTAGGAATTCATACACACTTTACAAAATAGTTTGGAAAAGTGACAAATGGACTGCTCCGGCAATCAATGAGCAAAGCTCAGCAATCCCTGAGGAGTGGGAAAATTAGAGTTCTAGAGTTACCATAATAAACAAGATCTTTTTGAGTTTATCTTGCTCGGAGTTTGTTGAGTTTCTTAGACGTGTATATTCATGTCTTTCATCAAATTTAGGAAGTTTTTAGTCATTATTTCTTCAAATATTTTTTTTCCTGCCCTTTTCTCTCTCTCTTCTTCTGGGACTGCCATGATTTGTATGTTGGTATGTTTGACGGTATCTCACAGGTCCCTCAAGTTCTGTTCATTTTTCTTCAAAACTACTTTTGTAAAGCCTTCCTTCTTATGTGTGTTACTGACCTGTTATCTCAGCCTACGACCTCTTAGAGGTTTCTTTAAATGTGTAGATTTATTTATTTATTTATCTTTGGCTGCATTGGGTCTTCATTGCTGCATGCAGGCTTTCTCTAGTTGTGGTAAGTGGGGGCTACTCTTTGTTGCGGTGCGCTGGTTTCTCATTGCGGTGCCTTCTCTTGTTGCAGAGCACAGGCTCTAGGTGCGCAGGCTTCAGTAGTTGTGGCATGGGGGCTCAGTAGTTGTGGCACACGGGCTTAGTTGTTCCCGGCATGTGGGATCTTCCCGGACCAGGGCTCAAACCCATGTCCCCTGCATTGGCAGGCAGATTCTTAACCACTACGCCACCAGGGAAGCCCCAAATGTGTAGATTTAAAAGTGTGTATACCTCTTTAAATGTTCTGATATGTGCTGCCAGAGAAGCAGCTGCAGCCCAGGGGAGCTGAATAAAGCCAAGCATCTCAGCTGACCCTCAGGGAACCCCCATGCTAACTAAATCACGTAATCCCCTAATTTTTGAGTACAAGATCCTGTCCACCTGGCACTAGCCAGCCACTTCAGGGATGTGGGCTGCTGTCCCCACTTTGCAGCAGAATTAAGGAATTGGGCATGGTAGCTGGTTCAAGCAAGCAGCCCTCTTACTGAAGTACAGCAGCCCCTTCCTTCATTAAGCTCTTCCCTGATTGCTGTAAACGTCTGAACCAGTTTCAAAGTTCTGGAATAGTTGATTCTGATAGTTTTTTCCAGCTTAATGGTTGTTTTCGTAGAGAAACCAACCCCCCAAGCTGCCATTTTTTTAATGACATCCTTTGCTGCCATTTTTGCTACTTTAAAGTAAATCCCAGATTTGGCATTTCATCCTTAAATAGTTTAACTTGCATCTCCAAAAAATAAGGAAAGTAACCTTGATAATCCCAATATCATTATTAGCATGGACAACTAAAATAGCTATTATTTCCTAGTGTTCTAGTACAAGTCCATCTTCACATTTACCCCCCAAAAATGTCCTTTAAGCTGTTTTGTTCAAACCAGAATCCAGTCAAGGATTAGCTATACAGCATGATATTTGGATATCATGTTTCTTAAGTCTGTCTTAATCTAGAATAGTTCCATCTTCTGTCTTCATTTCTGTAATTTGTACTTGGTGGAGAGAACCAATCAGTTAGATTATAAAATATTTTGCATTCTGGATTTGTGTGGTGTTCCCTCATAGACTTTTAAAGTCATTCCTCTCAACTAGTAGTTTAGTTGATTAAATTCATGTTAAACCTGGTTAGGTAAGAATACTTCATAGAAGATGCTATATACTATGTATATAGTAGTTTGCTAGTTTTTGTGTTTGAAAAAAAGTATTTTTGCAAAAAACTTTTGTGGACAGAAAAATAAAGTTACTTAGAAGGATAAACCACAAACATGGTTTAATAAAAATGGTTACCTATAGGAAGTGGGGTAGATGGAATGAAATGGATAAGAGGGATAGGGATGGGAGTGAAATCTGGTATACTTTCTAATATAGTTTTTGACTTTTGAACCATGTAAATATTTTACATATTCAAAAATAATTACATTCCAAAATAAAAAAGTAAACTTTTAAAACTGAAAATATTATTTCTTTATCTAAAGAAACTAAAACAGCTTGGAATAGAAGTTGTGAGAGTGGATACCCTTGCCTTCTTCCAAATCACACCAGAAAGCATTTCATCATTAAATATGTTAGGTGTAGGATTTTCATACATGGTCTTTATCAGGTTGAGGAAGTTTCATTCTATTTCTAGGTTGCTGAGAGGTTTTTTTTAAAATCTTGCATGAGTGTTGAAATTTTCAAAGGTGATCATATGGCTTTTCTCCTTTATTTTGTTAATATAGTGAATTACTTTAATTGATTTGAATGCTCAACCAACCCTTCACTTCTGTAATAAACCCTACTTAAATGATGTATTATCAATTTTATGTATTCTGAATTTGATTTTCTGATATTTCATTAATGAGATATTGGTCTGTACTTTTCTTTCCTTGATTTTAATATCAGGGTAATATTGGCCTTATAAAATGAGATGGGAAGTGTCCCTCCTCTATTTTCTAAAAGAATTGTTTAGAGTTAGTATTATCTTTAAATGTTTGATGGGATCCAGTGGTCCCTTTTAGGTCTAGACTTTTCTTTATGGGACAGGTTTTAAGTACGAATTCAATTGTTTTAATTGATATATTCAGGTTTTCTGTTTCTTCTTGAGAAGATTATGATAATTGTTTCTTTTAAAGAATCAACACATTTAGTCAAGTTGACAATATTCCCATACTTCTTTAAGCTCCATGGAATCTGTAGAAATGGCCTCTTTTACTTTTGATTTTGGTCATTTTTTTTCTTTTTCCTTGATCAGTCTAGCTAGAGGTTTATTAATTTTTCCCCCACCCCCAAGAACTGGCTTTGGTTTCATTGATTTTTTTTTTTCTTTATTGCCATTTTCTTTCTTCTTCATTGTATTCTGCTCCCTATAATTTCCTTCCTTCTACTTTTTTTGGTGGATTAATTTGCTCTTCTGGCTTCTGGAGGAGAATGCTTAGACCATTGGTTTTTAGACCTTTCTTCATTAACACATAGGTTGGTTGGAAGTAATTTGTTCAGTTTCCAAATATTCGGGGGTTTTCCAGTTCTCTCTGTTACTGATTTCTAAGTTTATTTCATTGTACTCATGGAACATATTTTGTGTGTTTTTAGTTCTTTTAACCCATACTTGGTTTATTGCCCAGCGTATGTTATATCTTGGTGAATATTCCATTCACACTTTAAGAATATGTATTCTGCTAAGATTAGGTGTTCTTTAAACATCAGTTGGATCAAGTTATTTGATTCTTTTGTTCAAGTCTTTTATGTCTTGACTGATTCTCTGTCTACTGCTCTATTGATTACTGAGAGGAGAGTTAAAATCTCCAACTATCATGTGGATTTGTCTGTTTCTCTTTAGAGCTGTATCAGTTTTTACATGATGTGTTCTGACATGTTAATTAGGTACTTGAGCATTTAGGATTATATGTCTTGGTGAGGAATCAAGCTCTTTATCATTATACACTGTCCTCACTTTATATCTGGTAATAGATCTAGTTCTGTAGTCTGCTCTGTCTGATATTATTATAAAGTCCTCGGGGTTTCATATGCTTATTATTTGAATGTGTATCTATTTCCATCCTTTCATTTTTTTAAACCTGTGTGTGTATTTAAATTGGGTTTCTTGTAGGTAGCATCTAATTGGGTCTTTTGTTATATTCACACCCATATGCTTAAGTAGCAAGCCATCAATGGTATTGACAGGACCATGGACAGAGCACTATTTTGCATTATATAGATCCTCTCCTTTTTCTCCCATGGATGTTGAAATATAGTTGCCTGACTGGTGGCGCTCCATCTCATGGTCCTGTCCTTCAACTCTCTTATGTCTGTGATCCACAGTGTGTAGTAAGAGGCTTTGAAGCCACATACATCTCTTTTATGGAGATGGGCAGTCAAAGAGTTGCCAGCCATTCCTAGTACTTAATGTCAAAGCATAAGCCCTGCATTATGCTTAGGTTTAGACACTAAAACTTCACAAAGGAGATAGTAAATCATATTTACATCTCAAAACCCCAAAACTGTAAATATTTAATTTGTAGAATAAAAAGAATAAAACCAGATCCTAGTAAGTTTAAGTCCAGCTACTTTTATGAATGTGTAATTTACGATCTATCATTAATCTCTTACATCAGTCATGTTCTTATGACCTTATAATTATCTAAACATCTTTCATGATTTCATTTGGCAAGCACAGAAACTTACATATAACTTCAGCAGTCCTTTTCCTTTAAAATACAGATAAATATAATACTGAATTGTTAGTTCTTTCAACTTGATTAATAAATAGTTGATTTCCTTGTTTAGCTTGTTCCCAGCACATATGCTGGCAACGGCAAAGAGAAGCAATTTGTAGCATTTGTACTAGTCTGTTTGCTTTACTATTTCTCTTGAATTAAAGTTGACTCCCTGCTTGCCTTTCAGATTTCAAATTTTCCCTTTTCAAAAATGGGAATTTTATTATGTTTCTGCAGTATCCCCACCCTTTCCAGGATAGTGTGTCAAAGAATCACTTTCTTCATATAGGCATTCAGGTATTTACTGCATAATATGCAGTGCCTTATTTTTTCTTCTACTGACAAGGTACATCTTGAGCTTGGGATTGAAGTATGGGTAAAGATGCAAATTTGAGATTTACCAACATTTGGCCTCATTGTTCCTTGTTAGGCTGAGGTACCTCTGTGACTCAGAGTTCATTTGTGTAAGTCTTAGTAGATGATTTGAGGGAATGAGGTAGGTGAGGTTGTGCTGGTCCTTATCTGATTTTAATTGGGGGCACAGTATGATGTACAGGTTTACCAGGTACCAGCCCAACATCATTAGGCCCTTTTTATACATTTATTAATATAATCCTTATAACAGTTCTGCCTCAAATTTGTTCTGTTGAGCATGGAATATTTAGCACTATAACCGGAGCACAATAAGTTCTCAATATGGTAACCATTATCATGATTATCATGTACTGTTACTTTACAGAAGAGGAAATAGAGGCTCAGAAAGATTGTTTAGGGGATATAGAACAGTCAATAAAGAGGAACAATATAGGTCTATATAGCTTTAAAGTCCATGCTATACCCTTTTTATTTAAATAGTTTCCATGTAGAATGTACGTAAGATGTGTACGCAGAATTCAAATTCCAGAGTTGCCAGTTAGTAGTTGAATGACCACAGGCAAGTCATGGTGCTCAGTTTCCTGATCTGTAAAATGGAGGTAATACTTAATGCACTAGAGCTGAGTAGCTGCTTACTGGTCCTCAGGCTCTGTTTTAACCCTAGACTGGGCATGAGCTTTCATTGGCTTGCAACCTATTTATCGCCATGTGCTCTTAGGCCTTGGAAATGGTTTGGTTCAGGAAAGATAGATGGGCTTGAAATTAGTATTGGAGGGGAGCTGCTTATTCTTTCCTCCATCCTAGGCATAGCCTAGCCACTATCCAGAATTTTGTGTTAATCATTCCCTTGTTTTTCTTTATAGTTTATCAGCTATATATGCTTTCTTATATATTATTTTTGAACTTTGATAGAGTATAATACATATTCTTCTGGGACTTTCTTCACTTAACAGATTTTTGAGGATTCGGCCATCTGTAACTTACATGCATTGATTTCATTGCTGTATAGTGTTCTATTATTTGAATATACCACAGTATTTTTGTTCTGTTGATGGACATTTGGATTGTTTCTAGTTGTGGACTTTTCTGAAAAATGGTGCTATGAACATTGTTGAGCATGTTTCCTGATGCTGAAGAGTTTCTCCATGGTGAAACTGTGGATCACAAGGTGTGTGCATCACTAAGGGAGTTCATTCACTCATTCACCAAGTATTTATTGAGTACTGCTATGTGCCAGGTACATGTTTAGGTGCTTTGGAATATCTGTGAACTAACCAGACAATTTACATTTTACTTGGGATAGCCAGACAATAAACAATAAATATAAATAAATGAAACTGAAGGATAACTGCCAGAGAGAAAAGAATTAGAGCAGGATTAGGGGAATCTGTTGTGCAGGAAGGTGGATGGGGGTGCAGGTATCATCAAAGGTAACATTTGAAAGCAGACTTAAAGGAGGCTATGCACCATTTAAAATATTTTCAACCCACTAAATAACAGAAAGAAACAACCATGGCCATTAAGTACACAGTGATGAATGATTGAAGAAAATATCTACACACTTCTCACAGAATTATTTTTCTTTAGTTAATCAGATTTTAATCACTCTAATTTCTAGAAGGATATATTCCAGATGCTGATCTCCACCAGTCTGTATAGAGGAACTTTAAATGTGCTCAGACTGGAACAGAAATTACATTTTCCCACTAACATTTTATGGGTAACAAAGTATTGTTGAACTAACATTTATTTGAGTTTAAATTCATTTAGGTCAAACTCACCACCATACATAAATGGGATTCTTTCTTTTTGTTTTAAATGTCTTTATTAGAGTATAATTGCTTTACAATGTTGTGTTAGTTTCTGCTGTACAACAAAGTGAATCAGCTGTATGTATACATATATCCCCATATCCCCTCCCTCTTGAGCCTCCCTCCCACCCTCCCTATCCCACCCCTCTAGGCTTCACAAAGCATCCAGCTGATCTCCCTGTGCTATGCAGCAGCTCCCCACTAGCCATCCATTTTACAACAAATGGGATCCTTAATTCGTGGACTAATATCCTATCTGTCAAAATGATGCAATCTGTGAACCCATGGCTTTCTAAGACATTTTTGTAAAGTGTGGTAGTACACTGCACTCTGGGGTCAGTCAGCCATGGGTTCAAATCACAGCTCCACTATTGTGTGACCTTGGTCACGTTAATCAGATTCTCTGATCTCCATTTCCTCATCTGTATGAGGATAAAGCAGTACATATAAGGAGAGCACTAAATAAATGTTCTTTTTAGTTTTTTTTTTAACTTTTTATTTTGAAATAATAATAGATTCATGGGAAGTTACAGAGAGATCCTTTGTACCCAGTTTTTTCCATTGATTACTTCTTATATAATTACAGTGCAATATCAAAACCAGGAAATTAACATTGTTACAATAGTGAGTATAGTTCTAATGCAAATTTATCACATGTGTAGATTCATATAACGTCACAATCAAGACGCAGAACTATTCCATCACCGAAGCTCTCCCTCTTGTTACCCCTTTATAGTCAAACCTACCCTCTCTCCCCACACCCCATTGTCCCTAATTTCAGGGAAAGTAGTAGTCTGTTTCCCATCTCTGTAATCTTGTCATTTTGAGAATGTTATGTAAGTGGATCATTCATAAGACCTTTGGAAATTGGCTTTTTAAAAAACTCACACTAATGCCCTTAAGATCCATCCAGTTTGTTGCATATATCAATAATTAGTTCCCTTTGATTGGTGACTGTTATCCCATGGTATGGATGTACCACAGTTTATTTAACCATTAACTTATTTACGGAGATTTAGGTTGTTTCAAGTTTGGGGCTAATATGAATAACACTGAATTCCGATATTTGTGTTCAGATTTTTGTGTGAACCTAAATTTATTTCTGCCCAGGAATGAGATTGCTGATTCATACGATAAATGTTATGTTTAGTTGTTTCGAGAAACTGCCAAACTGTTTTCCACAGTGGCTCTATTATTTTACATTCCCAGTGGGAATATATAAGAGATCTAATATCTCCACATTTTTTGTCAGCATTTGGCATTGTCACTACTTTTTATTTTAGCTGTTTTAATAGCTTTGTGCTGGTATCCCATCATGATCTTAATTTGCGTTTATTTACCTGATGGCTAGTGATGTGGAACATCTTATGTGCTTATTTGCCATGTGCGTATCCTTATTGATGAAATGTCTCTTCATGTCTTTTGCCCATTTTCTAATTGGGTTTCTGTTTTTTTCAGTTTTGAGAGTTCTTTATATATTGTAGATATGAATCCTTCGTCAGATCTGTGGTTTGCAAATATTTTCTCCCAGGGTGTAGCTTGTGTTTTCATCTTCTTTATAGGTCTTTTGCAGAGCAAAAGTCTTAAATTTTGATGAAATCAAATTCATCCGTATTTTCCTTTTATGGATTGTCTTTGATATATCTAAGACCTTCAGCAAGTCCTCCGTCCTTAAGATTTTTTCCTGTTTTCTTCCAAAGATTTTATAGTTTTATGTTTTATATTTAAATCTGATCCACTTTGAGTTAATTTTTATATAAAATGTGAAGGTTAGGTTGAAGTCCAATTTTTGCCTATGAATACCCTGTTGTTTCAACAATTTGTTGAAAAGTCTTTCCTTCTTCCAATGAATTGTTCTCATACTTTTTGTCCAAAATCAGTTGCGCTTACTTGTGCGGGTGTATTTCTGGGTGCTGTATTCTGTTCCATTCATCTGTGCATGTATACTGCCAATACTACCCTGTCTAACTCACTATATGTAAGTCTTAAAATTGGATAGTGAGTCTTCTCACGATATTTTTCTTTTTCCAGACTTGCTTTAGCTATGCTAGTTCCTTTCCTTTTCCACATAAATCTTGGAATAACCTTGTCTATATTTACAAAGAGATCTAGCTAGGCTTTTGATAGGAATACACTAGCCTATAGATCAATTTGGGGAGAATTGACATCTTTACTGTGATGAGTCTTCCAATCCATGAACACAGTATATCTCTCATCAGCATTTTGGACTTAATCAGTATAAAGATGCTTTTGCACCTCTGTCAAAAATCAGTTGGCCCTACTTGTATAGGTCTGTTTCAGGTCTCTATTCTATTTCATTCATCTGTGTGTCTATTCTTTGGTCAATAACAGGCATTCCTGATTACTGTTGCTATGTAAGCCTTGAAGTTGGATAGAGTGATTCCTCCACTTTATTCTTCTTTCCATTATCGATTCAGCTATTATAATGCATTTGCCAGCTATTTATTTATTTATTTATTTATTTATGGCTGCGTTGGATCTTCGTTGCTGCGTGTGGGCTTTCTCTAGTTACAGCGAGCAGGTGCTACTCGTCGTTGTGGTGTGCGGGCTTCTCATTACAGTGGCTCCTCTTGTTGCGGAGCACGTGCTCTAGGCACGCGGGCTCAGTAGTTGCGGCATGAGGGCCTAGAGTGCACAGGCTTCAGTAGTTGTGACCTGTGGGCTCAGTAGTTGTGGCACATAGGCTTAGTTCCTCCGCGGCATGTGGGATCTTCCCGGATCAAGGATCGAGCCCGTGTCCCCTGCATTGGCAGGCAGATTCTTAACCACTGCGCCAACAGGGAAGTCCTTGATTTGCCTTTTAATATAAATATTAAAACAATATTGTCTACATCTACAAAAAAAATATTGTTGGGTTTGTATTAGGAATTCTGTTAAACTGGTAGATCACATTAAGGAGAATTGACCTCTTTACTACATTAATTATCTCTATACATGAACGTTGTCTCTCCATATATTTAGATCTTTTTTGATTTCTTAATTTTGTAGTTTTCAGCATGCCAGTAATATACATGTTTGTTAGTATTTCATTTTGTTTAGAGCTGATTTCCATGTAGTTAAAAGGCTGTTCAAATTATTTCATATTTGTTTGTGCCTTTTGAGGAATTGGTCCATTTTACTTATATTGTCATTTTGTGTGAGTAGTGTTAATATTTCTCTGTCATTCTTTGGCTGTCTGCATGGTCTATAGTGATATCCCCACTTTTATTCTTTATGTTTGGTAAGTTGTGTCTTCTCCTTTGTCTTTGTCAGTCTTGCTGGAGGTTTGTTAATTTTATTGACCTTTTTGAATAATGAGCTTTTTGTTGAATTGACTTTTCAGTTTTCAATTTCATTCACTTCTGCTCTTATATTTATTATTTCCTGCCTCCTGTGAGGTAAAGGTTGAAGTCTAAGTTTCCCTTGCTGCATCCTTTGATATCCTGAGAGGGAGGCCCTCCTCCTTACTGGTCAGTGGTGTGGAAGTTGATGCTCCCACCAGGCCTCTGTTGATACCTCCCTGGCTAGTAGGGGTATGGGTGCCTACTTACTGCTTCCCATGTGTTCTTCATTGACACATCTAGGGAGTGGGGATATAGGGGCGAGGGAGGTTACTGGTAAATAGTGATAAAAGTCCAGACTTTCCACTACCCTTCAGCATGGAGGTGGAGGGGTACCTCATTACTGTCCTGGAGGTACAAGCTCAGGCTCCTCACATAGTCTCCACTGACACTACTGGGGGCCTCATTACCACCCAGTGAGGACCAAAGCCCTAACTCCCCCCAAGGCTTCTCTGACACAGCCAGCAGGAGATGGTTGGGGCACCTGGTTTCTGCTTGGCCAGGGTAGAAGTCTAGGCTTCCCATTGGGTCTTTGCTGGTGGGAGAGGAAGCACATTTTTTTCTGTGGTGTTTTGCTGTAGTAGTTTTCCTTCTTGCCAGGCTGCCCTGTTCCTGTCCTCTGGATAGAGGGAGCAGGCTTTTGTGGACTTTTTTTTGTTGACACCTGTTGATATTCCTGAGATGGTAGCTTCATGAGCACCTACTTTGGCATATATGAGGCTAAAAGAAAACCCAGGAACTCACCATTGTCATTCCTTGGGTCCTGAGGTCTCTAGACAGTCTGCCTCCTGTCTACTTTTCTCAGTTTTATGTAGAATGTCTAGAGTCTTTAGCTCTACTTATCGGGAATAAGGAAAAACATGTTTACTCAATCTTTCTATTCTGTGAAATGCATTGTCACATTTTTACAGGTTTTAATTACTAATTTCTTGTCAGTGCTATGTGTCAGGTATATCTTCCCCCAATCGGGGGCTTATCTTCTCACTTTCTTCATGGTAATCTTTTGTCTAACTGTAGTTCTTTAATGAACTTATTCATCTTTCTCTTATGCTCTTGCTCTTTGTTTCTTGATTGAGAAATTTATTCCAGCTCTAAGGTTACACAGGTACTCTCCTGTATTTCCTCTTGAAAGTTTTAAAGTTCTAATCTATCCTATCCAAAAGAATTTTTTTTGAATTTTATTTTATTTTATTTTTTCATACAACAGGTTCTTTCTAGTCATCTATTTTATACATATTAGTGTATGTATGTCCATCCCAATCTCCCAGTTCATCCCACCAGCACCCCCACCCCTGCTTTCCCCCCTTGGGGAATTATTTTTTGAATTAAGGAGAGATCTGATTTCATCCTTCTCCCACTGTAGCGAACTATAGCACCCCTTTTCCACCAATTTCTAGTGCCACATCTGTCTTGTGTTTCTGGTATGTATATTCTGTTCCATTTTTGTTTATCCTTTCATAAATATCACACCATCTTAATTACCATAGCTTTATATGTTTACTGTGTTATTTGATAGACATGTTCCCCCAGCTTGTCAAAACTCTGTTGCAATCCCTGTTGGTATTATTATTAAAAACTGCATTGAATGTATAGACGTGTCTGGGGAGAACTGGCATCTTTACCATCAAGAGCATGGTGTTTTCATTACTTAGATTTTTTTTTTTTAATGATCCTAAATATAGCTTAACATTTTTCTACACAATGGCCTTATACATTTAAAAAAATTTACTACTAAGTACTTTTTTTTGTTGCTATTGTAAAATAGTTTTTTTAATTAAAATTTTTGTTTATTGCTTGTATATACAAATGAAATTGACCTTTGGATTACTTTGTGTTCATTCTTATGCATTTCATTTTGAAAAAAAAATGTATCTGGGAACCTTACTGCAGTCTCCTTGGTACAAATTACTGCATCAAGTTTATATTACATTTTTTAATTTAATTAAAAATTTAGATTTTAATTCATTCACAATTATTATTTATTGTTTTACCAAGCACTATGAAAGATTCACGCCCCCCCCCCACCCAAAAGGAACACTATTTGCACTTGTTAAAGGAAGCAGATTGTGTTTCTGAATCGAGATTCGGAACAAAACAAACATAAACAAAATGGGTATGTCTGTGTTCCACTTTCAGAAATCCTGATTCCATAGGTCCAGAGAGAACCAGAACTCTCCTTCTTTTAAAGTCTCCATATGATTTTGCACATCTCTGTTTGAAAAACACTGTGAGAGAAGTTGCTAAACAATAAAGAGAATAGTCAAAAGGATATTTATTTGGAAGGATATCTCATTTAAAATTATGAGCATTTATTCATCATTTAATATACTAGTGTGGGACATATACACATACACACCACATGTATACACACACGTGTGGGTGCACACACACATATAAAATCCCTATATATACATAAATTGAATTGCTTTGTGTTAAGTAATAGGTATGAATTTGAAGAGAGTGGACATTCACAGAATCCATTCACAGTTTGGATGAGAGGTGTTGGGTTAGGACTCAGTATGTTTGTATTAAAACTTAGAATGTGAGCTCATGGATGTAAAGAACAGAATTGGTGGTTGCCTGAAGTGGGAGTAGGGGATGGGTGAAATGGGTGAAAAGGGTCAAAAGGTAGAAATTTCCAGTTATAAAATGAGTAAGTCATGGGGATGTAATGTACAGCATGGTGATTATAGTTAGGAATACTGTATTGTATATTTGAAAGTAGCTAGAGGAGTGGATCTTAAAAGTTCTCACCACCAGAAAAAAAAAATTGTAATTGTGCATGGTGACAGATGTTAACTGAATTTTTGTGGTGATCATTTTGCGATATATACAAATATCAAATCATTATGTTGTACACCTTAAACTAATTTTAATGTTATGTCAATTATACTTGAATTTAACAAAAAACAACTTAGAACACAATTTTGTCTTTCCCAGTGGGAGTCATTCGATGTCCAGTTTGCAGCCAAGAATGTGCCGAGAGACACATCATAGATAATTTTTTTGTGAAGGACACTACTGAGGTTCCAAGCAGTACAGTAGAAAAGTCTAATCAGGTAAGTGTATTAAGTCTTGAATCTTTTGCCTCCTCTTAATGAGGCAGCCTGAAATGCTGGAGAACTTACCATGCATTCGGTTGGTTTGTCTCAAACATATCTTTTAATTAATTTCAGATGCCCCCTTCACCTTGCTTGGTTTTCTTTTTCCTTCCTTTTAACATATTTGCTGGATAAACTGGGTTGTTAGTCCAGTAGAGTTAGCCTTATTCTGAATTTTGCTGACCTCTCCTTAAGTCATTTAACATGCTTCCCTGTCTCCTGTATTTTGTGTAAACTGGTGATAAAAATGTAGAGGCTGTTTCGTAAGAATACTTTCATCCATATGTCTGTGTGTATTTCAAACAGGAAGCTTATGATGTTTGGTTGTCTTTTTCCTGATGTTAATGGCGTTAATGAGCACTGCCAAGATTCCATATTTCATTAGGACTTTGAAAAATGGTGACATTTTCTTTCTATCATTCCCCTTTATTTCTCAACTGGAATAGAAAGAAAAAAGCTTCCTTCTTCTATTCTTAGGTTATACAGGAAAGGTAGTTAAATGCTTGATTCTTTCCCTTTAGTTGCTAATTATTAGAGTAGTGACTTACTTTCTTAGCATTCTTCAGAGGTGACTAATGAGTGGTGTGTATGTGTGTTTATTGTTATGAACTCATGGATTTTTAACATAAAATGTGTTGTAGTTATTCTTATTGGTGCTCAATTTGTGCCATCTTGGCAGTGAGGATTCCTGAGCCCTTCTGATATAATCGCAGTGTCACTGTTATCTCCCTTGCTTTCTATTTTGACAAGATATTGTTCATTTTCTGTTCTACACCTGGAACCAGCAGGTGGTTGGTTCTCCTAGGAGCCTTGGTTCCTTTTAGTCTGAAATGGTATTTAGAGAGCACAATATGGATACTAGGGGTGCTCATCACCATTGAGTTGGTCATTTTTCTAGGACTTTCAGGAGAATGATTTAACAGATACTTTCTATTTTAAAAAGAGAGAAAGGGAAAATATAACAAGTATATATTGACATTTTGAAGTTGAATCTAGCATTGTAGATGTTCACAGAAAACTCAAGCAAATAGGAAGCCAACTAAGACGATCAAGTCCCTTTTACCTCTGGCATTGCAGTCTTCCTCCTGCACCACCTATTGCTAGAATCTAATGTGGAACCAGCTCATTAAGCATAATTGAGCCTTGCAGAGTAAGAGTATAGAAGAATAGAGTTAGTACTGAAAGTGGAAATTATAGCATCTCTGTCAAAACAGAAAACAAGAAGACAATAATTACTATATGTATGTACTGGAGATATTCAATCAAATCATCATGTTTTAAAGTTACTTGAAATGAATAATTCTTCTCTGTATGGTTAAGCCACCCACTTGATAGGCAGGTTCATTAGTTTCATTTTGCTTTTGTTTAGGGTTTTGTTTAGGGCTTTAGTTTTTTTTTAATTTGAAATTTGTTTAACTACATATAGAACATTCATATACTGCTTCCAAAATAAAATCTATGAAACAGAGTATATTCAGAGAACTCAAACTTCTATCTCCATCTCACCTACCCCCTACCTTATTTTTTCTCTACCTTATAGCTAACCATTTAATTTCTTTTATGTTTTATCCTTACACTTTTAATATTATTTTATAATCTAAGTGATTTTATGTTATTTTTAAGATTTAAGCAAATAAGTCATCCCATCCCATCCTCATCTTTCCTAGTTAAGCAGTGGTATGATATGCTTTAACACTTTGCTTTTTTACTTTTACTTTTTATACTAGAGGTCCTTCCTTAACATTATGTATAGAAATCCCATACTCCTTTTGCCACATAATGTGGAGATTAAGTTTTAGGTGACATCCTTATAGAGGTGATAGTTGAAGCCGAGGGAGTAGGTGAGACCAATCCCTAGACCTAACAAAAATCTACAGAATCAGAGGAGAAAGAGTAGTGGTGGGGTCCAGAGAGCCAATCTGGGAGATAAGAGAATCTGGAAGGGTTAAGGAATCCAAATGATTTCTAGGAAGTAAGAGTCAGTGGCATCAAATGATGTTAGAAAGGTAGAAGACAAGAACTGAGAAAGGGCAGGTTTTGGTTTATGGAAATATTATCCAAGTATTTGGAATTTGGCTAATGTAAACCACTGACTGAGGGGAAAAATTTTTTTCCCAACCACAAATGATATCATGAGGACTGCTTATATGTTGTGTAACCTTAATACCTGTTCTCAGAGAATAGTGCCACCATCTACACAGTTATATAAGCTGGAAAAAAAGGTGCTATCTCTTCTTCATTTCATATCCAGTGCATCCTCCAAACCAGTCAGTTTTACTTCCCAAATCTCCTTCATTCATCTCCACTTCTACCACTGCAAAGGGCTCCTACCTATCTCTATGCAGAAGCACTTGCCCTTTTTCTAATCTCTTCTCCACATTGCAGGGACAGTGATTTTAAAAACGCACATCTGGCCATGTCACTTACTTAAAAGCTTTTAGGAGACTTCTTGAGACAAAGACCAAAATTGTCACATGATACTTCTTGATCTGGCCCCTGCCTTGCCACCAGCTTCTTCTGTTGCCAGTCTTCCCCTTGATCTCTCCACTTGAGTCCTGCTGGCTTTCTGTCACTTCTTTGAACCTGCCATGTTCTTGCTGGAGGCTTTGGTACATGCTGTTCTCTCTGCCTAGAAAGCTTTCATCAGTAATTGATGACTCAACTCTCTTATCTTGGTGCAAATATGATCTCTTTAGAGAAAGCCTTGCCTGGGTAATCTCTCCTCTCACTTTCCCCAACCATTCAACCCCACTAAAAACAGATCACTTTCCCCCATCATATGTTCTTCTAGCTTCTCATACTTTTTCCTTTATGGCACTTCTCAATTTGTAGTTATGTATTAGTATTATTGTTTCAATAATGTTTTACTTCCTCACAACCACTCAGTAAAATTCATAACCACTCAGTAAAATTTATCTTTACAACCACTCAGTAAAATTTATGTTATTACCCTTATTTTAAAGATGAGCATTCTAAGTAACCTGTCCAAGACTACTCATCCAGTAAGTAGGGGAACTGGGATTTGAACCTACACTTCATCTAGGAGACTGGGTGTCATAAGGGCAAGGATTGTGTTTGCTTTTCCTGATGGTTATATCCTCAACAGTTAGCATAGTGCCTAGAATATTTGATATATTGAACTAAGGGCAATGTCCTTATATTTCCATTTCATATGTTTATAATTTAAAACATAGTGTCAGTTTAAATTTATGAGCACTGTTAAGAAGATAACTGATAGAGTCAAGTATGGTTGGTATATCATTTATGTATGATTAGTCATGTGACCACCTTTTCTTTATTCTCAAAAATTGATGTGACGTTTCTTTTATTAGGTATGTACAAGCTGTGAGGACAATGCAGAAGCTAATGGGTTTTGTGTAGAGTGTGTTGAATGGCTCTGCAAGACATGCATCAGAGCTCATCAAAGGGTGAAATTCACAAAAGACCACACTGTGAGACAGAAAGAGGAAGTATCTCCAGGTAATAAATTAATTTTTAAATTTCGTTTTTTCTCTATCCCTCCCAAGTCATTCTTTCTTTCCCATGCTAACTTGTTTTGATACACTCGTAAGCATTAAATATACTCTTCTCTTTTACTACAAGGAAGTCTATATTATGGCTGAATTTGAATACTTGTAAATGTTGGTAAGTATGAACAGATACAGAATTCTGCTTTATATTCATACTCACAACCCTCCTTCTCCTATAAATGCCTTAATTTGGTATGAATGTACAACATGTGAAAAAGTTGCCTTTAAAACTTATTTTCTATATACACTATTGATACTATGTATAAAATAGGCAACCAACGAGAACATACTGTATAGCACAGGGAACTCTACTTAATGCACTGTAGTGACCTAAATGGGAAGGAAATCCAAAAAAGAGGGGATATATGTATACATGACTCATTTTGCTGTACAGTAAGAACTAACACAACATTGTAAAGCAACTATATTCCAATAAAAATTAATTAAAAAAAAATTTTTACACTTATATTCTCTCTTATCTCTTATTTTTAAGATGATAAGGGGTGGGCTTAAAAAAAGTTTTACAACTCTTTTCTCTCTGATATTCTTGTAGTAAACCTGTTTCATGATATTTGTTATGTAGATAACCAAAGAAACTTTGCTTTTTATGTATTTAATTATGGTTTCTGGGTTTTTATTGTGTTGCTTATAATGTAAAGTTCACTAATAACATTTTTTGTATAGTAAAATATGTGTAACTTAAAATCTGACATTCTAACCATTTTTAAGTGTACGAATCATTGGCACTAATTGTATTCAAAGTATTAGGCAACCATCACCACCATTTCCAAAACTTTTTTAACACTTCCAAAAGAAACTGTACCCAATAAATAATAATTGCCCATTCCCCCCTCCTCACCATTCCCTGCTAACCTCTAATCTACTATCTGTCTCAATGAATTTGCTTATTCTAGATATTGCATACAAGTGGAATCATATGGTATTTGTCGCTCAATGTCTGGCTTATTTCACTTACCACAGTAGTGTTTTCAGGTTTTATCCATGTTGTAATATTTATCAGCATTTTGTTGATTTTTATGGCTCATTAGTATATTTCTGTTTAAAAATTAATCCACTGCTTTTTATTCATTGAGTCAACCAGTGTTTGTATGCCTATTCTATATTCCAGGAACTTTGCTAGATTGAAGAGATGAAAAAGTGAATAAGATAGGTACTTCCTACCCTCCAGGAGTTATTAGTATGATGAAGACTATGAACAAATTAGCAATCATAGTTTAGCCTCATAAGTTCTGTAGGAGCACATGAAAGGAGTACCAAACTCAGATATGGGGATTTACATTGAAGGCCACATCTGGGACTTCAAGGATGAATGGAAGTTCATCGCATAAATGAGAAGGGTGGGGAAAACTGAAGCACATGCACAAATTTCCAGAGGGGGAACGTTGAGTGTAGCTGGAGAGTAAGATGCAAGAAGAGGAGAAGTAAGAGATGAGGCTAGGAGTCTTGAGACACAGGAAAAGGGGGATATAATTTCTGAGAACACTGATGAAGAAGAGACACAAAAGAGGAAAGGCCAGGTATATACTCAGGTAAATTTAATAGATTAGTTCTAGAAAGACTTCTGTTTTTCCGAAAAGTCAGCCATCTATTGAAAAAGAGAGCAGAGGAAATAGGACTGAAAGGTTAGAAATATGGAGGATATTTGAAATAACTCCAGTTGAAAGAGAGCTCTAGCTTTGGAAATAGGATTGCTTGGTAGCATCAAGGTTACATTTGGTATAGTCCTTAAAACTTCCTCGGGGCTTCCCTGGTGGCGCAGTGGTTGAGAGTCCGCCTGCCAATGCAGGGGACACGGGTTCGTGCCCCGGTCCGGGAAGATCCCACATGCCGCGGAGCGGCTGGGCCCGTGAGCCACAGCTGCTGAGCCTGCGCGTCTGGAGCCTGTGCTCTGCAACAAGAGAGGCCACGATAGTGAGAGGCCCGTGCACGGCGATGAAGAGTGGCCCCCGCTCGCCACAACTGGAGAAAGCCCTCGCACAGAAACGAAGACCCAACACAGCCAAAAATAAATAAATAAATAAATAAATTTATTTAAAAAAAAACAAAAAAACTTCCTCTATCAGTCCTCGGCAGTCTGATATAGTTATAGAGAAGAATTGAACTATTTAGGGTTGGGGTTTAGCTGGACCAACATTCTAGAAGTTCCACAGGATAAGAGATGCGGATATAGGCATGTGTTGACATGAAGAATTTGGAGATTTTAACTGTATAAAGAAAGTGAAGTTGACAGTGTCAGTTGATAGGGCGAAAGAAATGGTTAGGGACTAGAAATATTCAGTGAGGTACAGTGAGAGTAGTTTAAGAATTGAGAAGTTAGAAAGTAGAAGTTATTAGAGTGGGCTATTTGAATTTATGATTATAGAAATGGAACAGTAATGGACAAGAAATCTAGGGTGGGACCATGGTGTGTATGAAATGGAATAACTAGCTAAAATGAAGTACAGGTCTCTAGAGATGAAAAAGTCTGAGAGGCTTGTCTTTATATGGTACTCTCTGTGGACTTCTGAATCATCCAGGATGATGATGAGATGAAGGGCTAGGAGGATGACTATGAGTCAGGATTGAAATTCTTCATAAATAAAGGAAGTCTATAAAGGGATGACATGATGTCATAATTATCTAAATCAGAAGCTCTATAAATAATTATTCCTGAAGAGCAGGTACAAACCAGGATGTCCCAAGCCAACTAAAGATGTATGGTCACCCATCATCTACTGTGATGCCCAGATGATATGAACCTCAAGGAGAAGGGTGCAGGGAGCTATGACAATAGTAATATTGAACCATCTTTGCTTTGCTGGAATTAATTCCATTTGGTCTTGATGTGTTGTGCTTTTAGTATTCTTTTAATACATTACTGATTTTCTCTATCTGGTTGTTTTCCTTTTTTTGTTCAGAACTTTATATATTTTTCTCTTCTTTTTGATATGACTAAATAGTAGTTTACCTTTTTGTTTTTATCCCTAAATTTATCTAATTACCCTCAATATATTTTTTAGTTCATTAATTTTATTTTTAATTCCTCTTAGCTTACCTTGGTATTGTTTAATCAGTCATTGTATTTATTTGTATTCTAATTTTTCTATTTAACATTGTAACATAAGCATTGCCCAGTTTTATCTCCACTCTAGATAACTATTAAGATGTTATGTGGATGACTGCAGTGTAATAGTGTAAACTTTATGATTATTTCTGTGTTAATGGGTATCTGTTAGGAATTTTGCAAAAGTGGGGAAATAATTTTTCCACCACCTCTTTTATACATTTTTATTAGATTTTTCTGCATTGCATTAAAAAAAAAAAGCTCCCACATTTGCAATACAAAACATTCCAGTTGGTTCCATTCACTTATCTGGGCTATTAAGATTTTTTAATTTCATAAAACATCTTTTTAGCTACCCACTTTCTTTTTCTCCTGAATTAATTTTAATTTTTACACTGGAAAGTGGAAAGCTCATTTATCTTTTCCTCCAGAAATGCAAAAAATACTTAATATTTTGTTATCTGTAAAACCTGCTGGTAATGGTGGTGTCAGTGAAACTGTAGCTCCTTTATATCTCAATGGACTTGAATTTAAATGAACACTCTAATAATTATTTACTACTCAATTATGTTAATTTTCTTCTTTTTGCCTCCCATTGTCTCTACAGAGGCAGTTGGTGTGACCAGTCAGCGACCAGTGTTTTGTCCTTTTCATAAGAAGGAGCAGCTGAAACTTTACTGTGAAACATGTGACAAACTGACATGTCGGGACTGCCAGTTATTAGAGCATAAAGAGCACAGGTACCTGCATCTTTCCTACATACATAGATTTATAATACAGCTTTATGAGGACTAGACGACGGCTGGCACCCCAGCCAAATGGCCATCTGCAAATAATGTTTTGTTTGGCCATCAGTATGTTGGCCTAGTTCAAGATTTTTCAACTTTGGTGCTGCTGCCTTTGTTGTGGGGGCTATCTGGTACATTGTATGGTGTTTAACTGCACCTTTGACCTCCATTTACTAGATTCCAGTAGCATTCTCCCAGTTGTGACAACCAAAACATGTCTCTAGACGTTGCCAAATGCCCTAGGCAGCAAAATCACCCTAGCTGAGAACCACTGGCTGACGCAATTTTTAAAACTATATGAAATTAGTTGCCAGCGTTGTAAATAAGATTTTACATTTGAAAAAACATTTAGATCTCTGGCTTTGGTTTTGTTTTCTGTTTTCTGGGTTTTTTTGTTTTGTTTTTTAAGAAAATTGAATCTGTTTTAGCCCTATGTTCCATATATTCAATACTTTCATGTCAGTATTTGACTGGAATTTACTTTAGTCCTCTTTAGGATGGGTATGCTCTTCTAATTCATCATAGTTCCTACCAAAACTTACTTTTAAACCTGTCCTCCATAGGCATTTGAATTAGCAACAACTGAATTAAACAGTAAGATTCTGATGAATTGATACAGATATAATTGGTTGAAAAAGGTCTCCCAATAATGGCAGACTAGGTAATTTGGACCAGCCATGCCAGTGAGGGTAACTAGAAAACATGGACAAAATACAGAAATCATTGATAAGATATTTTTAGAGCTTGGTAATAAAGAATTATTGGCCCAGGATTGGGTTGGAGTGGGGACAGAGAATGGTACAGGCTTTTTTCCCCTTGGAAGCATTTGCCTAGAGGTTGAGGGGTGCTTTTAATATGCTCACAGGGCTGAAAGACAGGGATTGGAGTTCAGGGTCACAGGGGTTAAAGGCTTCTTCTTGCCTTGAGTTGGGATTCTGAAAGTCTACACTATTATGGTAAAGATGAACGAGCTAGTAAATATTACAGTTCCTCACTGGAACTAAAGTGCAGAATCAGATCTTCTCAGTACCCAAAGTTGGATTAAATTGAAATCTTATTGCTTGTGCCCCAAGGTACCTGGTAGAATAAAATGTAAATCCTCCCTGAAGGAAAAAAACATCATCCTAGACCTCAGATTTATTTAATAATGAGTTTTACAAAATGGTTCGGCACATAACTAGAAATAACCAAATATGCTAGGAGATAAGACAATGTGAACAATGTCTAGAACTTACATTACAGTAACTGAAATTAACTCAATAGAGGGTTTAAGAGCAGATCTGACATGCCAGGAAATGAGAATTAATGAACTGGGAGAAAATTAAGAAAACATCAAAATGAAGCATGATAAACAGAAAGATGGAAAATGGAAGAGGGATCGAGAAGATGTAACACAGGGTGTAATTGAGGTCCAAGAAAGAGAGAGAAGAATGGGAAGGAAGCAACATTTGAGGGCAGAATATAATGGCTTAGAACTTTGTAATACTGAAGAAAGACATCTAGCCCATATTCAAGAAGCCCCATAACTCCCCAGCAGGATAATTAAAAAATAAAGCAATATTTTTGAAGTGCAAAAAGAAAATACTATAAAACTAAAATTCTATACCCAGTGAACATATTCTTCAGAAATGAAGGTTCATAAGAAAGACATTTTCAAACAGAATAAACTGGGAGAAGTTATCCCCAGTTAACACTCACGAAAGCACACATTAGGCAGAAGAAAAACGGTAGGTGATGCATGATGGAAAGAACGGCTAAAATGATAAGTATGAGTAAATCTAAATAAATGTTGACTTAAACAGTAATGTCTTGGTGTGTCATGTGTGTGTTAAATATCACACAGACATGTTAGGAGGATATGGAGTTCATGTTCTAAGGTTCATGCATCGCTTAGGAAGAAGGTAGTAAACTACAAATTCTTAGGTGATAAGTTAAGATCTGCATTTTTTAATGCATAGAGTAGTCACTAAACGAATAGTAAAAGTCAATATGATTATCAAGATAACAGAGGGAGGAAGTAGAAAAATGAACAATTAATTAGTCTAAACACAGGCCAAAAAAGAGAATAGGAACAAAGAACAAATGGGATTTAATAAGACTTGATAAGTTGGTACACTTCTAAATATATTTGTAATTATAATAAACGTGAATGGATAAAATGTTCCAAATTAAAAGATTCCAGGCTAGATAAGAAAGCAAATAGAGAATCTGCTACTTGCTTTTTGTAAAAGAAACATCGAAAACCTAAGTATATAAAAAGAATGATGAGAAAAGCTATGCCATACAAACACTAATCAAAGATAAGCTGGTATATCAAAGTACATTATTTGAGATAAAGAGAGGAACTTTATAACAATAAAAGGCTCTTTTTATCTAAAAGATATAATAGTTCTAAATTTATATTCCTCATAGCCTTACAACATATAAAGAAAAAAGGCAGAACTTAGAACATAGAGACAAATCCACATAGTGGGAAATTTAACATATTTCTCTCAGTAATTGACAAAACAAGCAGACTAAAACTCAGTAAGGATATTTCAGTAAGAGTCAAAAAACACAATTAGCAAATGACCTCATGGACATTAAGGACACTGCACCCAATAATACACATTATTTCCAAACATAAAAAAGGAAAAAATCAATTAACCATATGCCAGGGCAGTTTTACATTTCAGAAGATCGAAATCATATAAATTCTTGTGTAAACTCAATGCAGTCAATCTAGAAAACAATAATAAATGAGAAAAATCTCCATATATCTGAAAATGAAGAAATGTAATTCATATCAAAACGCAATGATGTATGATCCTGGACTGTATCCTGGACTAGAGAGGGGAAATGATATAGAGGACATTATTGAGACAAATCACATAATTGGAGAATGGTCTGTAGATTAGATGAAAGTATTATCTAAATGTCAGTTTTCCTGTATTTAATAATTATACTGTGGTTACATAATAGAATGTCCTTGTTTTTAGGAAATGCATACTAATTATTAAGGAGTTAAAGGACTTTGCTGAGGCAATATTTGAAAATCTTTGTAAAGGTATATGTGAGATCTCTGTGCTATTGCAAATCTAACTTTGAAATTATTTCAAAAATAAGCAGTTAAAAATAAATTTAAATAAAGCATCAAAGAAGAAATTCCAATGAATATTAGAAAATATTTTTATCTGAACGATAGTGAAAATACTATCCTTGACGTATCCTGCTAAAGCCATGATTAGAGGAAAATATATATCGCTAATGCATATATTAGATATTAAGGATAAAAAGTAAATGTCCTAAACATTTATCTCAAGTTAGAAAAAGCAGCAAATTAAACCCAAAGTAAGTAGCAAAAAGATACAATAAATACAATGCAGAATCAAAGCCAAAAATTGGATCTTTCAAAAGATTAACAAATCTCTTTATGAATGATTAAAAAGAAAACAGACTCAAAAAACCAATGCCAGGAGTGAAAAGGGGGGCATCACCACATTTTCTACAGGCACTTAAAAATATAAAAAGGATTTTTGTCAATAGATTTGAAAATTTTTACATGAAATGGGATAATTCTTAGAAAATACACTTACCAAAACTAGCACAATATAAAATAGAGAATCAGAACAGTCCTTTAATTTAGTGTAAATCCCACAAAGAAAACTACAGACCCAAATGATTTCACTGATGAATCTACAAAATAGGTAAGGTTAAAATAATGCCTTTCCTATACAGTCTTGTCCATAGAACGGTAAAGAATGAATTCTCTCCAACTTGTTTTATGAGAAATCAAAATAGAAAATTACAAACCAGTCTTACCCATGAAATGAACTTAAAATTTCTAAGACATACATTAGGAAACCAAGTCCAGGAGCATTGTGATTTTTGGATAATATAATCGCAACTAAGTTAGCCTTATTATAGGAATACAAAGTTCATTTAACCTTTGAAAATCATTCATGTAATTCATCCTGTTAAAAGAATAAAGGAAAAATTATATGACCATCTCCATAGAGGCAGAAGAAACAGTCGAGAAAAAATGTATATCCATGATATACAATCTTAGCAAACTAGGAATAAAAGAAAATTTCTCAAACCTGATAAAGATTATCTATGCAAAGAGCTAGAAAACATCATAATGTAAATTTTTTGCATTGAGTTTAGGATAAACCTAAATAAAGACCCGTTTGATCATTTCATTTAATAATTACATTGTATTAGGGTCCCAAAGAGTGTATAACAAAAAAAAGTTTACTAAGATAAAAAAACTTGCACCTAAGGAAGAATTTTAAATGTCATTATTTACAAATGATATGATTATGTACAAAAGAAATCCAATAGAAATATTATTAACTGTGTGTTCCCCCTTCTTTCTAACTCTGGCAACCCTACTTATAATACTTACTGATTCAATTACACTTACACTTTTAAATCACATTATGTAAAATAATGTATTTTGTGCATTTTATGAAAAACTTTTAATAAAACTCTTTTTATGTATCTTACACATCATCTGTTTCTCTAGAGCTCCTTTGAAGTCATCTTACATAGTTTGTCAGAGGTTGTTAACTTTCAAGTCAATTTTTTTTTAATTTAGGTATTTTATGATATTGTTGCTTGAAGCTTTGTCACATGCAAGGCATAACATCAGGAGTTTTGCCCCCATCCCCTCACTTCCCCCCATTTATTAAAAGCATGCAATATTTGTTATTTGTGACCTGTAGCACAACTACCTGTTATTTAAAAGTGATCTTCAGGGACTTCCCTTGGTGGCACAGTGGTTAAGAGTCCTCCTGCCAATACAGGGGACGCGGGTTCAAGCCCTGGTCCGGGGGGATCCCACATGCCATGGAGCAACTAAGCCCGTGCGCCACAACTACTGAGCCTGTGCTCTGGGGCCCGTGAGCCACAGCTGCTGAGCCCACGTGCCACAACTACTGAAGCCTGTGCTCTGCAATGGGAGGGGCCACTGCAATGGGAAGCCCGCACACCGCAACAGAGTAGCCCCCGCTCGCTGCAACTAGGGAGAGCCCGCGTGCAGCAATGAAGACCCAACGCAGCCATAAATTAATTAATTAATTAATTAATTTTAAAAAAGTGATCTTCAAAATATTTGTTTACAAAGCATCAAACTTTCATAATTATGAAATTGCAAAATAGTTAATAAATCTACATAGATATTTACCTATGATTACTTTTTGCCAGGTCCACCAAGGGAGCCTGTTAAGCTTGTAAAACTGTGAATGATTGAATGTGTGTTTTTCTCAGATTTTAAAAATTATTTAAAGAGTGTCCATGGACTTACCTGGTGGCACAGTGGTTAAGAATCTGCCTACCAGTGCAGGGGACATGGGTTCGAGCCCTGGTACGGGAAGATCCCACATGCTGCGGAGCAACTAAGCCTGTGTGCCACAACTGTTGAGCCTGCACGCCACAACTACTGAAGCCCACACGCCTAGATACAACAAGAGAAGCCACCACAATGAGAAGCCCACGCACCGCAATGAAGAGTAGCCCCCGCTCGCCACAACTAGAGAAAGCCCGCACACAGCAATGAAGACCCAACGTAGCCAAAAATAAATAAATAAATAAATTTATTTTAAAAATAGAAATTAAAAAAATAGTGTCCATGATTAATATCTGTAAAGACTCCCTCCTTTTTTGTTTTTTTAAATTTTATTTATTTATGACTGTGTTGGGTCTTCGTTTCTGTGTGAGGGCTTTCTCTAGTTGCGGCAAGTGGGGGCCACTCTTCATCGCGGTGCGCAGGCCTCTCACTATCCTGGCCTCTCCCGTTGCGGAGCACAGCCTCCAGATGCGCAGGCTCAGCAATTGTGGCTCACGGGCTTAGTCGCTCCACGGCATGTGGGATCTTCCCAGACCAGGGCTCGAACCCGTGTCCCCTGCATTGGCAGGCAGATCCTCAACCACTGCGCCACCAGGGAAGCCCAGACTCCCTCCTTTTTAAGAGAGAATTTGGGTGGGGGGGGGGGGAACTGCCTTCTATGGATATATTTGGTATTTTAAAAAGATTATTATTTATATCCTTTATACTCATAAATAGTTTCCTATTATTTGTTTGCTTTGGGGCTTTTCCTCATTTTAGGCAGACATTTGTGTGAAATAAATTGCTTATTATTTTTTCAGATATCAATTTATAGAAGAAGCTTTTCAGAATCAGAAAGTGATCATAGATACACTAATCACCAAACTGATGGAAAAAACAAAATACATAAAATTCACAGGAAATCAGATCCAAAACAGGTAAATTTATATTTATGGTATTACTTAAATCATCTATATATAATGTGTTTTAAGTATATTAACTTTAAGAACAGACATTTTACTTAACTCATGGTGAAGTACATCCAAGTAAGCTGTCAGATGGGTCTAATAACACATAGTTGATAAGTCTTTTCCAGAAACTTTGGATTTCTGGGAAGTTTGGAAAGTATTCTTTTCAGCCATGAAATTTCAAAACTGTTATGGTAATAAGCTACATTTAATAACAGCTCATTTATCAGGTAAGAATCATTTTTAATTATTTTGTGTTTTCCAATTATCCAAGAAATGCCAGGATTTAAAAACAAAATCAACTATTTTTATAGTACTGTAAAATATTTTAACACTTAATTAGATACATAATTGCTATTTTAAGGATTGCTGGACTTAGAGATGCCTCCCCTGAGCTGTCAGCTTTTAACTGCTATGAGGCAGAGATCATAGAACACCAGGAGACAGGGCTTGTTAACCTGTTTCACATACCTTTTACTCCTTGTCAGATACAATACTTAAACAACTTCTACATATTGCTTGTTATACTGTTTGTCCTCCAAGGGAGTAAATCATCAACTGTCCATAGTCTCATGTCCTAAAATTCAGTGATTGGAGAGCAAACCATTGACCTCTGTGGGGAGGAGGGAGTTTGCCTAGTTCCCCCCTTTGCATCCCATTTGAGGCACATGCTGACATTTTACAACACCTGTGAAATCCCATGTCCCCTTTCTTTTGTTGTTTTGCACATGAAAGTAACATGTCACTGCTTAAATAGATAAAGAAATGCTTATTAGAAAGAGCCTGAATAAGAGAGGCCTTGCAGGGGCTTTGAATGTTGTTCATAGGGAAAAGTATATCAGCCTTTTGTAGTTCATCTTCCTTAAGATCAGTCGTCACAATCTGTTACTCTTACCATTTTTCAACATGGCTAGGGTGGGGCATTTGGTACTTTTTTCCAAGGAATTCCTTGGCTTACCTGACTTCCTTAAAGGAGATTTTAAACATAATTTAACCTTTTCTTGACTCCTTGGTGTTATTATTACATCTATTATACATTGTGATAATAAAAGTTCTGTTGTGCGTCTTTTAGTTTCTATTATTCTTTTGTTATCAGCTCTCATTTCATTTTACCTTTCTCTTTCACATGAACTGTAGTTGACCAAATACTATTTCCTTTGTCATATTCTAATAACAGTACTGTATTTTTGCCAAATTGATGTAATTGGTGGGTTTAAAATTTTGTATCTGAGTAATTGAAAATATATAATGAATATTTATGGAATGATAAGGGTAGATAATCTCTACCATCTAGTGGCAAACAGTAGTAATTGTAAAATAACTAATTTTATGTAAACGATCCACCGCTGATGAAATTCACCATTTTGACTTTTTTCTTACTCTTTCATTGTGTATGTGGTATGACCTATGGGCCAGAGTTTACTCTTTTTTTTTTTTTTTAAACATATGGATATTCATTTGTTCCAACACTTGTTCTGTTTGTTGAAAAGATTATCCTGTTGCTATTAAACTGCCTTAGTACCTTTGTTGAAAATATGTTGACCATATATGTGTGAGATTATTTTGGACTCTCTTTCCATTGTGCTTTTCTTTCTTGCTAATACCCCACTTTCTTCATGACTAGAGCTTTTTATAGTAAGTCTTAAAATCAGATAGTGTGAATTTTCCAAATATTTTTTTTACCTTTTTTTTTTTTTTTTTTTTTTTAGTAGTTTATGCTCTTTTTACAAAATAATACATTACGGTGTGAAAGGATTTTAGTTTTTGAATTGTGGTAAAAATTAAAGACTCTTTGGATTAGATGCTAATTCTTTGTATCTTTATAGCTACCGGATTATAGAAGGATTAAATTTACTGGACTGACTTTGCTGTTAATTCATCTTTATGCATGTGCAAACATGGCATTACTTGTCCCTTTTTCATCCTGTTCTACCATCATGAGGATTTAAATTAGTTGGGTTTTTGGGGTTTTTTTTGGTTTTTTGGGGGGTTGTTTTTTTTTTTTTTTTTTTTTTTTGAGGTTGTTTGCTTCCTAGACCTATCTGGTTTCCTTGATCCTCTAGCCAATATTGATGTTAAATAATTATCTTGAAGAATTTCCAACGTTGGTGGTGGGGGGTGATAAATTAAGAGTTTGGGATTAACATATACACACTACTATATATAAAATAGGTAACCAACAAGGACCTACTGTATAGCACAGGGAAATTATATGCAATATTTTGTAATAACGTATAAGGGAAAATAATCTGAAAAAGAATATATATATGTATGTATAACTGAATCACTTTTCTGTACACCTGAAACTAATACAACGTTGTAAATCAACTATACTTTAATTTAAAAAAAAATAATAATAATTTCCAACAGAGAATAAAATCCCTGCCCTTTTCATCTTAAGTGTTGGAAGATAAGCAGACAGAAGAAATGAAGCCTTTTATTTATCTCAGAATGTTTGATGGTGGATGCCTCATTATTCTTTTTCTGCTTTTATAAGATATTCTGGTGTAATGCTCTGTATTTTTTTTCCTATCCATCTTGATCTCCATGAAAACAGCATTCCCATTTTCTCTAATCAAAGGAAAAAATGTATATGCTGGTTGATAAAAACATATAGTTATTTGGCTGCTTATTTCAAGACAAATGTGTTATTAAAAGTAGCAAACTACTATTATTGTCTTTCTGCGTTTATTCAGATATAATGAATGGGTAACAGTTCAGATGACTAAGATAATAGTGACACATTTAAGCTTTTCTACTTCTTAGGTGCAGTGAATACAGTAGAACTCATTCAGTCCTGGTTTTCCTTATCTTGTTTATAAATCATTTTTTTGTCCGTCCTTTTAGGCTGAGAATTTTTCCAGGTGTCATAATCTTTCCAAATAATGTTTTCTTAAGATGTGTTCATTCTCTTGCAGTTTTATACATTTTGATATTAAGATTGAATTGACTGTGTCTTTTGGAAGAATTAATATTTCTGCTATCTCATCTTCAAGAAAGTCTATTTAAACTGAAGGACCCTTAGAAAAAGCTGAGCTTTTAAGAGCTGAAAACTTTTTGGTCTAATTTAGGGATTAGAAAATCAATATTACATATTGTAAAACAAATCTTCTGCCTTAGATTTTAGACTTCCCCCTTTTGTTTAATTTTCAGGATAATTGAAGTAAATCAAAATCAGAAGCAGGTGGAACAGGATATTAAAGTTGCCATATTTACATTGATGGTAGAAATAAATAAAAAAGGAAAAGCTCTACTGCATCAGCTTGAGGTAAGTTACTGTTAATGGGACAGTATGTTGTAGTGATTTAACGTAGTATTTTCTCGTGTATTTGTGAATTTGAAATCACAGCCTTTTTCATATAATTGTTTCCATTTGATTTAGTAATATTTTTCTCCATTCTCAGGCTCTCCCTTGTAGCTGACAATTTATGGCTTTCTGATACAGTAGGAATGTCTTAATCCTTATTGTTTACTTCAGAGCACAAAGCATAATGCCTTGCTTGAAGGAGGAGCTTAGTAAATATTAAAGAGATGAATCTTTTTAGAGATTCATTGAATCGACAGCTTTGGGTCACCAAAGGAGTGCAATTCAGCAAAGTTTTTCAGAAAGCTACATTAAGTTAGTTATATTTAGTTCTCAAATATATACATTTAACCTTGTGAGAAATTAGATAAAAGGATGTGCCTCCTGCCCTCAGCAGTCTTAATTGTGAAAGCAGTACTCAGGGAGAGATGCTCAAGGCACTTAAGATAGTTGTTTGTCACTGCAGGTAAGAAAAATATTACTAACTTAAATCAGCTTTCTTACATTCATGAAGGTCAAGATCCAGAATCAGTGTTTGACTCAAATAACATGAGGTTACAACTTCTACATGGTATCTTAACATAATATTAATTGCATGATATTTTGGTATTATTTTAATATATTGGTGCAAAAAGAATTTAACAGTAGAGAAACAAATTAAGAAGAGAATAAAAGAATCCTGATGTTCGAAGATTTAAAAAAAAGCCTCATAGAAAAAAATTTAGTTCAACCTCTTTATTTTATAGTTGACAAAATTATAAGTTCTTTGTCAGAAAGTTATCTTCCTCCTGGGAAAGCATGGTCATTCCCATGGTTTATCAATCATACAGGAAACAAAGACCAAAATAATTCTCTCTCCTTTTGGAAACAAATACTTAGTGAAAAAGTATTCTGGCCAGGAGGAATCAGACCCCATTTACAGTAACTGTGTTTTCAAGGTTCTGGGGGGCGGGAGGGTTGTGTGTTTTTTTTGTTTGGTTGGGGTTTTTTTTTGATAGAAGCATTTAAACTATTTTAAAAGATTTCAAAGCTCTGCTTAAAATCAAATGTCACATAGATTTGCTTCTCAGAGATGCATAGTGCACACATTGCTGTGGCTGTTTCCAAACTTCACTGTAAATCAGAATCACTTGAGGAGTTCTTTAAAAATCAAGATTAAGAACAAAAGATGACCACATCCCCAAATCTCTAGGGATGAACCTCGTCATCAGTATTATTTTAAATCAACTTTATTGACTTATAATTTTTGCAGCACCTTTTAAAAATGCTTTTCAGTCTTCATACCCAGTCTCCTGGTTCACAGAATCCTTCTTTAAGGCGAATAAATGTAGTCAGTATTTACTAAGACTCAAGACCCAAATAGTTTGTTACTATAGAAGACCAAGAAACTTGGGCTTCTGATTCTCAATTTGCAACATCCCTAAAAGTCAACAGAATTTCTGTTCTTTCTAGAACGTCTCCAAAGTAATGCTTAGTTTTTACAGAGATCAGAAATAGCCTAATAAGTAAATTATCTCTGGACTTAAAATTCGGCACGACAAAGCCACTGATAGTCACTGCAGTGACTTAATTCAGTTTAGCATATGTGTATTTTCCAAATTTGAAACCAACTAGGGCCAGGATCTAGGTTCATTTTCTCTGTTGAGAATATAATTCCATATTGGAGTGTAGCAATTTTACTTTTAAACTTTTTTTTAGAGCTAGTAGAAAGTCCTGTTCTCTCCTCCTTTCCTTGCCAGGTAAAGGAGATTTGGGGTTAGAGACCTGTAAAATAGCACAGGTTCAGTGGGTTTTTCTTCCACTTTTGACTAACCTGTGTTCTTGCTTGTATACTTCCCTTAGAGAAATTCTACAGTCTACTTTTCTGTAGTTTTTTTGAGAGTGCATTGGTACCATTAGTCACTATATCAATTGGTTCCCATAGTAATTTTCAATAGACAAAAATTATATGCTTCCTTTTTTTTACTACACACAAAGCATACATGTTGTCTACCACGTGGCATGACTTGGCACAAACTAGTTGCAATCAGAATAAGAATGCCTAAAAGGTGAAATCATGTGCTTGAGTAAATCATGTGATCTGGTAACTTTACTTGATTGCTGGATGGTACATCCGTTTTATTTGTGAGTATTGAATTTAATAGGCATTTACTGTATTATAGCTAATCCACGGTTTTGTACCTCTTTGGATACTGGAAGATGCATGAACAGAAACCTGCCTCCCAAAATATGTACAACCAGACCAAGGGCCTTGGAGAGAAGGGGCGGGCAGCAGAGGCAGGGGTGGCGTCGGTGGTGGCTGCAGCACTGGGGGCACGGTTTTTACTTCAGTGAGAATGAGCCTTTGTACCAAGGGATAAGTTACTATCACCTGGGTTCTTAGAGGTGGTGGTTATTCTAATTGGGTAATCTGAAGATGACCATTAAAATATATGTTACATGCAGAACTAATTTTGAAACTATTTTTTTTTCAGAGTCTTGCAAAAGATCATCGAATGAAACTTATGCAACAGCAGCAGGAAGTGGCTGGACTTTCTAAACAGTTGGAACATGTCATGCATTTTTCTAAATGGGCAGTTTCCAGTGGCAGCAGTACAGCATTACTTTATAGCAAGCGACTGGTAAGATAAACTAAGTATGGCATTTAACATACTATCAAAATACAGAGAGAAACAATGGAGTTATTAGAATGCTTAAAATTTAGAAATGTTCATTAGTCTGTACTTAAATGCTTTTTACCTTTTTCTAATTTTTATTAATCAAAATATTTTGGTTTTAAAAAATCTTATATTGCCATGATTGAGGCGTATCTTCAATTTTAATCTACCATCGGGCATCCTGTTTTGTTCTTTTCCAAGTTTTCTCTGTCTTAGTGACAGTTGAACTTAATACTAACAATAATGGTAAGAGTAAACATTTCCTGATCACCTATAGTGTGCCAGGCACTAATCCTAAGCATTTCCATGTAATATTTTATTTAAACATTTACATCATTTTTATGAGATAGGTATACCTATCCATCCACTGTATGGGTGATGAAACCAAAGCACAGAGTTAAGTAACACACCTAAGGCCACTCAGCTTGGACACCTGAACCCAGAGGCTGTGTTCCTTTTGTCTGTACTACGTTGTTTACTCTGTCAGTGATATATGGTGCTGAATATTTCAACCCCATTGCTAGAGAAAAGTGGCTCTCATTTGTTCAACTGTTTTCAGAATAGTCTAGAACCTTGCTACTGAAAATATGGTCACTGCATACTAATCACGTGGTTCAGTAGATGTGGAGTGAGGCCAAATTCTGTAGTTCCGACGAGCTCCCAGGTGATGCTAACGCTGCTGCTTCGCAGACCACACCTTTAGCAGCAAGGATCTAGGAGCCACTCAGCCGTGGAGGTCACACCATATAAGCATTCTTAAAAACTCCTGCTGTACTCTTATTTTATTAAAGATTCCACAGAGATTTACACTTTGAAATCAAGTTATGACATCCAAATCTGTTTTCTATTCACCCACTCCGTTTTGTGGAAGGAATTTTCTACGACCATTTTGAAATAAGGAAATGCACTTCAGGATAAACTTCTGTAAACTAGGTTCAAATATTGAGTAACTTATTAGAAAACTGATTTGTAACTATTCCTAATTATGAATTGTATTCAACTCTTAAGATTTTTTTCTTTCATAATTATCAATGATATGGTCAATCTTGAGTCTTTTTTTTCTTTTTCTTCCTTTTTACTGCTTCATTGGTCTAATGAAAAACAGCTTCTGTGCAGTACATACCTTCTCTGTTACTTATATTTTCCTGTAAGTCAAGCAAAACAGGGATAAAAGGAGAAAATGAGAGAATTGTCTTTTTTTCAACTAGACCCATTATGAATATTTTTATTTGTATGTGTGTAAGAAAGCATGTTATTCACACAATCAGATATTCAGTCAATCTCCTTATCAGTTTAAGAATTTGTTTCTCTGATTTTATTCTGTGATTTTGTTTGTGATTATAATACAAACAAAACAGTAAAAAATCGAAGATGGGATTACTTAATCTGCACAATGAGCCCTTGAAATAGGAGAGAGGAAGATTGTTCTCTATTATACAAAGGAGAAAGTAAACACAGTGAAGCATAAGGAACCAGTATTACCAGCTTCCTGATTTACTAAATTGTGTTTTTTAATTTTTAAAAGCCTGTGGAACCCAAGCGCATCACTAGCAGCAGATATAGCTAGTAAAATAATTTACCTGTAGTGAATGCAGAGCTAAGGCTTGTGATTACTTTTAAACATTTAGAAGGACTTTTAACCTCAGAAAATTTGAAAGTCACTATATTATGCACCTCTGTGCTTTAGAGCTTCTATGCTTCATAAATATAGCCATGTTTACTAAGGTTATTTTTTTAATGATGGCTATTATATGCTTAAAAATTAAAAAGAAACGTCTTGCTGGCCTGAAATTTCAAGCTTAGTTTGCAATTCTTAGTTCGTTTTTTTTGCTATAGGAATTATAATCAGTAAAAGACCAAACCCATTGGAATAGCAGAATCCTTTCAGAAGTCCAGTTTTAAATATATTTTAAAACATTTTCACAGTATTTCCTTAGGATTCTTCTGTCATCTGTTAAACATTGAGTTTATCCTTATATTATTTAGAAGGAAGGGAAGAAATATTGACAGAAGAGACCAGGAGAGTAAAACACAGTTATTCTTTTTACTAGCAATAGATATTTCTATAATGATTAGGAAGCTGTTAAGGTATAAGTAGTAAAAGGGAAATCCACAATCTTTTTTACTCCCTTTCCCCCGTCCTCCCATATAGTTAATCTTCAAAGACTTTCTTTATGTTTCCTGAATATCTCATCGACAATTCCTTGCTTTTAGTCCTCAGGGTTCAGAATATGTCATGGTCTTTTGCCTGGGTACTGTTACCCTTTCTTAGAATGCTTTTTCTTTCTCCTGAGTAATTAATCCTCATCTTTGTAGAGACTACCAGGTTCAGTGTAGATGTGTAGATCCTTTGCTTTTGGCAGCCTTCCATGACCAAGACTGGGTTGGATTACCCTTCTCTGTGTTTACAAAGCCCTTATGCATATATCCATCATACTATTACTGATTTTTATCTACTATTATTACATTTGCATATTTTTCTATGAATTTCTTTAGACTTTTTACTTCTTAAAGGGTAAAAATTTTTTGTTACCCAGTGCTTGATATACAGGAACTCAATGAAAGATTGATGGTAAATAAATAAGGTAGCAGATAACATCTCCTGTCAGAAGCTATAAATAAGTGTAGACAAAACATTATGTTATATTTTACAGGATTGGAAACTCAAATACTAAATTTCTTTTTTAAGTTTATTTTAACTTCAATAGAAAGGAGACAGTATACAGTATTGCATCTCAAAAGCTGTTTTGACATCTTCCATAGTTTTTAAAAAATTTTGTCCTCTGCTTTTTGAACAGTAGCTAAGTTTTCAGTGTGAAACCTGAGTTTAAGTTCAGATACATCTGAAGGGATCAACAAGTATATTTAATTAACCCTTATTTATCTTTTACAGTAGCCAGGGTTTATGACTCCTCATAGGAAAGTTTTTGCCATAATTCTTTTGCTTAGCATATTATGAGCATGTTTTATAATGAGAATTATTAGAAGATGCAAAAATATTAAGAAAGGTGGAAAAACTTAGGCAAAAGAACATTGTGTTGAGTGCTGTTTGCTAAACACTGTGCCATGTATTCTACATAGTCCCCAAATAAATACATGTTTTTTTACACAGAATTTATTATAGCTGTTTGAGATAATTTAGCAATCGAATGAAGTAAACTTATTTATTCAAAAATTATTTATTGAATACCCGTTATGTATCAGGTGGCATTCTGAGTACTAAGGGAACAGAAAACAAAGCAAAATCTCTGCCCTCAAGAAGTTGCATTTTTAGGGACTTCCCTGGTAGTGCAGTGGTTAAGACTCCGCACTCCCAATGTAGGGGGCCTGGGTTCGATCCCTGGTCAGGGAACTAGATCCCACCTGCCTGCCACAACTAAGAGTTCGCATGCCACAACTAAGGAGCCTGCCTGCCACAACCAAGGAGCCCATGTGCCGCAACTAAGGAGCCCGTGAGCCGCAACTAAGACCCGGCACAACCAAATAAATAAATAAATAAATATTTTTTTAAGTTGCATTTTAATGAAGAGAGATAGACAATACCAAAATAAGTAAAATGTATAGACCACTGCATGGTATTGAGTGCTCTAGAGAAAAGTAAATTAAGGGAAGAGTCTGGGAGCATTGGGGTAGGATTGTAATTTTAGATATGGAATTCTATCTAAAGAGGGTGATATTTGAGCAAATACCTGAAGAAAGTGAGGAAGCAAGCCATGCAGATACTCAGGGAGAGTATTCAGGCAGAGCACAAGTACAGACAGCAAGTGCAAAGACTGAGGTGGGAGTTATTTGTGATACGGACAGCAAGTAGGCCTAAGAGGGTGGAACACAGTGAATGAGCGGACACTAGGATGAGGAAGGTCAGAAGTACTGGAAAGCCAAATAGTATGAGCCTTGTAGTTGATTATGAGGACTTTGGTTTTTAATCTTAAGTGAGATGAGAAACCATTGGAGGGACTTGAGGAGAGGAATGACAGAATATGATTTACAGTTGAACACAATTACTCTGGCCGCTGAAAAAAAACTGTAGGTGGTTGAAGGCAAGGGAGAAATAAGGGAGACTATTTATAACCTTACTGCAATGAGGTGGCTTTTCCAGGATAGTAACAGTAGAGTTGATAATGGGAGAATTGGTAGGATTATCCATATCTTTTAATGATAGAGCCAAAAGGATTTGCTGACAGGTGGAACGTAAGGCATGAGGAAAAGAAAGGAACCAAGGACTAAGCAGTAGGAAAAATAGTGTTGCCAATAATTGAGATGGGGAAGATCATAGGACAAGTAGACTTGAGGAGAAGGATCAAGAGTTCCCTTCTAGACATACTAAATTTGAGATACCTGTTAGAGAATCAGGTAGAGATATTGAGCAAGCTGTTGGAAGTGCAAGTTCAAAGAGGGGTCCAGGCTTGAGATATAAATTTAAGAGTCGGATAAACGATGAGACTGGATGAGATCACTTAAAGTATGTGGGTGCAGAAGAAAAGAGAGC
The DNA here is from genome assembly GCF_965194805.1 of Balaenoptera borealis. Taxonomy (NCBI): domain Eukaryota; kingdom Metazoa; phylum Chordata; class Mammalia; order Artiodactyla; family Balaenopteridae; genus Balaenoptera; species Balaenoptera borealis. The sequence goes on from NC_138864.1 coordinate 114,949,978, forward strand.
AGTTGCAAGACTGAGCCCTGGGATATTCCTGGTGTGGGAGACGTGAAAGAACCAACAGTGGAAACTGAGATGGTACATTGGGACGCAGACCTATTCTCAGAGGCCTTAAAATATAGCAGCTGGTGAAATAAGGGGAAAACCATGAGATCATAGTTTGTTCAAAGCCAAGAGAAGAAAATGCTTCCCTGAGGGCCAAGTGACCACCTATGTGAAAAGCTACTAAGCCTGAATGGTTTCAGGGAAGAATGGGAGGAGAGGAATGGGGGACATTATAGATGAGTCTTTTGAAGAGTTTTGCCAGAAAAGAGAGCAGAAAAATGGGAGTTTTGCCAGAAAAGAGAGCAGTTGATGGCGGGAGAAAAGGAGCCAAGAGTTCTGTTTTTAGCTGGGAAAAGTTAAACATGTTTATGTGTTAATGGGACTGATGCAGTAAAATGGAAAGCTTGATGGATACAGGAGAGGGGAGAAAATTGCTGAGCAGTGTCTTTGTGTCGGCAAGAGGGTGTTGGGCACTATTGCACGAGTGCAAGGATTGGCTTTAGCTAGAAGCGTGGCCAGTTAATCCATTGTGATAGGAGGGAACGCTAATACTGGTAGGTGGTGGAAGTTTGTGGAAGTTCCCTGATTGTTCCTGTTTTTTCAGTGAACAGTAATCAGGACCATCAGCTGAGATGGAGAATGGGGGAGGAGAAGCTGGAGATTTGAAAAGAGAAAGGAGGTTTGAAATAGTCATTTAGGAGAGTAGGGACGTGAAGGACCAGAGGCCCGTCAACCTTAGGGCCCTACCTAAAATGAGCAGGCTGTGTTTGAAGTTTGGTCAGTCCCTTTATCAGTCCAATTATAGTGAGTCAAAAGTTAGATTTAACCAGGGTTGTTTGTTGGTTGTTGTTTGGGGAAAAGGTTGAGGAGAGGGAAGGGAGTATGTGTAATTTGACATGTGAGAGAAAGAGGTGTTGAGGGTATATACAAGGAAATGATTATGAGGATTAACCCTGGGATTTGAGCTGGATAAGGAGGAACTGAGGGCTAGGGTAAGGGTATTGGTAAGATGAGATCGAAGGACAGGGAAAATTTTAAGAGCAAAGGTTTATAGGACCTTTAGGGTTTGTAGGATTATTGGTATCTGGGCACTAGAAGGGAGTAAGCTGGAAAGAAAGATCATCTAGTTGGATATAAAATCATCAAGAATTAAGACAGGAGTAATGTTGGCGATGGTGATCGTGAGCCAGGATCTAAACTCTTCAAGACTGAGGGAGAGTGACTGAGTATTCACTGAGGACTGCAGTGTGGAGGAGATGGGGGATGTGGTGTGATGACCCGAGATTCACAGCATAGGAGCAAGGAGAGCCATCCCACTAGTAGGCCTAGTTATGAGCTGTACTTATGTTTCCTGAGCAGAGAGTAATTTGTATTTTCTGTAATTCATTAGCCGCCTAATCTCAACTCTGCATCCTTCTTTGAAAGAGTAAGTAAAATAAATAAAAGAGCAGAATTTGTGAAAATTTTTTATTTTACAGGTACTTGGTTGGTGCTTCTGTGAAGTTTACATAATTCAAAAAACTAACTTTAAGCTAGTTGAAGTTAGTTTTTTGTATTCAACAGTATAGCTGAGTTGTACCTCAAAACTTCTAACATGTTTTGGAAGGAAAACTGCGTTGTCTGTCCACTTCTTTATAACTTATATATATATATGATTGCTTATTTTGTGTTAGCATACATATGATACAGAGACCATTTTTTGTGTATTTATTGGGAACTTAATAAATTATTTGCCTAATAAAGATTTTGATGTTTAGTTGTCTCTCTGCTTTCTTCTAGATTACATACCGGTTACGGCACCTCCTTCGAGCAAGGTGTGATGCTTCCCCAGTGACCAACAATACCATCCAATTTCACTGTGATCCTAGTTTCTGGGCTCAAAATATTATCAATTTAGGTAGGCCGTATGTACATTTTCTCAAAGTGCCATTTGTTTCTGGTACTCTTAATGATTATGAGATTATTGAAAATGTATTCCCTTCCACCCCCAAAGTGTGTTTATCATTTTGTTTTAAGTACATGGAATTTTCACTAGTATTTCATTAGTGTGTGTATATGTGTGACACATGCATGAATATAAACACACATGTAAATATGTGAATGATATGAAACATCCTTTATATTGACTCACAGGGTGTCTAGATTTCTGGATTTAGGAGGTTTTTTTTTCTTTCCCATGGAATCTTGCTTGTACTGTTAATTACATACTTATCAGAATGGTTGATAAAACTCTTGACTTGTGACTGCCATTAATATAGGATTTTTTATATTTAGAATGTTTTCTGTTAAAACAGGACTTCTCATACAATTATTGGCTTACTTACTCTTGAGAGCCAGTCATCAGGCACCTAATGGTTCATTTGCTTTATCTAGCTAGGGAAGACTTCTCATTTTTTCTTTTGCCTTTTATGTAATTATTATATAATTTTTAACCTCCTAACTGAAGTGTACCATATGTACAGGTAAGTGCCCAAATTTTAAGTACTAGAGCGCACTGAGTTATCACAAAGGGGGACTATCGTTATGGTATCATTTGGTAACATCAAATATCCTTGCAGGCAGTACTTGCTACATTATGTGCTAGTAGAAAAAGTCTTCAGTTTTTGCCTCCTTTCTTAATTTCTCACAGGGAGACTATAGAAACAGAAATTTAAGAATTCCATATACATTCTTCATCAACCACTAGTATTCCTTTTGATGACAGTTTTTGGGCTCATTGAGTTTGTTTCAAAATCTTGAAAGATGGTTGCTCTCTCATTCCCTAAGCTAGATTCTGGGTAAGAAAGGAAGAAATGGCTGGAAAGAGAGCCATTGCTCTCAGAACACACCAGGAAAGGAAGAAATAGGCTTACACAAACCTCATTCATACATGGGAAGAACAGAAGGAATGGTAATAAGGTGACCCTTTGAAGGAAAGGTCATAAGTTGACTCCTGCAGCTCAGTCTAGAAGCACATATTTATTGATTGATTGATACATAGCAAGCAACTGGAATCATACACACTCTCACCTATGTAACTAAAAAGAAGCACCTTAATACAAAGCGTGTATATAAGTTAACTATCTCCTACCCTCCACCATATATGCAGCTATATAGAGAACCTATCACAGTTATATATCCACACAAATAGTCATATGTAGAATTGTATGTACTTATAAGCATATCATTTAAAACATAGACCACATGATGTAAACATAAATAAAATTAAGAATATGTGTAGCTGTATACACATAAATGGATATAGTTTTAGATAAGTCTACAGCAAAAACAAAAATATCTCTTTGTGAGGAGTTTGTAAAACAATATCCTTTACTGTAGGACTTCTCAGAGCTGTCCTATACAGCTCTGTAAATTGCCATTTACAATGAGATTTACATTTTGAATCTTCAAAGGAGACAAGTTTCCCAAACTTGGTTATTTATGGCTTCTGAGAAACATGTTATAGAAGACTGCAAGGGAAAAATGTTGATTTGGATGAATATTCAGTTAGTGTCTTTGTGACTTTGGGTAAGTTGTTCAATCTCTCTGAACCTTAAATCCCTTATCTGTACAGAGGACTTTAACAATATACATAGACCTACTGTCGCAGTATCTAATACAGAGTAAGTATTTAATGAATGATAACTGTATTTTTTAGGATGCATATGCTTATTAAATCAGAAACATTTAACTGAGTCTCTGCTGTTGAAGAAATCAAGCTTTGCCTTATGCTTGGACCAGACCTGTTAGAGGTACCTTTAAACTCTAACAGTATAGTTATAAGGCAGAGTATTCTCCATCAGAGAACTAACAGTATACTCTGTGAAGGTGTAAAGAACTTGAGAGATGACTAAATCAGAAATACTGTGGCATTTAGATCCAATGTCAGGTTTGCTTGTTTTGTTTTGATATGCAACGACAGTCCTCAAAGTAGAGTCTGAGGCTCCTTCAGGTGATGCCAGAGGCCTCCCGTTTCCAAGTACATATCCATGTATGGCTGGATTTTCTTCATATATTTAAACAATATATTAGATAATGCAGAGACAGGTATGAGAGTTCAGCCATTAAGCCAGACATTTAAAGAGATGTTTGAAAATGTAAAATAGCGCCACCCTTCACTACATTTTTTTGAAAATAAGTATTTTTTCATAAAAATGTATTATGGGTTGTCACTTTTAAATGAATTAGTGAGGAAAAATGTTTTTAATTCTCATTTTTAGTTTCGAATATGGTAAATTTTGATTGATAGAACCTTCATAAACAGAAGCTCTTTGGGGTTTCTATTTTTAAGAGTATAAAGGGTTCCTGAGAGAAAAAGAAGTTCCTTGGCAATCCTGAAGATCAGTAAAAATAGCCTTACAAAATATGGTATTTCACTACCAGAAAGTCTTTAGAACTTAACCTTTTCTCTTTAATTAGGTTCTTTAGTAATCGAAGATAAAGAGAGTCAACCACAAATGCCTAAGCAGAATCCTGTCATGGAACAGAATTCACAGCCACCAGGTGGTTTATCTTCAAACCAGTTATCCAAGTTTCCAACACAGATCAGCCTAGCTCAATTACGACTCCAGCATATGCAGCAACAGGTAATGGCTCAGAGGCAACAGGTGCAACGGAGGCCAGCACCTGTGGGTTTACCAAACCCTAGAATGCAGGGGCCCATCCAGCAACCTTCCATCTCTCATCAGGTAAATTTGGAAGCAGGCCTGTCCTAACTTAGATAATTATAGTACAGTTGTATTCAGCAGCTCCTAAAATAACTAAGGCATCTTTCATCCATGACTTAAATATATGAATTTATAAAAATTTATCACATTAAGGATCCCTGATTTAACTCTAGATTTTAGCCCTTCTCAAAAAGAAATTAATGGTTTATTTAATTGGGACATCTATTCTCATCTGCTCTCTTTCATCTTCAGATTATAAGAGGATAAATGATTGCATTCCTAAATAACCAATGTATATGATTGATGGGAAAAGTTGTGTACCTGTAACTCATAATTCTTATATTAGTGCTTCAGGATGACTAATACTTTAGGTTATCTGTTCTCTGTAAGGATGCAGTGTTTAGAAAATCACATTGCATCTTAGAAACTAGGACAAAATGAAATAGAAAAGGGCAAGGGTGTGATTCGTTAGAAGTCTACCTTTTTCAAACTTTATTTCTGAGCAAATGTTCCATGAACCATTCTTATTTTAATCCATACAAATTGTCTTTTATTTTCAGTTACTTTTATTTATTAATTTATACTCCCTATTTCTCAGAAGAATTTGAACTGATTCACAGTAAATGACACAAATGAAATGGCACAGGGATTAATAAGTGTTAAGAATACTCAAATAAAGCACACAGAACTAGGCTAAGGGTTCTCATTATGCTTGAGAGCAAGACTTAGCTCAATTTTTTGTCAGCCAAACAAAGAAGAAACAGGAATAATATCTATATTATTTGATTAAAAGGAACATGCCATTAGAGGAGAAATTTTTTACTAGTATTTTTTTAGCACTAAGAGGAATATATAATGTGATTCTTTATGAAAAAGCAATTAAATGCATAATAGCATTTTTTGGTAGCAGTTTTACAAAACAGATGATCTTCATAGAACTCTCTTTTTTTTTTTTAATTTTTATTTATTTACTTATTTATTTATGGCTGTGTTGGGTCTTCGTTGCTGTGCGAGGGCTTTCTCTAGTTGCGGCAAGTGGGGGCCACTCTTCATCGTGGTGCACGGGCCTCTCGCTATCGCGGCCTCTCTTGTTGCGGAGCACAGGCTCTAGAGCACAGGCTCAGTAGTTGTGGCACACGGGCCTAGTCGCTCCGCAGCATGTGGGATCTTCCCAGACCAGGGCTCGAACCCGTGTCCCCTGCATTGGCAGGCAGATTCTCAACCACTGCGCCACCAGGGAAGCCCTTCATAGGACTCTTATTTCAACCCTGAATAAAAGTTGTGGGCATATGTAGATCCTGATTTTGTTAAATTGCTTCTGTGAAGGCCTGAGGTGTGATGTATTTGAAGTTTATGGCTGTCTAGTAATTTGATTAAGAAGGCATGTCAAATCCAGGAGAATATTAGTATGACCAGTTGATTATTCCTCTTGAACTTTGTTTTAACCCAGGTTTTAAAAGGAAGTAAATAACAAGCAATTTAAGAGATCTTTGTTTGGTGAGTG